>NC_092749.1:1454099-1754099 GCF_047496795.1 Chiloscyllium punctatum
GGGGATGAGTTTGGATGAGTATCATAGATCCAGACAGCGTGGATAGAGGCCCATCGGCCCAACAAGGCCACACTGACCCTCAGAAGAGTAAACCACCGAGACCGATTCCCCATCGCCTATATTTACCCCTGACTAATGCACAACAGGACTTGTCCAGTCCTACACGTCATGATTGACAGGTAGGAGCAAGACATGGAAGGAGAGAGAGGGTCGGAGGGAGAGAGAGGGTCGGAGGGAGAGTGGGTGGGAGGGAGAGTGGGTCGGAGGGAGAGTGGGTGGGAGGGAGAGTGGGGTCGGAGGGAGAGTGGGTGGGAGGGAGAGAGTGAGTCGGAGGGAGACTGGGTGGGAGGGAGAGAGTGGGTCAGAGGGGAGAGAGAGGGTCGGAGGGAGGGAGTGAGTCGGAGGGAGGGAGTGAGTCGGAGGGAGGGAGTGAGTCGGAGGGAGGGAGTGGGTCGGAGGGAGAGTGGGTCGGAGGGAGAGAGTGGGTCAGAGGGAGAGAGGTGAGTCGGAGGGAGGGAGTGAGTCGGAGGGAGGGAGTGAGTCGGAGGGAGAGAGAGAGTCGGAGGGAGAGAGTGGGTCGGAGGGAGGGAGTGAGTCGGAGGGAGAGTGGGTCGGAGTGAGAGAGTGGGTCGGAGGGAGGGAGTGAGTCGGAGGGAGGGAGTGGGTCGGAGGGGAGAGAGAGTCGGAGGGAGAGAGTGGGTCGGAGGAGAGAGTGGGTCGGAGGGAGGGAGTGAGTCGGAGGGAGAGAGTGGGTCGGAGGGAGGGAGTGGGTCGGAGGGAGGGAGTGGTTCGGAGGGAGAGAGTGAATCGGAGGGAGAGAGAGGGTGGGAGGGAGAGAGTGAGTCGGAGGGAGGGAGTGAGTCGGAGGGAGGGAGTGGGTCGGAGGGAGGGAGTGAGTCGGAGGGAGGGAGTGAGTCGGAGGGAGGGAGTGGGTCGGAGGGAGGGAGTGAGTCGGAGGAGGGAGTGGGTCGGAGGGAGAGAGTGAGTCCGAGGGAGAGAGTGAGTCGGAGGGAGGGAGTGAGTCGGAGGGAGGGAGTGGGTCGGAGGGAGGGAGTGGTTCGGAGGGAGAGAGTGAATCGGAGGGAGAGAGAGGGTGGGAGGGAGAGAGTGAGTCGGAGGGAGAGAGTGAGTCGGAGGGAGGGAGTGAGTCGGAGGGAGAGAGTGAGTCCGAGGGAGAGAGTGAGTCGGAGGGAGAGAGAGGGTGGGAGGGAGAGAGAGGGTGGGAGGGAGGGAGTGGGTCGGAGGGAGGGAGTGAGTCGGAGGGAGGGAGTGAGTCGGAGGGACGGAGTGAGTCGGAGGAAGGAGCGGGTCGGAGGGAGAGAGAGTCGGAGGGAGAGAGAGAGTGGGAGGGAGAGAGTGAATCGGAGGGAGAGAGTGAGTCGGAGGGAGAGAGTGAGTCCGAGGGAGGGAGTGGGTCGTAGGGGAGGAGTGAGTCGGAGGGAGGGAGTGGGTCGGAGGGAGGGAGTGAGTCGGGAGGGAGGAGTGGGTCGGAGGGAGGGAGAGACGGAGGGAGAGAGTCGGAGGAGGGTGTGGGTCGGAGGGAGAGAGTGGGTCGGAGGGAGGGAGTGAGTCGGAGGGAGGGAGTGCGTCGGAGGGAGAGAGTGAGTCGGAGGGAGGGAGTGGGTCGGAGGGAGGGAGTGGGTCGGAAGGAGGAGTGAGTCGGAGGGAGAGAGTGGGTCGGAGGGAGAGAGAGACGGAGGGAGAGAGTCGGAGGGAGGGTGTGGGTCGGAGGGAGAGAGTGGGTCGGAGAGAGGGAGTGAGTCGGAGGGAGAGAGTGGGTCGGAGGGAGAGAGTGAGTCGGAGGGAGGGAGTGGGTCGGAGGGAGTGAGTGGGTCGGAGGGAGGGAGGGAGTCGGAGGAGGGATTGAGGCGGAGGGAGGGAGTGAGTCGGAGGGAGGGAGTGGGTCGGAGGGAGGGAGTGGGTCGGAGGGAGGGAGTGAGTCGGAGGAGGGAGGTGAGTCGGAGGTTGAGAGTGAGTCGGAGGGAGGGAGTGAGTCGGAGGGAGGGAGTGAGTCGGAGGGAGGGAGTGGGTCGGAGGAGGAGTGAGTCGGAGGGAGGGAGTGAGTCGGAGGGAGGGAGTGGGTCGGAGGGAGGGAGTGGGTCGGAGGGAGGGAGTGAGTCGGAGGTTGAGAGTGAGTCGGAGGGAGAGAGTGAGTCGGAGGGAGGGAGTGAGTCGGAGGGAGGGAGTGGGTCGGAGGTTGAGGAGTGAGTCGGAGGGAGGGAGTGAGTCGGAGGAGGGAGTGAGTCGGAGGGAGGGAGTGGGTCGGAGGGAGAGAGAGAGACGGAGGGAGGGAGTGGGTCGGAGGGAGGGAGTGAGTCGGAGGGAGGGAGTGAGTCGGAGGGACGGAGTGAGTCGGAGGGAAGGAGCGGGTCGGAGGGAGAGAGAGTCGGAGGGAGAGAAAGAGTGGGAGGGAGAGAGTGAATCGGAGGGAGAGAGTGAGTCGGAGGGAGAGAGTGAGTCCGAGGGAGGGAGTGGGTCGTAGGGAGGGAGTGAGTCGGAGGGAGGGAGTGGGTCGAGGGAGGGAGTGAGTCGGAGGGAGGGAGTGGGTCGGAGGGAGGGAGAGACGGAGGAGAGAGTGGGAGGGAGGGTGTGGGTCGGAGGGAGAGAGTGGGTCGGAGGGAGGGAGTGAGTCGGAGGGAGGGAGTGCGTCGGAGGGAGAGAGTGAGTCGGAGGGAGGGAGTGGGTCGGAGGGAGGGAGTGGGTCGGAAGGAGGAGTGAGTCGGAGGGAGAGAGTGGGTCGGAGGGAGAGAGAGACGGAGGGAGAGAGTCGGAGGGAGGGTGTGGGTCGGAGGGAGAGAGTGGGTCGGAGGGAGGGAGTGAGTCGGAGGGAGAGAGTGGGTCGGAGGGAGAGAGGGAGTCGGAGGGGAGGGAGTGGGTCGGAGGGAGGGAGGGAGTCGGAGGGAGGGAGTGAGGCGGAGGGAGGGAGTGAGTCGGAGGGAGGGAGTGGGTCGGAGGGAGGGAGTGGGTCGGAGGGAGGGAGTGAGTCGGAGGGAGGGAGTGAGTCGGAGGTTGAGAGTGAGTCGGAGGGAGGGAGTGAGTCGGAGGGAGGGAGTGAGTCGGAGGGAGGGAGTGGGTCGGAGGGAGGGAGTGAGTCGGAGGGGAGGGAGTGGGTCGGAGGGAGGGAGTGGGTCGGAGGGAGGGAGTGAGTCGGGAGGGAGGGAGTGAGTCGGAGGTTGAGAGTGAGTCGGAGGAGAGAGTGAGTCGGAGGGAGGGGAGTGAGTCGGAGGGAGGGAGTGGGTCGGAGGTTGAGAGTGAGTCGGAGGGAGGGAGGGAGTGAGTCGGAGGGAGGGAGTGAGTCGGAGGAGGGAGTGGGTCGGAGGGAGAGAGAGAGACGGAGGGAGGGAGTGGGTCGGAGGGAGGGAGTGGGTCGGAGGGAGGGAGTGGGTCGGAGGGAGGGAGTGAGTCGGAGGGAGGGAGTGGGTCGAGGAAGGGAGTGAGTCGGAGGGAGGGAGTGGGTCGGAGGGAGAGAGAGACGGAGGGAGAGAGAGGGTGGGAGGGAGAGAGTGAGTCGGAGGGAGGGAGTGGGTCGGAGTGAGGGAGTGAGTCGGAGGGAGGGAGTGAGTCGGAGGGAGGGAGTGAGTCGGAGGGAGGGAGTGGGTCGGAGGGAGAGAGAGGGTCGGAGGGAGGGAGTGGGTCGGAGGGAGAGAGTGGGTCGGAGGGAGGGAGTGAGTCGGAGGGAGGGAGTGGGTCGGAGGGAGAGAGTGAGTCGGAGGGAGGGAGTGGGTCGGAGGGAGGGTGTGGGTCGGAGGGAGGGAGTGGGTCGGAGGGAGGGAGTGGGTCGGAGGGAGGGAGTGAGTCGGAGGGAGGGAGTGGGTCGGAGGGAGGGAGTGGGTCGGAGGGAGAGAGTGGGTCGGAGGGAGGGAGTGAGTCGGAGGAGGGAGTGGGTCGGAGGAGAGAGAGGGTCGGAGGGAGGGAGTGGGTCGGAGGGAGAGAGTGGATCGGAGGGAGGGAGTGAGTCGGAGGGAGGGAGTGGGTCGGAGGGAGGGAGTGGGTCGGAGGGAGGGAGTGGGTCGGAGGGAGAGAGTGGGTCGGAGGGAGGGAGTGGGTCGGAGGGAGGGAGTGGGTCGGAGGGAGAGAGTGGGTCGGAGGGAGGGAGTGGGTCAGAGGGAGAGAGTGGGTCGGAGGGAGAGAGAGTCGGAGGGAGTGAGTGAGTCGGAGGGAGAGAGAGGGTGGAGGGAGAGAGTGGGTCGAGGGAGGGAGTGGGTCAGAGGGAGGGAAGTGAGTCGGAGGGAGGGAGTGAGTCGGAGGGAGGGAGTGGGTCGGAGGGAGAGAGAGAGTCGGAGGGAGGGGAGTGAGTCGGAGGGAGGGAGTGAGTCGGAGGGAGGGAGTGAGTCGGAGGGAGACAGAGGGTGGGAGGGAGGGAGTGAGTCGGAGGGAGAGAGAGAGGGTGGGAGGGAGGGAGTGAGTCGGAGGGAGAGAGAGTCGGAGGGAGAGAGTGGGTCGGAGGGAGAGAGTGAGGCGGAGGGAGAGAGTGGGTCGGAGGGAGAGAGTGGGTCGGAGGGAGGGAGTGAGTCGGAGGGAGAGAGAGACGGAGGGAGAGAGAGGGTGGGAGGGAGGGAGTGAGTCGGAGGGGAGAGAGAGTCGGAGGGAGAGAGTGGGTCGGAGGGAGAGAGTGGGTCGGAGGAGGGAGTGAGTCGGAGGGAGAGAGAGGGTCGGAGGGAGGGAGTGAGTCGGAGGAGGGGAGTGTCGGAGGGAGGGAGAGACGGAAGGGAGAGAGAGGGTGGGAGGGAGGGAGTGAGTCGGAGGGAGAGAGAGTCGGAGGGAGAGAGTGAGGCGGAGGGAGAGAGTGTGTCGGAGGGAGGGAGTGAGTCGGAGGGAGGGAGTGAGTCGGAGGGAGGGAGTGAGTCGGAGGGAGAGAGTGGGTCGGAGGGAGAGAGTGGGTCGGAGGGAGAGAGAGGGTCGGAGGGAGAGAGTGAGTCGGAGGGAGGGAGTGAGTCGGAGGGAGGGAGTGAGTCGGAGGGAGAGAGTGAGTCGGAGGGAGAGAGTGAGTCGGAGGGAGAGAGAGACGGAGGGAGGGAGTGGGTCGGAGTGAGGGAGTGTGTCGGAGGGAGGGAGTGGGTCGGAGGGAGGGAGTGAGGCGGAGGGAGGGAGTGGGTCGGAGTGAGGGAGTGAGTCGGAGGGTGGGAGTGGGTCGGAGGGAGGGAGTGAGGCGGAGGGAGGGAGTGGGTCGGAGGGAGGGAGTGAGGCGGAGGGAGGGAGTGGGTCGGAGGGAGGGAGTGGGTCGGAGGGAGGGAGTGAGTCGGAGGGAGGGAGTGGTTCGGAGGGAGGGAGTGGTTCGGTGGGAGGGAGTGAGTCGGAGGGAGGGAGTGGGTCGGAGGAGGGAGTGAGTCGGAGGGAGAGAGAGAGTCGGAGGGAGGGAGTGAGGCGGAGGGAGGGAGTGAGTCGGAGGGAGGGAGTGAGTCGGAGGGAGGGAGTGGGTCGGAGGGAGGGAGTGAGTCGGAGGGAGAGAGTGAGTCGGAGGGAGGGAGTGGTCGGAGGGAGGGAGTGGGTCGGAGGGAGGGAGTGAGTCGGAGGGAGGGAGTGAGTCGGAGGGAGGGAGTGGGTCGGAGGTTGAGAGTGAGTCGGAGGGAGGGAGTGAGTCGGAGGGAGGGAGTGAGTCGGAGGGAGGGAGTGGGTTGGAGGGAGAGAGAGAGACGGAGGGAGGGAGTGGGTCGGAGGGAGGGAGTGAGTCGGAGGAGAGAGAGACGGAGGGAGGGAGTGGGTCGGAGGGAGGGAGTGAGTCGGAGGGAGAGAGTGGGTCGGAGGGAGGGAGAGACGGAGGGAGAGAGTGGGTCGGAGGGAGGGAGTGAGTCGGAGGGAGGGAGTGAGGCGGAGGGAGGGAGTGAGTCGGAGGGAGGGAGTGGGTCGGAGGGGAGGGAGTGAGTCGGAGGGAGGGAGTGGGTCGGAGTGAGAGAGAGGGTCGGAGGGAGAGAGAGTCGGAGGGAGGGAGTGAGTCGGAGGGAGAGAGTGGGTCGGAGGGAGGGAGTGAGTCGGAGGGAGGGAGTGAGGCGGAGGGAGGGAGTGAGTCGGAGGGAGGGAGTGGGTCGGAGGGAGGGAGTGAGTCGGAGGGAGGGAGTGGGTCGGAGTGAGAGAGAGGGTCGGAGGGAGAGAGAGACGGAGGGAGAGAGTGAGTCGGAGGGAGAGAGTGAGTCGGAGGGAGCGAGTGAGTCGGAGGGGGAGAGTGGGTCGGAGGGAGAGAGAGGGTCGGAGGGAGAGAGAGACGGAGGGAGAGAGTGGGTCGGAGGGAGAGAGTGAGTCGGAGGGAGGGAGTGGGTCGGAGGGGAGAGTGGGTCGGAGGAGAGTGGTTGGGAGGGGGAGAGTGGGTCGGAGGGAATGTGGGTGGGAGGGGGAGAGTGGGTCTGAGGGAGAGTGGGTCGGAGGGAGAGTGGGTGGGAGGGGGAGAGTGGGTCTGAGGAGAGTGGGTCGGAGGGAGAGTGTGTGGGAGGGGGAGAGTGGGTCTGAGGAGAGTGGGTCGGAGGGAGAGTGGGTGGGAGGGGGAGAGTGGGTCTGAGGGAGAGTGGGTCGGAGGGAGAGTGTGTGGAGGAGGAGTGGGTCGGAGGGAGAGTGTGTGGGAGGGAGAGTGGGTGGGAGGGAGAGTGGGCGGGAGGGGGAGAGTGGGTCTGAGGGAGAGTGGGTCGGAGGGAGAGTGGGTGGGAGGGGGAGAGTGGGTCTGAGGGAGAGTGGGTCGGAGGGAGAGTGTGTGGGAGGGAGAGTGGGTCGGAGGGAGAGTGTGTGGGAGGGAGAGTGGGTGGGAGGGAGAGTGGCGGGAGGGGAGAGTGGGTCTGAGGGAGAGTGGGTCGGAGGGAGAGTGGGTGGAGGGGAGAGTGGGTCTGAGGGAGAGTGGGTCGGAGGGAGAGTGTGTGGGAGGGAGAGTGGGTCGGAGGGAGAGTGGGTGGGAGGGGAGGCGTGTGTGGGAGGGAGAGTGGGTGGGAGGGAGAGTGGGCGGGAGGGGGAGAGTGGGTCTGAGGGAGAGTGGATCGGAGGGAGAGTGGGCGGGAGGGAGAGTGGGTCGGAGGGAGAGAGTGTGGGAGGGAGAGTGGGTCGGAGGGAGAGTGTGTGGGAGGGAGAGTGGGTCGGAGGGAGAGTGGGTGGGAGGGGGAGAGTGGGTCTGAGGGAGAGTGGGTCGGAGGGAGAGTGTGTGGGAGGGAGAGTGGGTCGGAGGGAGAGTGTGTGGGAGGGAGAGTGGGTCGGAGGGAGAGTGGGTGGAGGGGGGAGTGGGTCTGAGGGAGAGTGGGTCGGAGGGAGAGTGGGCGGAGGGGGAGAGTGGGTCTGAGGGGAGAGTGGGTCGGAGTGAGAGAGAGGGTCGGAGGGAGAGAGAGACGGAGGGAGAGAGTGAGTCGGAGGGAGAGAGTGAGTCGGAGGGAGCGAGTGAGTCGGAGGGAGAGAGTGGGTCGGAGGGAGGGAGTGGGTCGGAGGGGGAGAGTGGGTCGGAGGGAGAGTGGTTGGGAGGGGGAGAGTGGGTCGGAGGAATGTGGGTGGGAGGGGGAGAGTGGGTCTGAGGGAGAGTGGGGTCGGAGGGAGAGTGGGTGGGAGGGAGAGTGTGTGGGAGGGGGAGAGTGGGTCTGAGGGAGAGTGGGTCGGAGGGAGAGTGGGTCTGAGGGAGAGTGGGTCGGAGGGAGAGTGTGTGGGAGGGGGAGAGTGGGTCTGAGGGAGAGTGGGTCGGAGGGAGAGTGGGTGGGAGGGGGAGAGTGGGTCTGAGGGAGAGTGGGTCGGAGGGAGAGTGTGTGGGAGGGAGAGTGGGTCGGAGGGAGAGTGGGTGGGAGGGGGAGAGTGGGTCTGAGGGAGAGTGGGTCGGAGGGAGAGTGTGTGGGAGGGAGAGTGGGTCGGAGGGAGAGTGGGTGGGAGGGGGAGCGTGTGTGGGAGGGAGAGTGGGTGGGAGGGAGAGTGGGCGGGAGGGGGAGAGTGGGTCTGAGGGAGAGTGGGTCGGAGGGAGAGTGGGCGGGAGGGGGAGAGTGGGTCTGAGGGAGAGTGGGTCGGAGTGAGAGAGAGGGTCGGAGGGAGAGAGAGACGGAGGGAGAGAGTGAGTCGGAGGGAGAGAGTGAGTCGGAGGGAGCGAGTGAGTCGGAGGGAGCGAGTGAGTCGGAGGGAGAGAGTGGGTCGGAGGGAGGGAGTGAGTCGGAGGGAGGGAGTGGGTCGGAGGGGGAGAGTGGGTCGGAGGGAGAGTGGTTGGGAGGGGGAGAGTGGGTCGGAGGGAATGTGGGTGGGAGGGGAGAGAGTGGGTCTGAGGGAGAGTGGGTCGGAGGGAGAGTGGGTGGGAGGGAGAGTGTGTGGGAGGGGGAGAGTGGGTCTGAGGGAGAGTGGGTCGGAGGGAGAGTGGGTCTGAGGGAGAGTGGGTCGGAGGGAGAGTGTGTGGGAGGGGGAGAGTGGGTCTGAGGGAGAGTGGGTCGGAGGGAGAGTGGGTGGGAGGGGGAGAGTGGGTCTGAGGGAGAGTGGGTCGGAGGGAGAGTGTGTGGGAGGGAGAGTGGGTGGGAGGGAGAGTGGGTGGGAGGGGGAGAGTGGGTCTGAGGGAGAGTGGGTCGGAGGGAGAGTGGGTGGGAGGGAGAGTGGGTCGGAGGGAGTGTGGGTGGGAGGGGGAGAGTGGGTGGGAGGGGGAGTGTGTTGAAGACAGTACCTATGGCATTCAGCGAGAGGGATGTCAGCCAAGTTCAGACAGGAATGTCAAACCAATGAAGCTTTGCACAACAGAGATTGTTTCATTGGAGAGTTTGAAAATCTGGAATGTATTTGACTTGTCAGATGGAATGAGTATCGGATAAAATAAGTCACGGGTAAAAGATCAACAGGACGTGAATTATTAACAGCATTCGCTCAGGGCAGGTAACAAGGCTTTAATCAAAAGTTGATGTTTTAACAACATATTTAGTGACTTTTTAAAAATTCACTTGTCCGCTATCATGGCTGGGTTCAGCATTTATTCCCCGTCCCTAGTTGCCCCTTGTGAAGGTGGGGGTGAGCTGCCTTCTTGACCCGCTGCAGTCCGTGTGCTGTAATTAGACCCACAATGCCCTGAGAGAGGGAATTCCAGGATGTTGACCCAGGAACTCTGAAGGAACGGCGATATCTTTCCAAGTCAGGCCGGGGAGTGACCTGGAGTGGGTGGTGTTCCCATGTATCTGCTGCCCTTGTCCTTCGAGATGTAAGTGGTCATGTGTTTGGTGAAGGAAGTGGGTGTTTGTGGATGTGGTGCCAATCAAACAGCTGCTTTGTCCTGGATGGTGTTGAGCTTCTTGTGTGTTGTTGGAGCTGCCCCCATCCAGGGCAAATGGGGAGTATCCCATCACCCTCCTGACTTGTACCTTATAGATGGTGGGCGGCTCTTGGGAGTCAGGAAGGGAGTTACTCCCTGCAGTATTCCTAGTCTCTGACCTTCTCTTGTAGCCACTGTGTTTATGTGGTGAGTCCAGCTGAGTTTCTGATCAATGGTTACCCCCAGGAAGTTGATAGTGGGGGGGACTCAGTGATGGTAACACCAGTGAATGTCAAAGGCAGTGGTTAGATTGTCTCTTACTGGTGATGGTTATAGTCTGGCATTTGTGTGGCTCGAATGTTACTTGCCACGCAGAGTCATAGAGCCACACATCACAGAAACAGACCCTCTGGCCCAACCCATCCATGCTGGCCAGGTATCCAAAATAAATCTAGTCCCATTTGCCAGCACTTGGTCCCTATCCCCCAAACCCCTCCTAATCATACACCCATCCAGATGCCCTTTAAATGCTGTAATTGTACCAGCCTCCACCACATCCTCTGGCAGCTCATTCCAAACACGTACCATCCTCTGCGTGAAACAATTGCCCCTGAGGTCTCTTTTATATCTTTCCCCTCTCACCCTAAACCTATGCCCTCCAGTTTTAGACTCCCCCATCCTGGGGAAATATACCTTGTCTATTTACCCTATCCATGCCCCTCTATAAGGTTACCCATCAGCCTCCAACCCTCGAGGGAAAACAGCCCCAGCCTATTCAGCATCTACCTACAGCTCAAACATTCCAACTCTGGCAACATTCTTGTAAATCTTTTGTGAACCCTTTCAAGTTTCATAAAATCCTTCATATACCAGGGAGACCCAGAATCTTGTTGCATTTGAACATGGACTACCTCAGTATCTGAGGAGTTGTGAATGGTGCTGAACATTGTGCAATGATCAGTGAACATCCCCACGTCTGACCTTAAGATGGAGGGAAGGTCATTGATGAGGCAGCTGAAGATGGTTGGGCCTAGGACACTCCCCTGAGGAACTCCTGCAGAGATGTCCTGGAGCTGAGATGACTGACCCTCCAACAACCACAACCATCTTCCTTTGTGTCAGGTATGACTCTAACCAGTGGAGAGTTTGCCCCCTGATACCCATTGATTCCAGTTTAACTAGGGCTCCTCAGTCGAATGCAGTCTTGATGTCAAGGGCTGTCCCTCTCCCCTCCCCTCCCCTCTGGAATTCAGCTCTTTTGTCCATGTTTGACCCAAGGCTGTAATGAGGTCAGGAGTTGAGTGACCCTGGGGGAACCCAAACTGGGCATCACTGAGCAGGTTATTACTGAGCAGATGCTGCTTGATGCTACTGTTGGTGACACCTTCCATCACTTTATTGATGACGAGAGTAGACTTATGGGGCAGTAATTGGCCAGGTTGGATTTGTCCTGCTTTTTATGTACTGGCCATACCTGGGCAATTTTCCACATTGTCAGGTAGATGCCAGTGTTGTAGCTGTAGCTTGGCTACAGGGAGCGGCAAGTTGTGAAGCACAAGCCTTCAGTCCTATTGCTGGAATGTGTTCAGGGCCCACAGCCTTTGCAGTATCCAGTGTCTCTAACCATTTCTTGAAATCATGTGGAGCGAATCGAATTGGCTGAAGACAGACAACTGTGTCCCATTCAGTATGGTGATAGTGCCACACAACACGATGGAGGGTATTCTCAATGTCTCCACAAGGACAGTGCAGTGGTCACTCTTACCAATACTGTCATAGACAGATTAAAATGTGGGATTGTGATGTCTGTCAAGGGAATTCTTCAAATGTGACCCTGGCCAGATACAATATGTTGAGATGAGAAATGAAGAAGAAAATGTCTCTGGCAAAAAGGGAATATTGCGATCGTAGTTGATCAATGGTCTAACTCCACATACCTGCCTTTGTGGAACATTTCAGAGAACACCTCTGGGACACCCACACCAACCAACCCAACCGCCCCGTGGCTGAACACTTTAACACCCCCTCCCACTCCTCCAAGGACATGCAGGTCCTTGGCCTCCTCCATCGCCAGACCATGGCAACATGACGCCTGGAGGAAGAGTGCCTCATCTTCCCCCTAGGAACCCTCCAACCACAAGGGATGAACTCCGATTTCTCCAGTTTCCTCATTTCCCCTCCCCCCACCTTATCTCAGTCCCAACCCTCGGACTCAGCACCGCCTTCTTGACCTACAATCTTCTTCCTGACCTCTCTGGCCTATCACCCTCACCTTAACCTCCTTCCAC
Source organism: Chiloscyllium punctatum (assembly GCF_047496795.1). NCBI lineage: Eukaryota > Metazoa > Chordata > Chondrichthyes > Orectolobiformes > Hemiscylliidae > Chiloscyllium > Chiloscyllium punctatum. Next base: position 1,465,554 of record NC_092749.1, read on the forward strand.
CTATCGTATTCCCAGCGCCCCTCCCCCAAGTCCCTCCTCCCTACCTTTTATCTTAGCCTGCTTGGCACACCCTCCTCATTCCTGAAGAAGGGCTTATGCCCGAAACGTCGATTCTCCTGCTCCTTGGATGCTGCCTGACCTGCTGCGCTTTTCCAGCAACACATTTTTCAGCTCTGATCTCCAACCTCTGCAGTCCTCACTTTCTCCTCATTCACTTAGTCTGTCAACGTCCCCTTGTAACTTTATGCTATCACCTACGCTGTCTAGAATACCACCCAACTTCGTGTCATCAGCAAATTTGGGTAAGTGCATTTCTATATTTTAATCAAAATTTGTTCATAAATTACATGAATAACTGAGACCCTAATGCAGATCCTTGTGGGATGCTCCTGGTCACATCTGCCAATTTGAGTACTTACCCATTATCCCTCCTCTCTGTCTCCAGGTACCTACCCAATGTCCTAGCCATGTCAGTAGTTTGCCCTCAATTCCAATGGGCTTCCACCTTCATTAAGGCTCTTACAGAGACTTTATCAAATGTCATTGGGAATAAGTAACACCAGTAGATATTCCCTGTTTACTAACAGTCACTTCTTCAAGACATTCAGTGAGGTTTGTCAGGCAGGACCTCCATGCCCTGAATCCCTGCTGGTTCTTCCTGATTAAGTGAAAATTTTCAAAGTGTTCAGCTGATTGTAGACTCCAATTCCCACCACAGATGCTAGGCTGCCTGGCTCTGTAATTCCCAGTTTTCCTCTTTCAGCCTTCTGTAAAAGTGGACTCGATTATTCTTTTATAAAGGTTGTGTGATCAATCCTAGCAACTGCAGGTCAGTCACATTAACACCAGTATTGACAGTGATTTGAGGTAAGCGAAGGAGAGTCAGCATGGCAGGGCAAGCAAAATGGGCTGAATGGCCTACTGTTTTTCCAACATTTGACTAAACTCATTGGTGGTTCTGATGAAGTGATAGAGAAATTGATAAAGGGAATTTGGTGAATATGGTTGACATGGATTTAATGGAAGAGTTAAACAAAGTGCCACATGATAGAATTCACAAATAGAACTTAGGCTGATAGATATTGTTAATCAACCTGGAATCATTACACTCCTCTGGAGCAGGTGGGACTTGAAGCCAGGCATCCTAGCTCAGAGGTGTGGACACTATCACTGTGTCACAAGAGCCCTGAACTTAGGCTTAAAGAATACAAGGGTCAGTTTCCAACTGGAACTCTGAGGGATAGGATTTATGACTATTTGGAAAAGCATTGAGTGATTAAAGGCAGTCAGAATGGCTTTGTGAGGGGCAGGTCATACCTCACAAATCTTACTGAGTTCTTTGAGGAGGTGACAAGACAGGTCGTGCAGTGGATGTGGTGTATATGGACTTCAGCAAGGCTTTTGATAAGTTTCTCCATGGTCGGCTCATTCATAAAGTCAGGAAGTATGGGATACAGGGAGATTTGGCTATCTGAACTCAGAATTGGCTGGCTGACAGAAGGTAGAGAGTGGTTGTGGATGGAAAGTATTCTGCCTGGAGGTCAGTGTTGAGTGATGTCCCACAGGGCTCTGTTCCTGGGCCTCTGCTCTTTATAGTTTTTATAAATGACTTGGATGAGGAGGTTGAGGGGTGGGTTAGTAAATTTGCCGATGACACAAAGGTTGGAGGTACCGTTGATAGTATCGAGGGCTATTGTAGGCTGCAGTGTGACATAGACAGGATGCAGAACTGGGCTGAGAAATGGCAGATGGAGTTCAACCTGGATAAATGTGAAGTGATGCATTTTGGAAGGTCGAAGTCGAATGCTGAATATAAGATTAAAGACAGGATTCTTGGCAATGTGGAGGAACAGAGGGATCTGGGTGTGCAAGTACATAGATCCCTCAAAGTTGCTACCCAAGTGGATAGGGTTGTTAAGAAAGCATATAGCGTTTTGGCTTTCATTAACAGGGACATCGAGTTTAAGAGCCGCAAGGTTTTGCTGCAGCTCTACAAGTCCCTGGTGAGACCACACTCGGAATATTGTGTCCAGTTCTGGTCGCCCTACTATAGGAAAGATATGGAGGCTTTGGAGAGGGTGCAAAGAAGGTTTACCAGGATGCTGCCTGGACTGGAGGGCTTGCCTTATGAAGAAAGGTTGACTAAGCTCGAACTTTTCTCTCTGGAGAGGAGGAGGAAGAGAGGAGACCTGATCAAGGTGTACAAGATAATGAGAGGAATAGATAGAAACAATAGCCAGAGACTTTTCCCCAAGGCAGGATTGACAGGTACCAGGAGTCACAGTTTGAAGATATTAGGAGGAAGGTATAAAGGAGACTTCAGAGGTAGGTTCTTTACACAGAGTTGTGAATGTATGGAATGTGTTGCCAGCTGTGGTGGTGGAAGCAGAGTCATTGGGGACATTTAAGCGACTGCTGGACATGCACAAGGATCGCAGTGAGTTGAGGGGTGCGTAGGTTAAGTTACTATATTTTACATTAGGATTAAATCTCGGCACAACATCGTGGGCCTAAGGGCCTGTTCTGGGCTGTAGTTTTTTGTGTTCTATGTTCTATGGACAAGGAAAAGGCATAAGGACAGAAAAGAAGGAGCTGTGATCAGTGGTTGTTTTGGGGCCTGGAATAATTGATGTTCCTCAGGGCTCAGTGCTGTCATTGCTGCTTTTGGTTTAAATAAAAAAATGGACATTGGGCTGGAGTAAAAGTTCAACATTTGTCAATTAAACCAACCCTGAAGACTGGCAAACAGTGAGAACGTATGAATCGACCACAACTGGACACAGAGAGATGAACAGATTAGACAGACAGGCGGCTGGTGTTTGGAAGTTACTTGTGGAGGAGTAGGAGCGGAGATGTTTACACAGAAGCGAAATATGAACCAGGGACTGAGGGACCCAGTGTTCAGAGGCCTCTGCCAAAGGGAGAGTGTGGTTTGCAAAGTATCTGGTATCCTCACTCTCATAAACAGGGGCACTGAGTGCAAACAAAGAGAAGTTTGATTGAACCTTTAGAAAGCTCTAGTGAGCTGGTAACTAGAGTATTGTATCCAGAAGAAAGTTAGAAAGAATGTAAGAGTCCTTGAGGTGGGGGACGGGCTACGGCGAGAGGAGATTTCCCAGAAAGGTTCCAGGTGTTATGAGTTTCAGTTGCAACATCAGGTTGAAAAAGCTGAGGCTGTTTACATTGGAGCTAAAAATGTGTGTTTTCTCCTCATTGTGCCCTTCCTCACTGCAGACAACATCAGCGATGTCAGGCAGACAATCCAAACTCTCACCTGAAAAGCAAATTTCTAACTGCTTTGGCCTGATGGTGCAGTCCCACGTTAATGCGGAGAATTTTCTGTTACCAACGATTGCATCCGTCACCGTTTTAAGTGACCTTGTGCGACAGGTCAGAAAAATAAATGATGTTAAACTGAAGCAAAGCAGTTCAGACAAGAAATCCCTGTTTCCAAAGCCAGAGTCATTCAAGAGCTGCCTGATGAAGATTTGCAATGAAACCATAAACTCACTTGATGCGACTAGCAATAACCTGCGTAACATCCAGAGGAGTTGTCACCAACTGAAGGGGAGTCTTCAAGTACAACCCTCCGCCAAGCAGCTGGCCAGAGTTCAGGTCTGTGTCAATCAGTGCAAGGAAAACGCAGCTTCAGTGGAACAGAAACTCTCCGAGCTGAGTAGTCTTTACAATGAGCTGCTGAAAATGTGTGAAGATTCCCAGATTGCCAGTCAGGATCAACTGGAAGAAATAAGGAAACTCCTGGAAAAAGGCAGAGAAAGGAAGGAGGCAATAGAGGAAGAGAAGGTTGATTTGGATAATAAATGGAGTGAGGTTTCCCGAAGGCGTGAGGAACTCTTCAATCAATACAAAGATGTGAGCTCCAGTGCTGTCGTTGATAGGTTTTGTGTGGAAGGACTGAAGAAGATGATGGAGAAGATCCCAGAAATTATGGATTTTTTGAGCAATCTGAGCAACCCATTGCTACTTGCAGTGGAGCTGGTGAAAGGGTTAGTGTTCCTCATAAAGCTGATTGATGATTTCAAAAATAAAGAAGCCTCAGAATCCAACTTGGAAATTAGGAAGTTCCTCAGCGAGGTTCAAGAACAAGCAGAACTGAAGATCAAGCAAGTCCAAGCTGAGCTGGAGACGTCACAAAACAAGTACAAAGCTTGTTATGAAGAAATGAAATGTTTGGATAAAGAGAGTGAGCAATTATCGACAGAGATACAGGACACTCAGACCCAGGAGGAGTCTATCAAGACCAATCTCGAGCTGATGGTTGAAGGTCTGAAGGTACTCGGGAAGATCCAATCCAACTGGGCAGATATGATCAAATTCATTCAATTTGTCCCCAAGTTAACTGAAAGTTGCCTGAGCACATTTACAAAGGTTGGTGCTGGGGGTGAAGCAGGCTCACAGTGTGCTCCAGAGATTTTAGCCAGCAATCAGATCCAGGTGTCCCAGGCAGTCAGTATCTTGGACAGCGTGAAGGCCCTGTCTGAAACCTATGTGCAGGTTTATCAGGATCACTTTCAACAGCCACTGGGTGAGCTGAGCTCATTGCTGGGTGGACAGGGCTCAGACAAGAAGTTTAAGGAGATTCAGAGAAAATGTGAAGAAGCAAAACAGGCAGCACATAGCAAAGTCACTCAGAATCAAGAGGAGTTTACCAAGAATGGAGCAGAAGCTATTAATAAACTTCCTGATTTGCTGAAATAAGAAAGTTAATCCACAAAATAGGAACAGGAGTTGACCATTTGCCAACCTTCAATCCCCCAGATCCTGTTCCACCAACAATGTGCTGATTGATGATCTCCCACCTCCATCCATTGTCCTATCTGCCTCAGTATCATGACCTACAGTCACACTGAGGAGACACCTTGTATGTGGTTGTGTCACCCTCTGCAAAGATGACATTACATTTCCTGTAAGAGCATACCCAGACCCCTTTGAACATAAACATTTACAAAATTCACAGATTTTGAACAAATTCTTTACTATTTTCAAAGCTCCTTCATCTGTCACATATTTGCCCATTCATTAACCTGTCTACACCTCCTTGCAGCCTCTCTGCCTTCACAATTTACAATCCTGCCTGGTTAAATAATTATCAATTTCACATTCTGATATTTGATTTTACAAAAGAACTTAATTTATATAATGCCTTTCAAAACTACATTCCTCCCAAAGTGTACTACAACCAGTTAAGTTGCACATACGAATGGCATTCCTACAGCGTAATTTCAAACAATGGGAGATCATTTCTTGAAATGTTTCTGATCCTGAGCCGGTCTTGACAGGAAAGATTCTGAAAGGATGTTTCATCTCCTGGAGAAGTCTAGAAACTGGGGAGCTGATTAAAACAGGGCTCTGGTTTGGGACTGAGCTGAGGAGGAATTTCTTCTTTGAGAATTTTTGGAATTCTTTATTCCAAAGAGCAGTGCAGTCCGGCTCACTGAACTGATTTAAGACTGAGCTAAAACAGATTTTTGATCACGAACAAAGTAAACGTCATAGGGGAGAGACAGGAGACAGCAGACAAATCCAAAATCTGATCAGATATGATCTTAGGAAGTCATGAAGGAACTCAAGGGGCCAAGTGGCCCACTCTGGTTCTAATTTCTTGAGATGTTGTGAATTCAGAAGTAAGTTAAAACGCTGGGATTTTAAAACCTACCTAAGAGGCAGACGTTTTACTGTCTCATTGCGGCACCTCCTCAGTACTGACCCTCTGACAGTGCGGCACTCCCTCAGCACTGACCGTCTGACAGTGCGGCACCTCCTCAGCACTGACCCTCTGACAGTGCGGCACTCCCTCAGCACTGACCGTCTGACAGTGCGGCGCTCCCTCAGCACTGACCCTCCAACGGTGCGGCACTCCCTCAGCACTGACCCTCCGACAGTGCGGCACTCCCTCAGCACTGACCCTCTGACAGTGCGGCGCTCCCTCAGCACTGACCCTGCAACAGTGCGGCACTCCCTCGGCACTGACCCTCCGACAGTGCGGCACTCCCTCAGCACTGACCCTCCAACAGTACGGCACTCCCTCAGCACTGACCCTCTGACAGTATGGTGCTCCCTCAGCACTGACCCTGCAACAGTGCGGCACTCCCTCAGCACTGACCCTCCAACGGTGCGGCGCTCCCTCAGCACTGACCCTCCGACAGTGCGGCACTCCCTCAGGACTGACCGTCTGACAGTGCAGCACTCCCTCAGTACTGACCCTCCAACAGTGTGGCACTCCCTCAGTACTGACACTCCGACAGTGTGGCACTCCCTCAGTACTGACACTCCGAGAGTGCGGCACTCCCTCAGCACTGACCCTCCAACGGTGCGGCACTCCCTCAGCACTGACCCTCTGACAGTATGGTGCTCCCTCAGCACTGACCCTTCAACAGTGTGGCACTCCCTCAGCACTGACCCTGTGACAGTGCAGCACTCCCTCAGGACTGACCGTCTGACAGTGCGGCACTTCTTCAGCACTGACCCTCTGACAGTGCGGCACTCCCTCAGCACTGACCCTCTGACAGTCTGGTGCTCCCTCAGCACTGACCCTCTGACAGTATGGTGCTCCCTCAGCACTGACCCTCTGACAGTATGGTGCTCCCTCAGCACTGACCCTGTGACAGTGCGGCACTCCCTCAGCACTGACCCTGTGACAGTGCAGCACTCCCTCAGCACTGACCCTCCGACAGTGCGGCGCTCCCTCAGCACTGACCCTCTGACAGTATGGTGCTTCCTCAGCACTGACCCTCTGACAGTATGGTGCTCCCTCAGCACTGACCCTCCAACAGTGCGGCACTTCTTCAGCACTGACCCTCTGACAGTGCGGCACTCCCTCAGCACTGACCCTGTGACAGTGCAGCACTCCCTTAGCACTGACCCTCTGACAGTGTGGCACTCCCTCAGCGCTGACCCTCCGTCTGTGCAGCACTCCCTCAGTACTGACCCTCTGACAGTGCGGCGCTCCCTCAGTACTGACCCTCTGACAGTATGGTGCTCCCTCAGCACTGATCCTCCAACAGTGCAACACTCGCTCAGCACTGACCCTGTGACAGTGCAGCACTCCCTCAGGACTGACCGTCTGACAGTGTGGCACTCCCTCAGCACTGACCCTGTGACAGTGCAGCACTCCCTCAGCACTGACCCTCCGACAGTGCGGCGCTCCCTCAGCACTGACCCTCTGACAGTATGGTGCTCCCTCAGCACTGACCCTCTGACAGTATGGTGCTCCCTCAGCACTGACCCTCCAACAGTGCGGCACTCCCTCAGCACTGACCCTGTGACAGTGCAGCACTCCCTCAGCACTGACCCTCCGACTGTGCGGCACTCCCTCAGCACTGACCCTCCGACAGTGCAGCGCTCCCTCAGGACTGACCCTCTGACAGTGCGGCACTCCCTCAGCACTGACCCTCCGACAGTGCAGCACTCTCTCAGCACTGACCCTCCGACTGTGCGGCACTCCCTCAGGACTAACCCTCTGACAGTGTGGCACTCCCTCAGCACTGACCATCCGACAGTGCAGCACTCCCTCAGCACTGACCCTCCCACAGTGCGGCACTCCCTCAGCACTGACTATCCGACAGTGCGGCACTCCCTCAGCACTGACCATCCGACAGTGCCCACTCTCTCAGCACTGACCCTCCCACAGTGCGGCACTCCCTCAGTACTGACCCTCCGACAGTGCGGCACTCCCTCAGCACTGACCATCTGACAGTGCAGCACTCCCTCAGCACTGACCCTCTGACAGTGCGGCACCCCCTCAGCACTGACCCTATGACAGTGCAGTACACCTTTTTTATTCAAATCATTTATAAATATAACAAACAAAGATCCCAGCACTGATCCTTGCTGTACACTACAGGTCACAGACCTCCAGTCAGAAAAACACCCCTCCACAACTGCCCTCTGTCTTCTGTGATCAAGCCAGTGTTGTGTATAACTTACCAACTCTCTCGGGATCCCCTGTGACTCACTCGCCTGGACTAGCCTACTATGGGGGGTCTTGGGTTTGTAGGTTTAGGGATACCTGGGTAGTTAATTTTAAATAGTTCAGTAAAAGGGATGAGGAACATCTTTTTTAATGTGGTATATCTTGGAAATCATGTGGTTTCAGGTAATTGTTGGTACTGGTCAGAAAAGATACCTGACTGTGTTTGAGGCTGGGCTTGATGCCTGTCCTTTCTGAACAATGTTTTACTATCTTGGATTTTCAGTCGGGGAAAGTTCTGGAATAAGGGAGCTGCTGTCTGTTTCTATAGCAGCTTTGTGCTGAATCCCATGAGTCACCTGATTGCCTTTGAAAAGTCATTGGAAAATAATCCTTGATTCTGTTTCCTGAGTAGGTAGAGATCCCAGAGGCATCTGCCCAGATTGGACTACAGGTGCCAGGTCAATACCATCCTGCACTGCCCACAAGGCTGAGTACTCAACCCCTTACTGTCCTCCTATACACTCACCACTGTGTCACTAAATTCTGCTCAAACTCCAATTACAAATTTGCTGATGACACCACTGTAATGGGTCAGACCTCCAACAGCAGCACAACAGAACACAGGAAGGAGATAGAGGACTCAGCGATGTGGTGTAAAGGGAACAATCTCTCCCTCAACGCCAGCAAAAGGAAGGAGCTGGTCATTGACTACAGGAAGTGGAGGGGAGGACATACCCCTGTCTGTCGATATGGGGCTGAGGTGGAGGTGGTTCCTAAATATCACCAACAATCTGTCCTGGTCCATCCACATCAATACAACGGTCAAGAAAGTACACCAATGTCTCGACTTCCTCAGGAGGTGAAGGAAATGCAGCATGCCCACAAGAATTCTTACCAATTTTTACAGATGCACCACAGACAGCATCCTATCCAGATGCATCACAGCTTGTTACAGCAGCTGCTTTGCCCAAGACCACACAAGAAACTGCAGAGAGTTGTGAACACAGCCCAGTCCATCGGGCAGACCAGGCTTCCATCGATTGTCTCCTTCTATACTTCCCCCTGGCTCGGGAAAGCAGCCAACAACATCAGAGACCCCTCACAGTTCAGACTGTGTTGTTAGAAAAGCATAGCAGGTCAGGCAGCATCTGAAGAGCAGGAGAATCGACGTTTCGGACATAAGCCTTTCATTAGGAATGGGACCCCTCGCTTATACTCTCCTCCAGCATCTTCTATCAGGCAGAAGATACAAAAGTTTGAAAACGTACCAACAAGAACAGCTTCTTCCCCGCTGTTACCAGGCTTATGAATGGCCCTCTCATATCTTAGAGTTGATCCTTCTCCGTCACTAACACGCTATATTTTGCATTGTGTTCTGTTACCCTGATGTAATTATGTAAAGTATGTTTTGTTTGGATAGTGTGCAGTACAATACTTTTCACTGTATCTTAGTACATGTGACAATAATCAAATCAAATCAAAAAAACCTGAACATCCCAAAACCTTTTGTTCACCTTTGAGAAGTAAAATTTATTGGCCAGTGTGTATCATCTCAAAATGAATCTTTGCAGTGGGAAATTTATTTTTGCCTCTTTTCAAACTGTGAAATGACATGTGTTTGTGTCTGTGCTCCTGAGTTTATTTCGAGAATAAAACATTTGTATTTTCATCTAACAAACTGTATGTTAACCAATGCTGCATATTCATTGAATAAATTTTGAATGAACCAACCTTTATGTGTCTTTAAAGAAACCTGTCTGATAGATCCTTCAAACTCGAGGATGAATTAGAATTTGAAAATTCTAATGCCACAGGCTGATAATATGCCAAGTGTCAGTCTTGTCTGTTGACATAAACTGTGACGACCAGTAACTGGAGCATACGGCTGGCAATCCTCATCTAACTGCGATTGCAAGTGTGCTTGGCCCATGTCCAGCTTTGTAAATGCAGCACCCTGCTCCCCCCAGTTTTGTTTATAAATCCCCCATACGAGGGAATTGGGTATTTATCCAGCTGCAAGAAGCAGTTTACTGATTGTATAAAATCCCCACAAAGGTGCACTGACCCGTCAGGTTTCACAATCAGTCTGATCGGTGCTGCCCATTCCACAATCTGGGCTGGTTTGATGTTCCCTTTGTTGCCCAGCCTCTGATTTCTGTCTCTACTTTTGCCCGGGAGGCAAATGGCACTGGGCAGGCCTTGCAGAATCATGGGATTGTTTCCTGGTCAATACACAAGGTGCCTTGGCTTCATTGACAGTCCCTTGACCTTCCTGAAAAATGTCCAGGTATTTAATTAGAATTCACCCAGGCAGCCGATTTCTAATTGAGAAATATTGAGCCAATCACAGTGGATCTTTCTGAACCAATATCACTCCATCAGGCTTGGGCCTGAGCCTTTTACTATAGTCAGTGGGAACTGAACCAGCTGCTTCTCATACAAGACCAGAACCAACGTTTTATCCTGAATCTGTAAAGGTTTCCTGGGATAGGTTCGCAGTCTAGACAAGGTCATATGCAAACTTAACGGTTGGAGTGCAGAGTGAATCTTGTTAGAGCGTGGTTCTGTCATCACTGATACAGCCACACACCAGTATCAAGCTCCATTAGAACCTGGTCACCATTTAACCAGATGTTTATTTTGGTTAGCTCTGATATGGATGTTGCTGAGTAATGTAACTGCTCCAAACCAGCTGTAGGTCGGCTTTCCAGTCTCCTGGATACCAGCCTACGAGTTCCCTGACTCAGTCCAGGTCTGGTCAGACTCCTTTACTGTCTCGAATCCACATAGCGCTGCACCTACAATGCCGTGAGGGGCAGGATCCTGAAGAAAACGTTAACCATTTGGCTGAGATTTGGCTTTGTTTTGGGGTTTTGCGATTGGCTGACATTGAGTCCCTCTGTTCAGGATATGACCCGAGTGAGGCTGGGCAATTGCCTTTGTTCAAGTGATATCCCCCAAGGTCAGTCAGCCTGAGGAGGGTGTCCCCTTCCATCAGTGGACCCTGTAATTCATTTGCTCCACTTGCTGCCTTTTCCAATGACAAAGCCAGTTGTAGTGTCTGTCTGAATTCCAGCTGGGCTTCAGCAATAGGCACTTTTGTAAGGTTATCGTATTCATCCCACAAACTGAACAGTCTCTCAGCATCTCATTAAGGGTTAAAACAAAATCACATGCCTCTGACATCTTAACCTCATCAAAAATCCTGCCCTGGTTCTTGAACTGCTGAGTAAAATCAATAGTGTCTCAGAATTAGAGGAGGCTTGGGTTCTAATAAGCCTTAACTAAATTCATCAACTCTCAAAGTGTTTTAGTACCTGGTGCCTCAGGAAATGTTAGTCTCCTAATAACCGAAAAATCTGCAGGTCCACAAGCTGTCTGAAGAATTACTCATTGTTTTCTATCTGCCCCGATCTCATTTGCCCAGAAAAAGATCCATTTATTCCTACTGTGTTTCCTGCCTGCTGACCAATTTTCTATTCATCTCAATACATCGCTCATGCCCATGCACTTTAATTTTACACATTCATCTCTTTGACTTGGTCAAAAGCCTTCTGAAAGTCCAAATAAACCACATCCATTGTCCCCTCCAATCATATAGTCATCCACCCCAGTCATTCACTCCCAACTCTTCCTGCCCCAACACACCTCGCTCACTCTTCCCATCCCTGTCACCCCTCCCCATCCCTGTCACCCCTCCCCACCCCTGTCACCCCTCCCCATCCCTGTCACCCCTCCCCATCCCTGTCACCCCTCCCCATTCCTGTCACCCACCCCTCACTTCCCAACATCCCATCCCAATCACTCCCGTCACTTCCTTCTCACTAAGTCCACCTCCATGCCTCTGTCCAATTAAACTCTCACTCTCCACGTTCAGTCCCTAACCACTCTCTGTTGTTCAATCATTCGCCGTCCCAACCCCCATCCCACTCAAAATCATCATTTACCATCCACGTGCCCAAACGTCCAATCACTGCCTCATCACTCTCACCCCTCATTCTCCCCTTCCCCTCCTCCCCCTCACTCCTGTCCCAATCACTAACACCCATCCACTCTCCATTAACCATTTACTCTCCCCTCACCAAATCTCCTCCATTCCCTTCACTCCACCCCCTTCCCATTCACTTCCCCTGATCACATGCAGATTCCTCTGTTCCATTCTCTCACTAATCTCTGCCAGTCACAGCCTCCTGTCACTATCCCATCTTGGTACTTGGATAGAAGTAATGTGAGCTGTGGCATTGCCCAATTGCTGAAGGAGATTGAAAGTGATGACTGAGCGTGAGGGAATCAATTTGCACAATTGTCATGAAAAGGTGAAGAAACTGATAGAAGAATGAGTGTAATGTGAGAGTCTTCAACAGAAGAAGAGAAGGGAATTGCAGGTTCGGAAACAAGAGAGAGTTGAGGTGTTTGATGCACAGGAAAAGGTGAGGGATGCTCTGTATTACCTCAGTAACCTCCAGGATTCTCTGGAGTTGTCATAAGAAATGAGCACTGAGGAGACCTTCGATGGGATAGAAGGAATCAAAGACCTTCTCCAAACAATCTTCACCACCATCCAAAAGAGAGTTTTGATATTTTACCCTGTGGTGAAATATTGTTTCCTCTCATCCTGTCTTAATTTCCAGCCCCCTTCCTTAAATCTCAGCTGTGTTCAGTGATCCCTCCATCAAGGGGAATAGCTCCTTCCTATCATATCTACAGCTCTCACAATAGTATACTGCTTGAAGGAAAACAACCCCAGTCTCTCCAATCTCCCTCCATCACTGAAACTCTCCAGCCCAAGCAACATCTTGGTAAATCTCGCTCTGAACCATTTCCAGTGCTATCACATCTCTCCCATCATGAGGATACACAGAACTGCACACAACTCTAAACCTGTGACCTAACCAACATCTTATACAATTCCAGCATAACTTCCCTGCTCTTAAATTCAATGTCTAATTTAATCAAGACAAGTACAGGGTGAACCCCATATCCGTGGAATCGTTTTCTGTGGTTTCAGTTAACCGCAGTTTACTGCAGGCTGAACATATTGGACGGAACCTTCCGGAACCAGGGATCAGGGGGGCTGCCAGGAAGGTACGTTTCCCATTGAAATGAATGGGTTTGTACCTATCTGCAGTTTCAGGCTTTCGCAGTAGGCCCTGGAATGTATCCCCTGCAGGTACGGGGGGTGGGGGGGGGGGGGGGTGGCGGGCGGGCGGGGGGGGGGACTGTATCCTGTATGTCTGCTTAACCACTTTGTCAAGCTGCCCCTTTACTGTAAGGGGCCAGTGACATAAACACCAGAGGGACAGTGTAAAACTGAAAGAGTTAACGAGAATGAAAAACGCAATACAGATCCTGCAGAAAGATACCAAAATTAGCAAAGGGCCACTGAACAGTTTTAAGAGTGATTAAAATATATTATTAAACAAAAGTTGCCAGGGACCTCAAAATCAATAAGAAATGTTCTAGTTGCATAAAGGTAAAGTAGGTGGCCAGGAGCAGTGTTGGCCTACATGAGACTGAGACTCGGATATTGTCAGTGACTATGGTGAAATGGCAGAAGTGTTGAATAATTACTTTACCGCAATGTTTACAGTAAAAAAGGATGATAGCTTGCTGGAGGGATTCCTTAAACATTTTCAGTTAATCAGGGAGAGCCAGCAGGGATTCATTACAGGTAAGTCATGCCTGAGAAATCTCATTGAATCTTTTGAAGAGGTGTCTGAGGTAGTGGTCAGGAGAAGATCTCTGGATGTTGTTTGTATGGACTTCCAGAAGGGATTTGATAAAGTTCCATATAAAGGAGTGTTAACCAAGGTAGAAGCCCATAGAATTGAGGGCAAATTACTGACATTGCTGGGTAATTGTTCAGTGGCAGGTGACAGAAAGTAGGGATAATGGGTAGGTTCTAAACGTGGTAGGGCAGTGGGATGATACAGTGGCACAGTGGTTTACACAGCTGCCTCACAGTGCCAGGGACCCAGGTTCAATTCCAGTCTTGAGCAACTGCCTGTGTAGAGTTGGTATATTCTCCCTGTGACTGTGTGGGTTTTTGCCGGGTGCTCTGGTCTCCTCCCCAGTCCAAAGACGTGCAGGCTAGGGTGGATTGGCCATACTAAGTTGTCCCGTAGTGTCCAGGGGTGTGCAGGTTAGTTGATTAGCCATGGTAATATGGAGTTACAGAGATAGAAACAGGGGCTACAGGGTGGGAAGCTCTTGGGTCAGTGCAGACACAATGAGCTGAATGTCCTCTTTCCACACAAAGGGATTCAATGCAACCAATGGTGTCCCACAAGACTCTGCGTTGGGGGCTCAATTATTCATATTATTTATTAGGGATTTGGAATAATGGAATAGAAAGTCAAATATCCAGATTGGCTGATGAAACAAAATAAGGTGATATTGTAGAGGGTGATAGCACTAAATTCCAAAGGGATATTGATAGACTAATGGAATGGGAGAAAGTGGAGGACTGCAGATGCTGGAGACCAGAGTTGAAAAATGTGGTGCTGGAAAAACACAGCAGGCCAGGCAGCATCCGAGGAGCAGGAGAATCGACGTTTCGGGCATAAGCCGTTTCCTGAAGAAGGGCTTATGCCTGAAACATCGATTCTCCTGCTCCTTGGATGCTGCCTGACCTGCTGCGCTTTTCCAGCAACACATTTTTCAAGACAAATGGAATGGGCAAAACTGTGGTAGTTAGAGTGCAATATAATCAAGGGTGAGGTCAATTATTTCAGACCAAAAATGAATATGATAGGATTCCTTTCAGATGGTATGAAGTTAAACACAGTGGATGTCCACAGAGACAAAGGGGGGTCAGGTGCATAATCTTTAAAATGTCATAAACAGCTGCAGAGGCAAATCAAGAAAGTTAATGGAATGCTAACATTTAGGGTCTAAAGGAGTGAATAGAAGGTGCAGAAGTCATGACGCAGTTGTACAAAACCCTAACTAAGACCTTGAAAAAGTGCAGACTGTACATGGTGGATAGGCTTTGGGGAGTCAGGAGGTGAACCTCTAACCTGCACTGTTTATCTGACTTTTCCAGTTCAGTTTGTGGTCAGTGGTAAATCCCAGGGTGAACATCCAGGGAGATACAATGTGGCTATCACTATCTCAAACAAGTGTGCTGTTTGGAAAATGTAGGGGGTGATGGACTGCAGGGGAATGTAGTACTGACAACCAGGTTTCTGGTACCGAGACAGGTTCTACTGTAATGAGGGCTACGCCAAGTTCCAAGCAATCAATTGTGATAGGGGATCTCTAGTCAGTGGCACAGACATATTTCTGTGGCTAACAGCGAGAAATCAGAATGTTGTGTTGCCTCCCTGATGCCAGGAACAAGGATATCTCAGAGAGAGTGCAGAATATTCTCAAAGGGGAGAGGGGCCAGCAGGAGGTCCATGTTGGTACCAATGACATTGGTAAAGAAAGGAACAATGGTTCTGCAAAGAGAATATAAGAAATTAGGCAGGAAGTTACAAAGTAGGTGCTTGAGGGTAGTAATATCTGTATTACTCCTGGTGCCACGAGCTAGTGAGGATAGGAATAGGAGGATAGAGCAGATGAATGCATGGCTGAGGAGCTGGTGCAGGGGGGAAGTGTTCACATTGTTTGATCGTTGGAATCTCTTCTGCAGAAGAAATGACCTATATAAGAAGGATGGATTGCATCTGAATTGGAAGGGGACAAATATCCTGGTGAGGAGATTGGCTAGTGCTACTTGAGAGGATTTAAACTAGTAAGGGGCAGACCCAAAGTAGCAGTGAGAATAAAGCTAAATCTGAGCTGCTACAGTGGGAAGAGGAGCAAGACAAATAGTTAAGACTGGCAACAGTCAGGCAGAGAACAAGGTAAGACATTGAAATCCCCCATCCAGAACACATTGTGCTCATGCAAACCTCAGTGCTCGTTCCAAGTATTGTTCAACATGGAGCAGTACTGATTCATCAGCCGAGGGAGAATGATACATGATAATCAGCAGGAAGTTTCCTTGCCCATGTTTAACCCGAAGCTGAGAGACATCAGGGGCTCTGGGATCAATGTTGAGGACTCCCAGGGCAACTCTGCTGGGTCTCTCCCCATCCAGGATTGGTGATGGTGCTGAAAAATATTGTCTATAAAGCATGTTTCTGTGAGTATTACTATTTCTCATTCCTGATGAAGGGCTTTTGCCCGAAATGTTGATTTTTCCTGCTCCTCAGATGCTGCCTGATCTGCTGTGCTTTTCCAGCACCACTGTAATCTTGTCTCAGTTTTGGTACTAGCCCCAGATGTTAGCGAGGAGGACTTTGCAGGGTCAAAAGGGCTGTTTACTGTCATTCCTTCTGGTGTCTCTGGCCAATGCCTGGTGATCATCCAGTTCTCATCCCATTTTTGAGGCTTTCTGGAAGTTGATTCAACTTAGTGTCAGAGAGCAGTTAAGGGCCAACCACACTGTTCAGGGTCTGGAGTCACATATAGGCCAGACCACAGAAGGATGGCAGATTTCCTTCCTGAAAGAATTAGTGAAATAGATTTTCTTTCTCGACAATGAACGCTAATTTCAAGGTCACTTTAGACTCTTAATTCCATATTTTTATTAAATTCAAATTTTATGCTCTGCTGTAGTGGAATTCAAATGCAGGTTCCCAAAACATTACCTGCATCTCTGGGTCCTTAGCTCAGTTACAATATCACTACACTCCATGGTAGGGTGGTAACAGCTGCAAACTGCTGGAGGATATGAGTTGACTGGTCAGGGAGGCAGAGTAGGGTTAATGGAATTCAACCAGGAAAATATGGAGGTAATTAACTTGGGGAGACGTGACAAACAAAGTGAATAGTGGGATGCTGGAGAATGCTGAAAATCAAAGGGACAATGGTGGGCACATCCCAGCATTCCTGAGAGTAGCAGGACAAGTAGTTAAGGTGGTTAGGAAGGTATATAGGATATCTGCCTTTCTTAATCCTGCATAGAATACAGGAGCATCAATGTTTTGCTGAAACTGAATAAAACACAGGTTAGGACACAAATGGAACAGTGTGTTCAGTTCTGGTTACATTATTGGAAGGATATGGTTTCACAAGAGGGGGCAGAAGAGATTTATCAGGATGATGCCTGGTTGGGAGTGTCTGAAAGATGATGAAAGGTTGGATTGGCTGGGCTTGTTTTCCTTGGATCAGTGAAGGCTGACAGCGGACCTTATGGATGAATATAAGATTGAGAGGCACGGGTAGAGTGGGTAGGAAGGCAGTCTTTCCACTTGTACATGGGTCAATATCTGAGGACATAGATTTTAAAAAGTCAGAGGTTGAAGACTGTGAGGATACCAGAGGGGAACATTTTCACTCAGAGAGTGGACAGTGTCTGAGTCATAAATTCTCATCACATTTAAATGGCATTTAGATGTTAACTTGTATTGTCCTCGCCTCCAGGGTATCAGCCAAATGCTGGAAGATGGGATTTGTGCAGTGAGACTGGTGCAGACTCGATGGCCCAAATGGCATGTGCTGTAAACATCTTGGTATCTGCAAAAATACTTTGCTGTTTCCTGTTCTCCAGGTATTCCTTACTTCTCCTGCAGGTACTGCCTCACCTCCAGAGATAATTCCTGTCCTCTCTGGTGTTTCACTCTTTTCCATCCAAGCCTCAACAGAACATGAACTACTCTCACCCCTAGCTTACCCTCATCCCCTCCAGCTCTCACTTTGGCCAGCTGACTACCATCTACTTCATTTGCTATCTCCTGCCCTCCTAATGACTCAGCCAAACCCTCCCATTGATCTATATTCTATGAGTAATCAATGATGGGATTCTAACTGACATGAGCCAACAGAGAGGTTTCAGGCTGCAGCTGTGCCTGCCATTAGACTGGAACTTTACTAAAGTGTTTTTGAAGATGGGTAATATGGAACGTGCGAGCTACCACACCCTGCCCAATTCCTTTATGGTATCTCCAAGTTGATAATCATAAAAATATGTTACAAAATTGTCGACAATAGTTTTGCTGTTCAGACTTTGGACTGGTTCAGATGCTAACAGACATCACTCAAAGGCTCGGGGGCGGGGGGCGGCGTACAATTCACTGCCTGTCGGGATGGTTCAAACAGAAACTTTCATAACATTAAAGCAGGTATTTCAACGTTCACTTGCATTGGCATAGCCTCAAGGGTATGAGCTAATTCTGGCCGGTGTGGCATGTGCAGTGAGATTATTATTAACTGCTCAAGATGTTTCAACCAGTCAGTTGGGGTCCAGGGCAGAGTCTGGACTTTGTGTCATTGTTTGGGCATGGGGTCTATGCATTAAAAGAGAAAACGTGGCTGGAAACCATGTCAATGAGATTCTATCCTGAGAGTTTCAGGGTTCTTCACCATGCCCAAGCAACAATGATAAAGTCATCTGCTGCAGGTTCCCTGAACATTGCCCTGGCGGATGGCAGAGAATGTGAAGAATCACACAGTTTGTATTCCCGCCTCTGAATAAATCCAGGCCCTTCACAGCACCACACTGTCCAATCACAAATAAACCTGATCAGGACTGGAGGATTCTGAGTTCGTATTAATCTGAATTTTATACTCAGTGCCAGGGCGATACCAACTCCTGCAGCAGACATGAAGCAGGGGGATCCTGTCTGATAAAGGACCTGACCACATTAAAAGGCAGGTCCAGTTTGAAACATTCCCCAGTATGTCCTGTACTCTGACACATTTACCTGTGGAGCGGGGCTGAACGTCCCGAGGGAGAGAGCTGCAGTGTGGGTCCCAGCTAGAAAGCTGCAGTATGGTCCCCAACTAGAGAGCTGGAGTATGGTAACCAGATAGAGAGCTGCAGTATGGGCCACAGTTAGAGAGCTGTAGTATGGGTCCCGCTAGAGAGCTGCAGTATCGGCCCCAGCTAGAGAGCTGTAGCCTGGTCCCCAGCTAGAGAGCTGGAGTATGGTAACCAGATAGAGACCTGTAGCATGGTCCCTAGCGAGAGAGCTGCAGTATGGGTCCTGCTAGAGAGCTGCAGTATCGGCCCCAGCTAGAGAGCTGTAGCCTGGTCCCCAGCTAGAGAGCTGCAGTACGGGCCCCAGTTAAAGAGCTGCAGTACGGGCCCCAGTTAGAGAGCTGCAGTACGGGCCCCAGTTAGAGAGCTGCAGTACGGGCCCCAGTTAGAGAGCTGCAGTATGGTCCCCAGTTAGAGAGCTGCAGTACGGGCCCCAGTTAAAGAGCTGCAGTACGGGCCCCAGTTAGAGAGCTGCAGTACGGGCCCCAGTTAGAGAGCTGCAGTATGGTCCCCAGTTAGAGAGCTGCAGTACGGGCCCCAGTTAAAGAGCTGCAGTACGGGCCCCAGTTAGAGAGCTGCAGTACGGGCCCCAGTTAGAGAGCTGCAGTATGGTCCCCAGTTAGAGAGCTGCAGTACGGGCCCCAGTTAAAGAGCTGCAGTACGGGCCGCAGTTAGAGAGCTGCAGTACGGGCCCCAGTTAGAGAGCTGCAGTACGGGCCCCAGTTAGAGAGCTGCAGTATGGGCCCCAGTTAGAGAGCTGCTGTCCCTGCAATTAGATGCAGGGAAAACTTTGGGATGAGGTTGGATGTTAGATTGGAGCTGAGTAGCCTGGGAGACAGGAAGAGAAAGGCCAATGGTTTTATTGTGGTGTCCGTGGAAATCTCTCCTGTTCTCCCCTTTCCTTTGTTTTGCTCTCTCTAATCTCTGTTCCCCATCCTTTCCCTTTTCCTTCTCTTGCCTCCGTACTCTCTCTACCCAATCCGTTTTACCCTCGGTGTGGCTCCCCCACATTTTGCCTCCTCCAGCTGGTTCACACTCTGAGATTGTACAGTATTGTCTATCTCTTGCCCTCATGTGCATCCTGATTTCAATCACTCTTCTGTTGATGGTCATGCCCTTGGCTTCCTTAGACCCACAGGATCCAACCTTTGGATAAGGCAATGGGAATACTATAATAAAATGATTTCAGCACAAGGTTACCCAGTCTTTTTAAAGCCTAATTTAATTTCCAGTGTAAGTATTGTGTAACCATCATCTACACAGCTATTCCTCCCCATGTAGCAATACCCAACCCAACCCTCATCTCTATAAAATACTCACCAATTCAAGACTTATTCCTTTGTATATTATATTAAGGTGGCATAAGTGTGGTACAAATGTTATTGGTATGACATTGACACATTTGTATGACATACAGTTTGCTAACACACTTATCCTATAGTGTTTTTTTCTCTTAGATTTCCCTTTTGATTCCCACTCCCCTCCCCATCCCATCTCCAATTTCCACATGCTGTTGTGCAGATTCCTGTCTGTGTTAGGCTGCGCTTCATTGGATACCCGTTCCTGTGCTCAGAGTATGAGACAGTGATACACAGTGACTGAGCCACATTACTGCTCTGCCCATTTCAGTCCTCAGCCAGTGCTGGTACCATTGGCTGGCTCCAGGATTTCACCACTGGAATCCAAGCTGCTAATCCCCAACTCACAGCCCAACTTCGAACCGAGCTGGTATCACCTCATTGAGAACATGCTGTGGGAACCTCCCACCTTCTCAGGGACGGGATTCTCAGCATTTACCCATTCATTGTACTTGGACCATGACAAAATTGTTGATCCAAGGACTGTGTAATCCTTTCACAGCCTGGTCTTGCACCATTCTATCTAATCACAGTCCAGTCCAGTTATATATAACCATTTACATTGTCTTTCCTCGATAAATTCACAACATTATTTTGTCCATGACAGTTTGAAACTAATTAAATTTGGTGGCAGCTTTCTTGAAGCTGAAATTCCCAAGGAGTCCACAGAACTTGGACCATGTGTTGAATTTGTTCCTGCATCAGTTTATCCACTCATAGAGGGTACCTTGCTGACTGTCTTTTCTGGGATAAACCTGACAGGATAACAGAGAAGGAGTGCTGTGCACTTTGCCTCCTCATCCATTTGTGTGTCACTACCTTTGCGACTCTCCCTTCCAGGAAATATGTCTCAACTTCACCAAACCTCTCAGACACACCCTTGACAAAAACTTGGCCTCTGTATTGGAAAGAAAAGCCAAGGGTGTCAAGAATGTCGAAGGTTTCCTTTGGCACCTGTATCTTGCCACCGATGCCAGTGCTATCCATGCGACTGGCAAAATTCACTGTTGAACCCCAGATGTCATATTGTGGCTTCTTAACTCCTATAACGCCTGAAACTGCTGGTCCTTGAGCAAATCCTGGCAAAGACAAAAGCAGCAGTTACCAGCAGACACTCACCAACCTTACTTAGCTGTCGTCTATAACGCGATAGTTCCTTTCTTGTGCAAACCTGCACTATACAAAAGTTGCAATACACATAACGCTTAAAGTGTTGGCAAACTAATCACGTTATAGCCAACACACATTTTATAAGATTGTGTTTTAAAAACAGTGTTCCTCATTCACCAATCACGTCATAGCCAATTCACATTGACGATTGATGCGTTATAGCTTTATAATCAACTCTGAGGCAATACAGTTCTGGGAGAAGTGGGAGTGGGTAGGGAGCGGGAGGGAAGGAGATGGGAGGGAGGAGACAAGGGAGAGAGAATCCCTGGGATGTGGCTTGACTAACAGGTGATACATAATCTTAGGTTTGGCATTTTAGAGAAACAAAATGGCTTAAATGCCACAAATTGATATGCTTACTCAATCCCCAATGGCAAGGCCTTTGGAGGAACCAAAGACAGTTTAGACCTTGAGACAAAACTGCTGCAATTTTACCTGCAGGTGAGTTAAAGTCAAAGTCAAAAGCACAGAAGAGGCCCTTTGACACATTGAGTGTGTACTGTGAAAACGACACTAAATCTACATAAGTCATGCATGGCAGCACTTAGCCCATAGCTTTGAATGTTATGACATTTCAAGTTCTCACCCAGGTACTTTGTAAAGATGGTGAAGTTTCCTTCTCAACGACACTCGAAGCCTCTTGTCTTTCACCTTATGCTCCCTTGTTACTGACCATTCAACTGAGAGGAACAGCTGCTTCCTATTCACCGTCTCCATGCCCCTTATAATCACATACAACTTTATCAGGACACCCCCCCCCCCCCCCTCAGCATTCTGCACTCTAAAGAAAACAGCCTTAACTTATCCAGCCTCTCTTCATCGCTGAAATGTTCCATCCCAGGGACCATCCTGGTGAAGTTCCTCTGCACCCCCTCCAGTACAATCCCATCCTTCCTGGAGAGTGGGGACCAGAACTGCACACAGTCCTCCATCTGTGGCCTGACCAATGTCCTGTCCAGCCCCAACATCACCTCCCTGCTCTTACAGTCTGTGCCTCAACAGGTAAAGGTAAGTGTCCCATCTGCCTTCATTACAACCTTAACACCTTGTCCTGCCCCCTTTAGGGATCCAAGACAAATATCCCAAGATCCCTCTGTTCCTCTGAGCTTCCTTGTGTGCTGCCATTCATTGAGTAGCACCTTGTCTTGTTAATTTTTCCAAAGTACATCAGTTCACACTTGTCAGGGTTAAATTCTATCTGCCACTGATCTACTTTTCTGATGCTCTATCAATCCTTTTTTATCCTCTGAGAACATAAACTCTTCCTCCTCACTATTAACCAGCCAGACAAAAACCTGTCCATATTCTCACCTACTTCATTAATGATTTTAACAAATACTAAGGGGCCCAGCACTTAGCCCTGTGGTATGTTACAGGAAACTGGCCTCCAGTCACACAAACAGCCTTCTACAACTACCCTCTGCGTCCTACCATTTGGCCAATTTTGTATCCAATTTGTCAAGTTACCCAGGATCCCACATGCTTTTACCTTCTTCCTCTGTCTCTCATGTGGGACTTTGTCAAAGGCTTTGCTGATATCCTTATAAACTACATCAACTGCATTGCCCTATTGACACAACTGGTCACCACCTCCAAACATTCAACCAAAATTGTTCGGCATGACTTCCCTCTGGCAAAGCAATGCCTACTGTCCCAGCTCAAACCTGTCTCTCCAAGTGGATTGAGAATCTCTCCTGTGAAGCACTTTGGTAGGCTTAATGCGTTAAGTGCTCTGAGAGTCATAGAGATGTACAGCATGGAAACAGAACATTCGGTCCAACCTGTCCATGCCGACCAGATATCCCAACCCAATCTAGTCCCACCTGCCAGCACCCGGCCCATATCCCTCCAAACCCCCAACCCAAGGGAAAAGATTTTGTCTATTTATCCGATCCATGCCCCTCATAATTTTGTAAACCTCTATAAGGTCACCCTTGAGCCTCCAACGCTCCAGGGAAAACAGCCCCAGCCTGTTCAGCCTCTCCCTGTAGCTCAGATCCTCCAACCCTGGCAACATCCTTGTAAATCTTTTCTGAACCCTTTCAAGTTTCACAACATCTTTCCGATAGGAGGGAGACCAGAATTGCACGCAATATTCCAACAGTGGCCTAACCAATGTCCTGTACAGATGCAATATGACCTCCCACCTCCTGTACTCAATACTCTGACCAATAAAGGAAAGCATACCAAACATCTTCTTCACTATCCTATCAACATGTGACTCCACTTTCAAGGAGCTATGAACCTGCACTCCAAGGTCTCTTTGTTCAGCAACACCCCCTAGGACCTTACCATTAAGTGTATAAGTCCTGCTCAGATTTGCTTTCCCAAAATGCAGCACCTCGCATTTATCTGAATTAAACTCCATCTGCCACTTCTCAGCCCATTGGCCCATCTGGTCCAGATCCTGTTGTAATCTGAGGTAACCTTCTTCGCTGTCCGCCACACCTCCAATTTTGGTGTCATCTGCAAACTTACTAACTGTACCTCTTATGCTCGCATCCAAATCATTTATGTAAATGACAAAAAGTAGAGGACCCAGCACCGATCCTTGTGGCACTGCACTGGTCACAGGCCTCCAGTCTGAAAAACAACCCTCCATCACCATCCTCTGTCTTCTACCTTAGAGCCAGTTCTGTATCCAAATGGCTAATTCTCCTTGTATTCCATGAGATCTAACCTTGCTAACCAGTCTCCCATGGGGAACCTTGTCGAACACCTTACTGAAGTCCATACAGATCACATCTACTGCTCTGCCCTCATCAATCCTTTTTGTTACTTCTTCAAAAAACTCGATCAAGTTTGTGAGACATGATTTCCCAGGCACAAAGCCATGTTTACTATCCCTAATCAGTCCTTGCCTTTCCAAATACATGTACATCCTGTCCCTCAGGATTCCCTCCAACAACTTGCCCACCACCGAGGTCAGGCTCACCGGTCTATAGTTCCCTGGCTTGTCTTTACCACCCTTCTTAAACAGTGGCATCACGTTTGCCAACCTCCAGTCTTCTGGCACCTCACCTGTGACTATCGATGATACAAATATCTCAGCAAGAGGCCCAGCAATCCCTTCTCTAGCTTCCCACAGAGTTCTCGGATACACCTGATCAGGTCCTGGGGAGTTATCCACCTTTAACCGTTTCAAGACATCCAGCACTTCCTCCTCTGTAATCTGGACATTTTGCAAGATGTCACCATCTATTTCCCTACAGTCTATATCTTCCAAATCCTTTTCCACAGTAAATACTGATGCAAAATACTCATTTAGTATCTCCCCCATTTTCTGTGGCTCCACACAAAGGCCGCCTTGCTGATCTTTGAGGGGCCCTATTCTCTCCCTAGTTACCCTTTTGTCCTTAATATATTTGTAAAAACTCTTTGGGTTCTCCTTAATTCTATTTGTCCCCTTATCATTTTCAGATATCCCTGGTGCTGCTCCTGACATGTCCCCTGCACTCTCCATTGAACCATGCTGCAGATTGTGCTGAAGTACAGTTCTGCTGCTCTTGATGGCCCACAGTGCCTCATGGATGTCCAGTTTTGAGTTGCTAGATCTGTTCAAAGTCTGTCCTATTTAGCACAGTGATAGTACCACACAACACGATTGGCATTAATCTCAATGTCCTGGATTAGTGGTGCTGGAAGAACACAGCAGTTCAGGCAGCATCCAAGTAGCTTCGAAATCGATGTTTCGGGCAAAAGCCTTAATCTCAATGTCCACCACCAAGAGTGGCTCGGCAGCATTATTACTGACTGCTGCGAGACTGGGTCTGTGACAGGAGGTGAAGGAACTAACAGAGTTTGTCTCCACAAGGACAGTGCAGAGGTCAGTCTTACTGTCTGACTGTCAGTGACACACCACCCTACAGTGTGGAAGTAAGCTATTCAGCCCATCGAGGCTGTAATGGACAGATGCTTCTGTAGCCGGCAGATTAATAAGGATGTTTTTCCCTCGTGTTGGTTCCCTCACCACCTGGCACTGATCCAGTCTCGCAACAATGTCCTTTGGACCCAACCAGCTCCATCAGTAATTCTGCTGCTGAGCCACTCTTGATGGCCATTGGAATCCCTCACCCAGAGGACATGTTGTGTCCTTGCCATCCTCAGTGCTTCCTCCAAGTGTTGTTCAACATGGAGGAGTACGTAGTGATCAGCAGAACGTTTTCTTGTCTATCTTTAACCTGAAGCTTCATGAGATCTGGAGTCAATGTTGAAGACTCCCAGAGCAACTCCCTCCTGACTATCCCACAGTGCTGCCGGTGGGACAGGACATATCCTGGGATGGTGAGGATGGTGTCTGGAACATTGTAAGGTAGGATTCCGTGAGTGTGACTGTGTCAGGCTGGTGCTTGCCTCGCCTGTGAGACAGCTCTCCCAATGTTGGCACCAGTCTCTCCAGCTGTCAGTGAGGACGACTGTGCAGGGTGTGCTCTTGATGCTGCCTGTCTTGTAGTGTTCTTCCAGCGTCCTGCCTGTGTATTGTTTCCAGTGCCTGAGTCAATCCCACATGGCCCATTAAGTTTCAATCCTTTCTCCTTTATAACATTTGATACAACTGGATGGTCTTCAACGCGAAACGTTAACTCTGATTTCTCTCCACAGATGCTGCCAGACTTGCTAAGCTTTTCCAGCAAATTCTGTTTTTGTTACTGATTTACAGCATCCACAGTTTTTCTGGTTTCAGTTTGTCTATTTTAACTTGTTTTTCAGCTCATTAAAGTAAACAAAGCTGCCTGGCATTTGCCATTGATTTCTGGAACTTGCTCTTTTTTAAGCTTAAGAGAAACACTCACAGCTGAGAGAAAATAAGAATAAGGTAATTATATTAGGGAATTTCAATTTCCTCAATACTAATTGGGATATTAATAGTGTGAAGGTTTAGAGGGAGCAGATTTCTTCAAATGTATTCAGTAGAACTTTTTATACAGACATATATAAAGTCCAATATTGGGTAGGTTGCAACTAGCTCTGGGAAATGAAACCAAACACGTGTTTGAGGTGGCACTGGGAGAGCATTCTAATAAGCGTGATGACAACGCTATGTTTTAAAAACTGAAAGCACTGTGGATGCTTTAAATTAGAAACAAAAGCAGAAGTGTCTTGAGGAAGGATCAATCAATCCAAAATATTAACTCTGATTCCTCTCCACAGCTGCTGCCAGACCTACTGGGTGGGTAAGATTAGGGTGGGTAAGATTAGGGTGGGTAAGATTAGGGTGGGTAAGACTGGGAGGGTAGGATTGGGGAGGGTAAGATTAGGATGGGTAAAATTAGGGTGGGTAAAATTAGGGTGGGTAAGATTAGGGTGGGTAAGATTAGGGTGGGTAAGATTAGGGTGGGTAAGACTGGGAGGGTAGGATTGGGGAGGGTAAGATTAGGGTGGGTAAAATTAGGGTGGGTAAAATTAGGGTGGGCAGGATTAGGGCAGGAAAGATTAGGGAGGGTAAGATTAGGGTGGGTAAAATTAGGGTGGATAAGATTGGGGTGGATAAGATTGGGGTGGGGAAGATTAGGGAGGATAATATTAGGGAGGGTCAGAAAAGGGTGGGTAAGATTAAGGAGGGTAAGATTAAGGAGGGTAAGATTAGGGTGGTTAACATTAGGGAGGGTAAGGTTAGGGAGGGTAAGGTTAGGGAGGGTAAGATTAGGGACGGTAAGATTAGGGAGGGTCAGATTAGGGAGGGTCAGATTAGGGAGGGTCAGATTAGGGAGGGTCAGATTAGGGAGGGTGAGGTGAGGGAAAGTAAAATTAGGAAGGGTAAGATTAGGGAGGGTAAAATTGGGGTGGGTCAGATTAGGGAGGGTAAAATTACAGAGGATTAGATTAGTGAGGGTCAGATTAGGGACGGCAAGATGGGGGGGTAAAATTAGGGAGGCTAAATTTAGTGAGGGTAAGATTAGGGTGGATTTGATTAGGGAGGATACGATTAGGGAGGGTAAGATTAGGATGGGTCAGATTAGGGTGGGTAAAATTAGGGAGGGCAAGATTAGGGAGGGTCAGATTAGGGAGGGTCAGATTAGGGAGGGTCAGATTAGGGAGGGTAAAATTAGGCAGGGTAATCTTAAAGAGGGTAAGATTAGGGTGGGTAGATTAGGGAGGGTAAGATTAGCGCAGGTAAAATTAGCGAGGGTAAGATTAGGGTGCGTAAGATTAGGGTGGGTAAAATTAGGGTGGGTCAAATTAGGGTGGGTCAGATTAGGTTGGGTCAGATTAGGTTGGGTCAGATTAGGGTGGGTCAGATTAGGGTGGGTCAGATTAGGGTGGGTCAGATTAGGGTGGGTCAGGTTAGTGATGGTAAAACTAGGGTGGGTAAAATTAGGGATGGTAAAGTTAGGGAGGGTAAAACTTGGATGGGTAAGATTAGGGTGGGCAAAATTAGGGAGGGTAAGATTAGGGAGGGTAAGATTAGGGTGGGTCAGATTAGAGAGGGTAAATTTAGGGAGGGTAAGATTAGGGTGGGTTTGATTAGGGAGGGTAAAATTAGGGAGGGTAAAATTGGGGAGGGTAAGATTGGGGAGGGTAAGATTGGGGAGGGTAAGATTGGGGAGGGTAAGATTGGGGAGGGTAAAATTGGGGAGGGTAAGATTGGGGAGGGTAAGATTGGGGAGGGTAAGATTGGGGGGGTCAGATTGGGGAGGGTAAGATTAGGGAGGGTAAAATTAGGGTGGGTCAGATTATGGAAGGTCAGATTAGGGAGAGTAAGTTTAGGGTGGGTAAATTTAGTGAGTGTAAAATAAGGGTGGGTAAAATTAGGGAGGGTAAAATTAGAGTGGGTCAGATTAGGGTGGGTTTGATTAGGGAGGGTAAGATTAGAGTGGGTCAGATTAGGGAGGGTAAGATTAGGGAGGGTAAAATTAGGGTGGGTAAGATTAGGGGGGTATGATTGGGGGGGTAAAATTAGAGTGGGTGAGATTAGGGAGGGTAAAATTAGGGTGGGTAAGATTAGGGTGGGTAAAATTAGGGTGGGTAAGATTAGGGTGGGTAAGATTAGGGTGGGTAAGATTAGGGAGGGTAAAATTAGAGTGGGTCAGATTAGGGAGGGTAAAATTAGGGAGGGTAAGATTAGGGAGGGTAAGATTAGGGTGGATCAGATTAGAAAGGGTAAATTTAGGGTGGGTAAGATTAGGGTGGGTAAGATTAGGGAGGGTAAGATTAGGGAGGGTAAGATTAGGGAGGGTAAGATTAGGGTGCGTAAGATTAGGGTGGGTAAGATTAGGGTGGGTAAAATTAGGGTGGGTAAGATTAGGGTGGGTAAGATTAGGGAGGGTAAATTTACTGAGGGTAAAATTAGGGAGGGTAAAATTAGGGAGGTTTTGATTAGGGAGGGTAAAATTAGGGAGGGTAAGATTAGGGTGGGTCAGATTAGAGAGGGTAAATTTAGGGAGGGTAAATTTAAGGAGGGTAAGATTAGGGTGGGTTTGATTAGGGAGGGTAAAATTAGGGAGGGTAAGATTAGGGAGGGTAAGATTGGGGAGGGTAAGATTGGGGAGGGTAAAATTAGGGGGTAAGATTAGGGTGAGTAAGATTAGGGTGGGTAAGATTAGGGTGGGTCAGATTTTGGTGGGTCAGATTAGGGAGAGTAAGATTAGGGTGGGTAAATTTAGTGAGTGTAAAGTAAGGGTGGGTAAGATTAGGGAGGGTATGATTAGGGAGGGTAAGATTAGGGAGGGTAAGATTAGGGAGGGTAAGATTAGGGAGGGTAAAATTAGGGTGGGTATGATTAGGGAGGGTAAGATTAGGGAGGGTAAGATTAGGGAGGGTAAAATTAGGGTGGGTCAGATTAGGGAGGGTAAAATTAGGGTGGGTAAGATTAGGGTGGGTATGATTAGGGAGGGTAAGATTAGAGTGGGTCAGATTAGGGAGGGTAAAATTGGATTGTACTTTTACTGTTAAAAAAATCTTTGAACTTGTAAAGATGGCACAATTTGTTCTATTTATCTTTTGTTAAGAAATAACTTCCGTTCTATTGTTCAAACATAGAATTGCAGCATTGAGTGTTTACAATTCAGTGACAGACAACTTTCTCAGAATCAAAACAAACCAAAACCTAATCTATCAAACCACATTTCAGTGTGGACTATAACTCGTCCAGTAATGACATCTGCTCAGACCATCATAATTTGGAGTGATGTTTCCATCTCTCTATTCTGTATACATCTGTAATGAACATTTCAGCACTTTCTCAATCTGCTCTGACTGATCCTGTATGGAGACTTACCAACACGGAGTTTAAAATTGATGTGGGAATGTCGATGAATGTCCTCCATGGTGTTTTCCAGAGCAAGTGCAAAGTCTGCCAGGCTACACAGATGTGTCCAATCAGCATCAAAGCCAGGACCTTGATCCTGAAAGAAAATCTCAGCATTATTCCTTCATGGCATTGGGGTGCAATGATGAAAGCATTTCAGGAATACTGGACCATGTTTTACACTCCCCATTCTTGACATGGGCAGTCATTGAATTCATTTGTTGCTGAGAGATACACTGACTATAATTGCAGCAACAGTCCAGTGGAAACAAGTTCAGCTACCCACTCTGCCCAGTGACAGTATTTAGAGATCAGTTACTCACTCTGCTCAGTGACAGCACCAACGCATCTTGTCTACATCCCGCAAAAGATGCCCTCCAACGTATCTCGTCTACATCTCGCATCTCCGCCCTCAGACCCCACCCCTCTAACCGTAACAAGGACAGAACGCCCCTGTGCTCACCTTCCACCCTACCAACCTTCGCATAAACCAAATCATCCGCCGACATTTCCGCCATCTCCAAACAGACCCCACCACCAGGGATATATTTCCCTCCCCACTCCTTTCCGCCTTCCGCAAAGACAGTTCCCTCCATGTCTACCTGGTCAGGTCCACGCCCCCCTACAACCCACCCTCCCATCCTGGCACCTTCCCCTGCCACCCCAGGAACTGTAAAACTTGCGCCCACACCTCCTCCCTCACCTCTATCCAAGGCCCTAAAGGAGCCTTCCACATCCATCAAAGTTTTACCTGCACATCCACTAATATCATTTATTGTATCCGTTGCTCCCGATGCGGTCTCCTCTACATTGGGGAGACTGGACGCCTCCTAGCAGAGCACTTTAGGGAACATCTCCGAGACACCCGCACCAATCAACCACACCGCCCCGTGGCCCAACATTTCAACTCCCCCTCCCACTCTGCCAAGGACATGGAGGTCCTGGGCCTCCTTCACCGCCGCTCCCTCACCACCAGACGCCTGGAGGAAGAACGCCTCATCTTCCGCCTCGGAACACTTCAACCCCAGGGCATCAATGTGGACTTCAACAGTTTCCTCATTTCCCCTTCCCCCACCTCACCCTTGTTCCAAACTTCCAGCTCAGTAACTGTCCCCATGATTTGTCCGGACTTGTCCTACCTGCCTATCTCCTTTTCCACCTATCCACTCCACCCTCTCCTCCCTGACCTATCACCTTCATCCCCTCCCCCACTCACCCATTGTACTCTATGCTACTTTCTCCCCACCCCCACCCTCCTCTAGCTTATCTCTCCACGCTTCAGGCTCACTGCCTTTATTCCTGATGAAGGGCTTTTGCCCAAAATGTCGATTTCGAAGCTCCTTGGATGCTGCCTGAACTGCTGTGCTCTTCCAGCACCACTAATCCAGAAGAAGACAGCATTTAGAGATCAGATACCAATACTGCTCAGTGACAGCATTTGGAGATCAGCTTCTGGATTAGTGGTGCTGGAAGAGCACAGCAGTTCAGGCAGCATCCAAGGATCAGCTACCCACTCTGCTCAGTGACAGTATTTAGAGATCAGTTACTCACTCTGCTCAGTGACAGTATTTTGAGATCAGTTACTCACTCTGCTCAGTGACAGCATTTAGAGATCAGCTCTTGGTCACTGACAGCATTCTTGTTTGAAATTTTGGTGATATTATACTTCCTGTTGCTTGGAAGAATTCTACTCAAAGATTGATGGATCACAAGGGAACAAGTCACCTGTTGCACTCAGGGATTGAGTTGTTGTCAACACTGAGATCGTAGGATTTTCGAGAGTTAATAAATGTAGAGTGATGTTTGTGTTGGGGTCATATAAACAAGGGGTCAGGATGATGTATGATGAGATCAGATATGATTGAGTCCCAAGTGGACTGGGAGCAGCTACATTTCGGTATATCTGTCTCAGAATAGTGGTTTGCAATCAAGAAAGAAATATGGAGTCAGACAATCATTGAGATGTATACATGGAAACAGACCCTTCAATCCAACTCGTCTCAACCAGCCAGTTATCCTAAATTAATCTCGTCCCATTTGCCAGCACTTGGCCCATATCCCTCTAAACACTTTCTATTCATATTCACACACAGCTGCTTTTTAAATATTGCAACTAGACAAGTCTCCACCACTCCCTCTGGCAGCTCATTCCATATACACACCACCCTCTTTGTGAAAAAGTCATCCCTTAGGTCCCTTTGATATCTTTCCCTTTTCATAAATATGCCCTCTAGCCTTGGACTTCTCTCCCCTGGGAAAAAGACCCTGGCTATTCACTATCTCCATGCCCCTCATGATTTTATAAACCTCTATGAGGTAACCCCTCAGCCTCAGACAGTCAGGAAAATTGCCTCAGTCTGTTCAGCCTCTCCTTCCAAACCCAGCAACATCCATGCTAAATTGCCCATAGTATTAGGTGCATTAGTCAGGGATAAATACAGGGTAGGGGAATGGGTCTGGGTGGGTTACTCTTCGAAGGGTCAGTTTGGACTTGTTGGGCCGAAGGGCCTGTTTCCATACTGTAGGGAATCTAATCTAGTCTAATTTAATCTAATATAAATCTTTTCTGAACTCTTTCAAGTTTCACAACATTGTTCCTATAGCAGGGAGACCTGAATTGAATGCAGTATTCCAAAAGTGGTTTGCCAATGTTCTGTACTCAATGCACTGACCAATCAAGGCAAGCATACCAAATGCTTTCTGCAGTATCCTGTCTACCTGTGCCTCAACCTTTAATGAGCTATGAACTTGCACTCCAAGGTCTCTTTGTTCAGCAACACTCTCCAGGACTTTATCACAAAGTGTATAAGTCCTGCGTTGATTTGCAGTTCCAAAATGCCACACCTCATATCTACCTAAATTAAACTCCATCTGCCATGCCTTAACCCATCAGCCCATCTGATAAAGATCCTGTTGTCATCTGAGGTAACCTTCTTCACTATCCACTACACCTCCAATTTTGGTGTCATCTGTAAACTTACTAATTATACCTCCTATTTTCACATCCAAATAATTCATATGAAAATTACCAAAAGCAGTGGACCCAGCACCAATTGTGGCACATTGCTGGTCATAGGTCTCCAGTTCAAAAAGCAACACTCCACCACCACCCTCTGTCTTCTACCTTCAAGCTAATTTTGTATCCAATTGGCTAGTTTCCCCTAGATTCCATGGGATCTAACCTTGCTAACCAGTCTATGATGTGGAACCTTGTACACCTTACTGAAGTAAATATTGACAACGCCACTTCTTCAAGAACATCAAGTCAGTCTGACATGATTTCCCAGGCACAAAGCCATGTTGACTATCCTTAATCAGTCCTTGCCTTTCCAAATACATTTAAATCCTTTCCCTCAGAACCTCCTGCAACAATTTACTCACCACTGACATCAGGCTCACTGGTCTATAGTTCTCTGGCTTTCCTACTATCTTTCTTAAATAATGGCATCACATTAGCCACTCTCCAGCCTTCTAACACTGCCCTGTGGCTATCAATGATCCAAATATCTCAGGAAGGGGCCCAGCAATCACTTCCCTCACTTCCAGTTTATACCTGATCAGGTCCCAGGGATTTATCCATCTTTTTGTGTTTTAAGATGCCCAGCCCTTTCTTCTCTGTAATGTGGACACTTTTCAAGATGTCACTATTTACCTCTCTAAGTTCTCTTGCTTTCATATCCTTCTCAACAGTAAACATTGACTCAAAATACTCATTTAGTATCTCACCTATCTCCTGTGGTTCTCATTAAGGGAACGCATTCTCTCCCTAGTTACTCTTTTGCCCTGAATGTGCTTGTACAATCTCTTTGCATTTTCCTGAACCCTATTTGCTAAAGCTACCTCATGTCTCTTGTTTGCCCTCTTGATTTCCCTCTGGGGTATATTCCTACTATCCCTATACTGCTGAAGTGATTTACTCGATCACAGCTGTCTATACCTGACATATTCCTCCTTCATTTTCTCGACCAAACCCTCAAGTTCTCTCGCCATCCAGCATTCCCCAACCTACCAGTCTTGCCCTTCACACTAACAAGAACATACTGTCTCTGGTCTCTCGTTATCTCATTTTTTAAAGGCCTCCCACTTTTGAGCCGTTCATTTACCTGCACATATCTGCTTCCAATCAACTTTTGACAATTCTTGTCTAATACCATCAAAATTAGCCTTCCTCCAATTTAGGACTTGAACTTTCAGATCCAGTCTATCGTTTCCATCACTATTTTAATAGTATTATGATCACTAGCCCCAAAGTGCTCCCCCACTGACGCCTCAGTCACCTGTCCTGCCTCATTTCCCTCAAGGGAATGTCAAGGTTTGCACCTTCTCTCGTGGTTATATTTCCACATACTGAACAACACACTCTTAAAAAATTCCTCTCTATTCAAGTTCTGAACACTACAGTAGTCCCAGTCAATGTTTGGAAAGTCAGATTTCTCCACCATTACCACCCTAGTATTCTCACAAATCTTTACAAATTTGCTTCTCAATTTCCTGCTAACTACAATCCCAATAAGGTGATCATCCCTTTTTTATTTCTCAGTCCCATCCAAATATAGCCTCCCTAGGTACAGCCATAATGTCATCCCTAACCAAAATCGCCAATCCCCAATCCCAACCCCCTGTTGCCCCACTGTCTATCCTTCCTGTAGCATTTGTATCCTGGAACATTAAGCTGCCAGTCCTGTCCATCCCTGAGTCATGTTTCTGTAATTGCTATGATATCCCAGTCCCATGTTCCTAACCATGCCCTGAATTCACCTGCCTTCCCTGTCAGCCTCTTGCATTGAAATAAATGCAGTTTAATTTACCAGTTTTACCTCATTCTCTGCCATGCTCTTGCTTGCCTTGTCTATTTGACTTGCTTCTCTTCTCAACTGTACTAGCCTCAGATTTATCTCAGATACCCAGAAGAGATTCTAATGATCCAAAACTGTGAATCTGCCCCTGCGCCAGCTCCTCAGACACACATTCATCTGCTCCATCCTTCTATTTCTTCTCTCAACAACACCTGGCACTGGGTGTAATGCAGGTATTACTACCCTCAACAACCCACTTTTTAACCTCCTGCCCAATTTCTTACATCTCACTTCAGAACCTCATCCCTTTCCCTACCAGTGTCATTGGTACCAATGTGTACAACGACCTCCAGCTGGTCCCTCTCCCCCTTGAGAACATTCTGCATCCTCTCTGAGAGATCCTGGCACCAGGGAGGCAACACACCATTCTGATTTGTCGTGTTGGCTACAGAAATGTTTGTTTGTGCCTCTGACTAGAGAGTCCCCTAGCACAATCGATTACTTGGAACCCAACACACCCCTCATTATATTTGAGCCAGTCTCAATACCAGAAACTTGGCTGTTGGTGCTACATTCCCCTGAGAGTCCATCACCCCATACATTTTCCAAAACAGCGTACTTGTTTGAAATGGGGATAGCCACAGGAGACTCCTACACTACACAACCTGCCTATCTCTCATACCTTTTCTGGAATTAACCCTTCTTCCTGACTGTATCTGTGGTTTTTCTCCCTTCCTATAACTGCCATCCACAGAACCCCTAGCTCATGTAAATTCCTCATTGCCTTTAACTGTCGCTCCAAAGGATCCATGCAACCTGATAGGATTCATAACCAAAGACACTAATTGCAGACATAATCATTAGGGACATTGAAACTCTCCCTAATCTCCCACATCTGATAGAAAAGAGCACATCACTCTATTAAAGGTAATTTTTGCGCTTTAATCTACAGACCCAGAAAACAGAGTCTTACTGCTCTAAAAACACTGCTCTGGGATAATGTAAGAGCTATGGTATATGTCAAAAAAAATGAGACAGATCTTGACAAATAAAAATCATTACACTCACTCTACTATCACAGATTTACAAAAAAATTAAGATTTATGTTTTAGAAGTCTTCACGACAAACATTCAGCTGCTGACACTCCCAGCTGTGAATTGTCCCAGCAAAGAGGTCTCTGTGAAGTCAGCTGTGACATGTCAACGTTTGTTTTTCTTGGAAGGAACTGATTTGGAGAGATGTTTGTATTTTCACAGTCTGTCAGCTGTTCACACCATCAAATCCTGTGAACCTGGATATTGAGGGGTGTACAGAATTGGGTTAACAGAAAAATGGTCCTTTATGGCAGATACTGAGAGCTCAAAACAGCTGAATCCATGGAGTAGTACCGAATGTACAAGAGGGAGCTTGAAAAGGAGATTAACAGAGCTAAAATGGGATATGAAAAGGTACTGGAAGGGAAAATAAAGGAAAATCCAAAGCTTTTCACAGGTACATTAAGGATAAAATAAAAATGAGTGAAAGATTAGAGCACATTAAGTGCATGGAGCCAGATCATGTAGATCGGATTCAAACTGAATATTGTGTGTAATTAGTGAGAGGGACAGTGTGGGTACAGAAATCAGGGAGAAGGACAGCGAGACTTCAAAGAAATTAACACAGAGGGGAGGTTCTGAGTGGTCTGGCAGACTTAAAAGTGGATAAATCTCCGAGCTGGATGAAATGGATCCCAGGCTGTTGAGTGAGACAATGGGGGAAACAGTAGAGGTGCTGGCAATAATATTCAATTCCTGTCTGGCTACAGGAGAAATGCCAGAGAACTGAAGGATAGGGAATCGATGATGAATGGTAGGACCGTGAAAACACTGAGGATCAGAGGGGCCTAGGTGCACATGTTCACCAGTCCCTGAAGGTGTCAGGCCAGGTGGATAAAGTGGTAACGATGACACATGGTATGCCTGGCTTTATTAGCCAAGGTACAGAGCTCAAGAGCAGTGATGCGATACTGGAACCTGACAAAATGTTTGTTAGGCTACAGTTAGAGTATTGCGTACGGTTCTGGAAACCACACCATAGCAGAGATCTGATTGCACTGGAGAGAAGATTTACAAGGATGTTGCCTGGGCTGGAGAGTTTCACTTGTGAAGAGAGTGAAAATCTGGGATTGATTTCCTGAGAGCAGAGGAGATTGAGAGGGGACATGATTGAGATGTATAACATTATGAGGAGTATAGATAAGGAAAACAAACAGAAACTTTTCCCCTTAACGGAGGATCAGTGGGGACATAGATTTAAGTAAAG
This sequence comes from Chiloscyllium punctatum, assembly GCF_047496795.1. Lineage (NCBI taxonomy): Eukaryota > Metazoa > Chordata > Chondrichthyes > Orectolobiformes > Hemiscylliidae > Chiloscyllium > Chiloscyllium punctatum. The sequence continues at coordinate 1,502,111 of NC_092749.1, forward strand.
GGAAGAAAGTTCAAGGTAGCATGGTGGTTCATGGTTAGCACTGCAGCCTCACAGCCAAGGGACCTGGGTTGGATTTCAGACACGGGGGACCAACTGTGTGGAGTTTGCACGTTCTCCCCATGTTTGCGTGGGTTCCTCCAGGTACTCTGGTTTCCTCCCACAGTCCAAACATGTGTTGGTTAGGGTGGATTGACCATGCTAAACTACTTATTGTATCCAAGGATGCGTAGGTTAGGTGAATTAGCCATGAAAGATAGGGGGTTATGGGGATAGGGTTTGGGGGTGTTGAGTCTGGGTAGGATGCTCTTCAGACGGTCAGTTGAACTCGATGGGCCGAAAGGCCTGCTTCCACACTCTGGGCATTCTATGAGGTGTGAAGAAAAACGCTTTCTCCCGGAGATGGGAATCTGGAATTCACTGACTGTAAGGGTGTCAGAGACAGAAATCCTCATCGCATTGAAGGAGAATGGAGATGTGCACTTGCAAAATGTTCAAGGCTACGGGCTAAGTGTTGGAATACACATTGATGAATTGCCCAGTCTGTCCCTCCCTCATACAATCCCACAGTCATAGATGTTCACAACACAAAGACCCATCAGCCCATTGTGCCTCGAGTCAACAGCTTTATGTTGGTTAAAGGCTTAGATTCCTTTCCAATAATGATAACAACCAAATTGATGGTCAATAGACAAGACATTCTCTGCACTTTCTGTATTATCTCACATTTAACATGCATCTAGTCAGATTAATGCAACAAAAGATTGAACATGTAGATGTAGGAATACCCGCTGATCTGATGCTAGTCCAGACACTGCCATATATGTACTCCCAATGGTCTTGATCTTTTCAATATCACGAAAGCGTTCATCAGCCATCAGCTATAGAGAGAAACAAAGGGAACATAATCAATTTATATCAACATTACAAATCATACAAAGGAGGGTCAGGGAGCGATTGAGATTGACAGCACAGAGAAGAGCCATCTGCCCATCACCTCTGAGCTGATCAAGAACATCCCAACTGTTCTAATCCCATTTTACAGCATTTGGCCCATTGATTTGTATGCCTTGACATCACACACACATCGAAATATCTCTTCAATGTGATGAGGGTGCCTGCCTGTCCCACCCTGAATGAGTTTCACATTCCCACCACCATTTTCCCAGTGACAGCACATTTCCCCAAATCCCCTCTCAACCTCCTGCACCTTACCTTAAATCTAAGCCACACCTATTTAGTAGAGTTTTGATCTCCTTATCTGAGGAAGGAATTTGCTAAAGCATTTGACAAGGTCCCCTCCTGGTAGGTTAGTCGAGAATATTAAGTGATGTGGGATCCACAGTGAGTTGCTAAGTTGGAAACAAAATTGGCTTGGTCATAAAAGACAGAGGGTAGCTGTGAAGGGTGTTTTTCTGACTGAAAATCTGTTGCCAGTGGTGTTCCACAGGGGTCAGTGCTGGGACTTCAGTTGTTTGTTATATTTATAAATGATTTGGATTAAAATGTAGATGGTCTGATTAGTAAGTTTGCAGCTAACATGAAAATTGGTGGAATTATAGATGATTAGAAAGGTTGGCAAAGGATACAGTAGGATATACTTCAGTGAGAAAGTTGGGGGGAGACATGGCAGATGGTGTTTAAACCAGATGAGTGTGAGGTGATGCATTTTGGGAGGTCAAATGCAAGAGGAAATGGCAGGACTCTTAGGAGCATTGATACACAGAGGGATCTTTGGAGTATTGGGTACAATTCTGGTCACCACATTACAAGAAGAATGTGGAGGTTTTGGAGAGGATGCAGGAGAGGTTTACCACAATGCTGCCTGGATTGGAGTGTTTTAGCTGTAAGGAGATGGCAGACCAACTTAGATTTGTTTTTGCTGGGATGTTGGAGTCTGAGGGGTAACCTAATATAAGCATATAAAATTATAAGAGACATGGCTAGGGTGGATAGTCAGAGTCTTTTTCTCTGTATGGAAATGTGAGATACTGGGGGTATTAATTTAAGGTGGAAGGGGAAAGTTTAAAGGTGATGTGTAAGACTTTGGTTTTTACACAGAGGGAGGTAGCTGCCTGGAATGTGCAGCCAGGGGAGATGATAGAAGCATATGCGATAGCAACATTTCAGAGCATTTAGATAAAAACATGAACAGGCAGGGAATAGATGGATCGGGGCTATGTGCAGACAGATGGGATTAGTTTAGAATCGCATCGTGGGCAGCACAGACATGCTGGGCTGAAGGGCCTGTTCCTGTGCTGTATTATTCTACATTCTATGTTCCCCTTAATGACTCCATACACTGACCATAAGAGAGAGTTTGAATGTTTTTTTCAATATGTGTATATATGAATAAAAGTATATCTAATTCTTCCAAACTCAACAGATAAGGAGCCAATGTGTCCAACCTTTCTTAAGATAACTCTGTCAGCCTATTATCATTCATCGGAATCTTCTCTTAACTGTTCCAAATGTAATGATATCCTTTTGTAACTAGGGAGACCAAAACTGTAGTCTCAGCAACACCTTATACAATCTATATTTTGCTACATTGTTATATTCCATTCCTTTGCAATAAATGAAAACACTGATCTACCTGCATATTAATTACTTGGATTCAGGTAGCAAGCCATTCAGATCTCCCTAGACCAGAAGGATTTGCAGTCTCTCTCTCTCTTACATCAAATGATATGCTGATTTGCAATACTTCCTGACAAGAGATTAATATGTTCACATTTTCTCACATACTCCATTGCCAGATCTTTGCCAATTACACACTGTCAATCAACTGATAATTGGTCAGGTTACAGTGTGGCACACTGACGATTGGTCAGGTTACAGTGTGAAAACGACAACGTTGTTGAGGAGATTACTGAGATACAGGCTACTAGACTAGGTGTGATTGAGGTTCACAAGGAAGAGGTATTAGAAATCCTGCAGAGTGTGAAAATAGATAAGTCCCCTGGGCCGGATGGGATTTATCCTCGGATCCTCTGGGAAGCCAGGGAGGTGATTGCCGAGCTTTTGGCATTGATCTTTAAATCGTCATTGTCTACAGGAATAGTGCCAGAAGACTGGAAGATAGCAAATGTGGTTCCCCTGTTCAAGAAGGGGAGTAGAGAAAATCCTGGTAATTATAGACCAGTGAGCCTCACTTCAGTTGTTGGTAAAGTGTTGGAAAAGGTTATAAGATAGGATTTATAATCATCTAGAAAAGAATAATTTGATTAGGGATAGTCAGCATGGTTTTGTGAAGGGTAGGTCGTGCCTCACAAACCTTATTGAGTTCTTTGAGAAGGTGACCAAACAGGTAGATGAGAGTAAACTGGTTGATGTGGTGTATATGGATTTCAGTAATGCATTCGATAAGGTTCCCCACAGTAGGCTATTGTACAAAATGTAGAGGAATGGGATTGTGGGAGATATAGCAGTTTGGATCAGTAATTGGCTTGCTGAAAGAAGACAGAGGGTGGTGGTTGATGGGAAATGTTCATCCTGGAGTCCAGTTACCAGTGGTGTACTGCAAGGGTCGGTGTTGGGTCCACTGCTGTTCGTCATTTTTATAAACGACCTGGATGAGGGTGTAGAAGGGTGGGTTAGTAAATTTGCAGACGACACTAAGGTCAATGGAGTTGTGGATAGTGACGAAGGATGTAGTAGGTTACAGAGAGACATAGATAAGCTGCAGAGCTGGGATGAGAGGTGGCAAATGGAGTTTAATGCAGACAAGTGTGAGGTGATTCACTTTGGTCGGAGTAACCGAAATGCAAAGTACTGGGCTAATGGTAAGATTCTTGGTAGTGTAGATGAGCAGAGAGATCTCGGTGTCCAGGTACACAGATCCTTGAAAGCTGCCACCCAGGTTGATGGGGTTGTTAAGAAGGGTTAAGTGTTTTAGCTTTTATTAATAAAGGGATTGAGTTCCGGAACTAGGAGGTTATACTGCAGCTGTACAAAACTCTGGTGCAGCCGCACTTGGAGTATTGTGTACAGTTCTGGTCACTGCATTATAAGAAGGATGTGGAAGCTTTGGGAAGGGTGCAGAGGAGATTTACTGGGATGTTGCCTGGTATGGAGGGAAGGTCTTACGAGGAAAGGCTGAGGGACTTGAGGCTGTTTTCATTAGAGAGAAGAAGGTTGAGAGGTGACTTAATAGAGACATGTAAGATAATCAGAGGGTTAGATAGGGTGGACAGGGAGAGCCTTTTTCCAAGTATGGTGACGGCGAGCACGAGGGGGCATAGCTTTAAATTGAGGGGTGATAGATATAGGACAGATGGCAGAGGTAGTTTCTTTACTCAGAGAGTAGTAAGGGTATGGAATGCTTTGCCTGCAACGGTAGTAGATTCACCAATCTTAAGTATACTTAACTCGTCATTGGACAAGCATATGGACGCACATGGAATAGTGTAGGTTAGATGGGCTTCAGATTGGTTCCACAGATCAGCGCAACATCGAGGGCCGAATGTTCTATGTTTTATGATACAGTGAGGCACACTAACAATTGGTCAGGTTGGCAGTGTGGTACACTGACAATTGGTCAGGATTCGTGTGGCACACTGACAATTGGTCAGGTTTGAAGTTTGGCACACTGATAATTGGTCAGGTTTGCAGTGTGGTACACCGATAATTGGTCAGGTTTACAATGTGGTACACTGACGATTGGTCAGGTTTGCAGTGTGGTACACTGACGATTGGTCAGGTTTGCAGTGTGGTACACTGACGATTGGTCAGGTTTGAAGTTTGGCACACTGATAATTGGTCAGGTTTGCAGTGTGGTACACTGACGATTGGTCAGGTTTGCAGTGGGGTACACTGACGATTGGTCAGGTTTGCAGTGGGGTACACTCACGATTGGTCAGGTTTGCAGTGTGGTACACTGACGATTGGTTTGGTTTGCAGTGTGGTACACCGATAATTGGTCAGGTTTGCAGTGTGGTACACTGATGATTGGTTAGGTTTGCAGTATGGTACACTGACGATTGGTCAGGTTACATTGATAAGGTTCCCCATGGTAGGCTCATTCAGAAGGTCAGGAGGAATGGGATACGGGGGAACTTAGCTGTCTGGATACAGAATTGGCTGGCCAACAGCGAGTGGTAGTAGAAGGAAAATATTCTGCCTGGAAGTCTGTGGTGAGTGGTGTTTCCACAGGGCTCAGTCCTTGGGCCTCTACTGTTTGTAATTTTTATTAATGACTTGGATGAGGAGATTGAAGGATGGGTCGGCAAGTTTGCAGATGACACAAAGGTTAGAGGTGTCGTTGACAGTATAGAGGACTGTTGTAGGCTGCAGCGGGACATTGACAGGATGCAGAGATGGGCTGAGAGGTGGCAGATGGAGTTCAACCTGGATAAATGTGAGGTGATGCGTTTTGGAAGGTCGAATTTGAAAGCTGAGTACAGGATTAAGGATTGGATTCTTGGCAGTGTGGAGGAACAGAGGGATCTTGGTGTGCAGGTACATAGATCCCTTAAAATGGCCACCCAAGTGGACAGGGTTGTTAAGAAAGCATATGGTGTTTTGGCTTTCATTAACAGTGGGATTGAGTTTAAGAGTCGTGAGATCTTGTTGCAGCTTTATAAAACTTTGGTTAGACTGCACTTAGAATACTGCACCCAGTTCTGGTCGCCCTATTATAGGAAAGATGTGGATGCTTTGGAGAGGGTTCAGAGGAGGTTTTTACCAGGATGCTGCCTGGAGTGGAGGGCTTATCTTATGAAGAGAGGTTGACTGAGCTTGGACTTTTTTCATTGGAGAAAAAGAGGAGGAGAGGGGACCTAATTGAGGTATACAAGATAATGAGAGGCATAGATAGAGTCGATAGCCAGAGATTATTTCCCAGGGCAGAAATGACTAACACAAGGGGTCATAGTTTTAAGCTGGTTGGAGGAAAGTATAGAGGGGATGTCAGAGGCGGGTTCTTTACACAGAGAGTTGTGAGAGCATGGAATGCGTTGCCAGCAGCAGTTGTGGAGGCAGAGTCATTGGGGACATTTAACAGACTGCTGGACATGTATAGGGTCACAGAAATTTGAAGGTGCATACATGAGGATTAATGGTCGGCACAACATCGTGGGCTGAAGGGCCTGTTCTGTGCTGTACTGTTCGATGTTCTATATTCTATTGAGGCACCCTGACGATTGGTCAGGTTTGCAGTGTGGCACACTGATGATTGATTACACCTCTTCCCGCCCTACCTCCTGCAAAAATGCCATCCCATATTCCCAATTTCTCCGCCTCTGCCGTATCTGCTCCCAGGAGGACCAGTTCCACCACAGAACATACCAGATGGCCTCCTTCTTTAGAGACCGCAAATTCCCTTCCCACGTAGTTAAAGATGCCCTCCAACACATCTCGTCCACATCCCGCACCTCTGCCCTCAGACCCCACCCCTCCAACAAGGACAAAACGCCCCTGGTGCTCACCTTCCACCCTACCAACCTTCGCATAAACCAAATCATCTGCCAACATTTCTGCCACTCCAAACAGACCCCACCACCCGTGATATATTTCCCTCCCCACCCCTTTCCGCCTTCCGCAAAGACTGTTCCCTCCGTGACTACCTGGTCAGGTCCACGCCGCCCCTTCAATCCACCCTCCCATCCTGGCACCTTCCCCTGCCACCGCAGAAACTGTATAACCTATAACCATCCCTCACTGTATAACCACATCCCTCACTGTATAACCTGTATAACCTCCTCCCTCACCTCCATCCAAGGCCCTAAAGGAGCCTTCCACATCCATCAAAGTTTTACCTGCACATCCACTAATATCATTTATTGTATCCGTTGCTCCCGATGTGGTCTCCTCTACATTGGGGAGACTGGGCGCCTCCTAGCAGAGCACTTTAGGGAACATCTCCGGGACACCCGCACCAATCAACCAAACCACCCCATGGCCCAACATTTCAACTCCCCCTCCCACTCTGCCGAGGACATGGAGGTCCTGGGCCTCCTTCACCGCCGCTCCCTCACCACCAGACGCCTGGAGGAAGAACGCCTCATCTTCCGCCTCGGAACACTTCAACCCCAGGGCATCAATGTGAACTTCAACAGTTTCCTCATTTCCCCTTCCCCCACCTCACCCTAGTTCCAAACTTCCAGCTCAGCATTGTCCCCATGACCTGTCCTACCTGCCTATCTTCTCTTCCACCTACCCACTCCATCCTTCTCCCCCCCGCCCCGACCTATCACCTTCAAATTCCCTCCCCCTCTCACCTATTGTACTCTATGCTACTCTCTCCCCACCCCCACTCTCCTCTCTCTTATCTCTCCAGCTTCAGGCTCACTGCCTTTATTCCTGATGAAGGGCTTTTGCCTGAAATGTCGATTTTACTGCTCCTTGGATGCTGCCCAAACTGCTGTGCTCTTCCAGCATCACTAATCCAGACTCTGATAATTGGTCAGGTTTTCAGAGTGGTGCTCTGATGTTTGGTCAGGTTTGCAGTGCGGCACACTGATAATTGGTCAGGTTATATTGAGGCACACAGTCAATTGGTCAGGTTTGCAGTGTGTCACGCAGATGATTGATTACATCTCTTCCCACCCTACCTCCTGCAAAAATGCCATCCCATATTTCCAATTCCTCCACCGTATCTGCTCCCAGGAGGACCAGATCCACCACAGAACACACCAGATGGCCTCCTTCTTTAGAGATCGCAATTTCCCTTCCCACATGGTTAAAGATGCCCTCCAACACATCTCGTCCACATCCCTCACCTCCGCCCTCAGACCCCACCCCTCCAACAAGGACAGAACGCTCCTGGTGCTCACCTTCCACCCTACCAACCTTCCCATAAACCAAATGATCCGCCAACATTTCTGCCACCTCCAAACAGACCCCACCACCAGGGATATATTTCCCTCCCCACCCCTTTCTACCTTCCACAAAGCCATCCGTGACTACCTGGTCAGGTTTGCAGTGGGGTACACTCACGATTGGTCAGGTTTGCAGTGTGGTACACTGACGATTGGTCAGGTTTGCAGTGAGGTACACTGATGATTGGTCAGGTTTGCAGTGTGGTACACTCACGATTGGTCAGGTTTGCAGTGAGGTACACTGACGATTGGTCAGGTTTGCAGTGAGGTACACTGACGATTGGTCAGGTTTGCAGTGTGGTACACTGACGATTGATCAGGTTTGCAGTGTGGTACACTGACGATTGGTCAGGTTTGCAGTGTGGTACACTGGCAATTGGTCAGGTTACATTGAGGCACACTGACAATTGGTCAGGTTTGCTGTGTGGCACATTGGCACATACTGGAAATGAGGTACTTTTGTACACTGGGGCTGTTTATTTACTCGGGGCAAAAACAAGGACTTTAGATGCTGGAAACCAGAGTCTAGATGAGAGTGTGGTGCTGGAAAAGCACAGCAGGTCAGGCAGCATCCGAGGAGCAGGAAAATCGACGTTTCGGGCAAAACGTTTTGCTATCTTCCCCCACCCTCCTCTCTGACCTATCACCTCCATCTCCACCCCCATTCACCTATTGTACTCTATGCTACTTTCTCCCCACCCCTACCCCCCTCTCATTTATCTCTTCACTCTGCAGTCACCCTGTCTCTATTCCTGATGAAGGGCTTTTGCCCAAAACGTCTATTTTCCTGCTCCTCGGATGCTGCCTGACCTGCTGTGTGTTTCCGGTGCCACTCTGATCTAGACTCTGTTTATTTATTCGCTCATGAAGTGTGGGCATTGCTGGCTGGCCAGCATTTTCTATTGCCTGTCTCTAGCTGCTCCTGAACTGAGTAGATCACTCAGCCGTTCAGAGGCCCAGTTGATACTCCACATAATACTGCAGGATGTCAGGAGGGTGATGGAATACTCCCCACTTGCCCTGGATGGGGGCAGCTCCATCAAAGTTCAACAAACTCAGCACTGTCCAGGATGCTGCAAGGGGTAAGTATTTATTCAGTTACTCCAGACACCTTGTGCATGGTGAGAATCAACAGAAGCAGGTATAGTACAGGCATGTTTGTAAAGACTATCACACTGTCATATGTCATAGTCATAGAGATGTATAGCACAGAAACAGACCCTTCAATCCAATTTGTTCATGCTGATTAGATATCCTAATTTAATCCAGTCCCATTTGCCAGCACAGCCCATATCCCTCTGAACCCTTCCTATTCATATACCCATCCAGACGCCTTTTAAATGCTGTAATTGTACCAGACTCTGTCACTTCCTCTGGCAGCTCATTCCATACACCCACTACTGTCCACATGAAATCGTTGCCCCTTAGGTCCCTTTTAAATCTTTCCCATCTCACTCTAAACAAATGCCCTCTAGTTCTGGATTCCCCTAACGAGGGGAAAGACCTTGTCTATACTAGATTCCAAATTCAAAATTAGAATACTTACATCATCAAAGTCAGCAATGATCTCATTAAGCAGCTGCAAGCATTCAATTCCCTGTTGGTTTCCCTCGGCCTGTGAGTAAAACGCAGCAAATTCTGGGATGGAGGCAAACAGAACGCCGACACTGTCATGTGATTCCGAATAGAGATCCTGGAAATAACGAAACAGCAAAGAAATCACATCGAATTTGCAATGATTAAAGAAATGGTCAATCTCATCAGAATAGCCATATTATTAATACAGTGTAGAGTTAGCATTAACCTAAAATGGCAGATCATATTTACACATAACAAAGCTAGTATAAACTCAGACAGAGGTCAATATCCAAGCAGCGAGGCAGTAGTATTTACGAACAGCAGGGTTAGTCTTATTATAAAACAGATTACTGGGGAGATAAAAAGTCTTAAATATTGATAAGCAGAAATTTCTTCCAACTAAGTGCTGGGAAAACTGAAGACCTCGGCCTAGATTTTGCTGCCTGACAGTTGTAAAGTGCGAAGGGTGGTCAGACATGCAGGTAACTCATGCTGTGAGTTTTCATCAACAGTTGTGAGATTTTTTTACAAGGAATACGTGAATTTTTAATTTAAAATTGTTTATTTTAATTCTTTTCCTGGGCATTTCAAAAACCTGCTGTTGTTATTGAGAGACTCGGGAGTTCTGTCCATTTGGTGAGTGGGTGTAGCAGATGATCCAACTGGTATTCAGGGGCCATGGGGAGTATGGAGAGAGCATAGATTGGTGAGGGCTGCTGGAGGGTTTGAGGAGTTTCACTTACAGGGGAATTTGATGGACATTATGGTGTAAAGGGACATGTGGGAATACAGGGGAAATAAAGGAAACCAAAGGGTGTGGAGTACACAAAGGGGTGTGTGACCATGTGTGGAGTTGTAAGCTAGGGGTCCTTACTGTGTCCCTCTCCCTCCTGATGCTGCCTGCCTTGCTGTGTTCCTCTCCCTCTTGATGCTGCCTGCTTTGCTGTGTTCCCTCTCCCTCCTGATACTGCCTGCCTTGCTGTGTCCCCCCTCCCTCCTGATACTGCCTGCCTTGCTGTGTTCCCCCTCCCTCCTGGTGCTGCCTGCCTTGCTGTGTTCGCCCTCCCTCCTGATGCTGCCTGCTTTGCTGTGTTCCCTCTCCCTCCTGATACTGCCTGCCTTGCTGTGTTCCTCTCCCTCCTGATACTGCCTGCCTTGCTGTGTTCCCCCTCCCTCCTGATGCTGCCTGCCTTGCTGTGTTCCCCCTCCCTCCTGATGCTGCCTGCCTTGCTGTGTCCCCCCTCCCTCCTGATACTGCCTGCCTTGCTGTGTTCCCTCTCCCCCCTGATGCTGCCTGCCTTGCTGTGTTCCCCCCCCCCCCCCCCTGATGCTGCCTGCCTTGCTGTGTTCCCCCCCCCCTCCTGATGCTGCCTGCCTTGCTGTGTTCCCCCCCCCCTCCTGATGCTGCCTGCCTTGCTGTGTTCCCCCTCCCTCCTGATACTGCCTGCCTTGCTGTGATCCTCCAAGCTCCTGCTTGTCTACTGGGAGAAAGTGAGGACTGCAGATGTTGGAGATCAGAGTTGCGAGTGTGGTGCTGGAAAAGCACAGCAGGTCAGGCAGCATCTGAGGAGCAGGAGAATCAATGTTTTGGGTATAAGCCCTTCATCAGGAATGTGGCTTGTGGACCAGGGGTGCTGAGAGATAAATGGGAAGCGGTGGGGTTGGGGGTGGGGGGTGGAGGAAGATAGCTGAGAATGTGATAGGTAGATGAAGGTAAGGGAGAAGGTGATAGGTCAGAGGGAGGAGTGATGGACAGGACCAGAGGGTAGTGCCGAGTTGGAGGTTTGGGACTGGGATAATGTGGGGGGACTGCCTTGGGACCCTGCAATGACACGGGATAAATGTGGATTTCCACAGCATCCTCATTTCCCCTCCCCCACATTATCCCAGTCCCAAACCTTCAACTTGGCTCTGCCCTCCTGACCTGTCTGAAACCTTTCCCATCTATCCGCCCCATGCCCCCCCTGACCTATCCTCTTCTCCCTCACCTTCATCTATCCATTGCATTCTCAGCTCCCTTCCCCCAATCTCACCCACCCTCTCATTTATCTCTCAGCTCCAACCCCCCCCCCCCCCCCCCCGCCACAAGCCTCATTCCTGATGAAGGGCTTATGCCCAAATTGTCAATTCTCCTGCTTCTCGGATGCTGCCTGACCTGCACCACATTCTCGACCCCTGCTTATCTCCCCCTAACCTCTCCTTTGAGATTACCCCACATGAGGCTATGTCTACTCTGTCAATCTCCTTTGGCATCCTTTACATCTCAATTAAATCTCCTCTTATTGTTCTAAACTTGAGACAGGTATGCCTAAACTGTGCTCAATCTCTCTTCATGGAGCACAATGTTCACTTCTAGGATCTATCTCATGACCCTTCTGTGAACTGCTGCCAATGCAATTACATCCTTCTCAGGTCAAGGGAAGAACATTGTCAGGAATACTCCAGGTGCTGTCTCACTAATGCCTTGTACAATTGCAGGAACACTTCCCAACTTTTATATTCTCTTCCTTTCACAATGAATGACATAACTCCAACTGCCTTTTTTATTACCTGTTGTACTAGTTTTCTGTGATTTCATGCCCAAAGCCATCCTGATCTCTCTGGTCTAAAGCACTCTGAGGTTTCTCTCCATTTCAATAATACACTGCCTTTCTATTTCTCCCACAAAAATGGATAACCATTTCGGAACTAACTCTGGTCACTAGAGAAAACATGAAGACCATGATTTGAAGCAGAGAGCCAGAAGGTTCTGTAAAGTGCAGACTGAAAAGATGGCTGAAGAAAATACAATTCTGTTGATCAAAAGAAACTTAGACATAAACTTAACAATGAAATATTCACAGCTCAATGGAGAAAGATTGGATGTTGGATCAAACCTGACAATGTTTTTAAAGGATTTATTCAATATCTAACCCTGTGCTCCTGCCCTGGGAGTGTTCGATGGGGTACAGTGTCGAAGGAGTTTTATTCTGTATCTAACCTCGTGCTGTCCCTACCCTAGGAGTTTTTGCTGAGGGACAGCGTTTGGTCACAAAACTGAGTGTGTGACAGTTTAATGAGGAATTAGTACAGCACGTGTGTCTCAGGGATGAAAGGTTTTGACTGATACTTGCTGTTGAATTTACACTTGGAGCTATTATCGTACTTCATCATCTGGATCCTTGTTAAGGAAATGTCGTGCGATGTGACTGGGCAGCATGTTATTCAATAGATCCTCATTATGTTTCCGCAGCACTGCCATTTCTTCCATTTCCTGTCTGGCTAGTAGTCTCCAAAGGAAGTCCAGACGTGCAGTTGCTTCAATCTGATAGGCCACAGAACAGAAAGAGTTTCATGTAATTGGAAGGTAGTAAGTTCCTTGGGGGGGGGGGGGGGGGGGGGCTCAGGTACCCTAATCCAGACTGTGAAAATAACAGCATAAGGAGCAACAGCAATTCCTACACTATATAAGAGACCTTACTTGATCAGTATATTTCCAAGCCTAGCAAAGAAGGAAGGAGTGATGAATCTTGTTCTAGACAATAAAATGGAGCAAGTGCCTCATGTTTAAGTGAGAGAGCATCATAGGAATGACTGTGACATAACAACATGTGGGCGGCACGGTGGCACAGTGGTTAGCACTGCTGCCTCACAGCGCCAGAGACCTGGGTTCAATTCCCGCCTCAGGCGACTGACTGTGTGGAGTTTGCACGTTCTCCACGTGTCTGCGTGGGTTTCCTCTGGGTGCTCCGGTTTCCTCCCACAGTCCAAAGATGTGCAGATCAGGTGAATTGGCCATGCTAAATTGCCCGTAGTGTTAGGTAAGGGGTAGATGTAGGGGTATGGGTGGGTTGCGCTTCGGCGGGGTGGTGTGGACTTGTTGGGCTGAAGGGCCTGTTTCCACACTGTAAGTAATCTAATCTAATCTAATCTAAACATAAAGAATAGGAGCAAGAGAGTAGGCCATTCAGCCCCTCAAGTTTGCTCCACCGTTCCAATGATTGTGACTGACCTTCAAGGGGGAAAACTACTTGCCCACCTGGTCGCCTATGTCCCTTGATTTCTCAGAGCTCAAAAGGCTGTCCATCTCAACATCAAATATATTCAATGGGATTGCATCCAGATATCAGTTGGAACTTCTGCAGCATTGCATGATGCCTGCGCTTCTAAGGACTGCATGTAGTAGGTTTCCTGGGATGGGCAGTTAGGACATACCTTTCACCAAGTATCTGGGCGGCACGGTGGCACAGTGGTTAGCACTGCTGCCTCACAGCGCCAGAGACCCGGGTTCAATTCCCGCCTCAGGCGACTCTCTGTGTAGAGTTTGCACATTCTCCCCGTGTCTGCGTGGGTTTCCTCCGGGTGCTCCGGTTTCCTCCCACAGTCCAAAGATGTGCAGGTCAGGTGAATTGGCCATGCTAAATTGCCTGTAGTGTTAGGTAAGGTGTAGATGTAGGGGTATGGGTGGGTTGCGCTTCGGCGGGGCGGTGTGGACTTGTTGGGCCGAAGGGCCTGTTTCCACACTAAGTAATCTAATCTAACCCAGCCATTCCACTACACTGCCACTGAATGTTGAGAGCAATTAGGAGTTTAGCAAAGTTACCTGTCGTCCTTGGTAAAAGACCGTCACCACAAACAGGAGCATTAGCATAAAGGTGATTCCCCGCTGCCAATCCGAATAAGATCTAAAAGCACAGAGGATGAGAGGAAGAGATAAAGACATCATTAGATTCTTCTGCAAAAATATTACATGTTTTTCCAGCTCAATCCCAGGAAGTGATTGTTGCCCTGGAGGGGCCGATCGTATTTGGTATGCAAGACTCAGTAATCAAAAATCAGAAAAGTGACTCAAAGGAATTAAACCAGCCAGGTGAACTAGCATCAGCCCAGACAATGGAAACAACTATGGCAAACTCAACCATCCAAAGTCCTCTTCACTAACATCTGGGAGATCAGTCTCACAGACGAGCCAATCAACAGCCTGACACAGTCATATTGACAGAATCAGACCTTACAGACAATATCCCAGACCCCACCATCACCATCCTGGGATATGTCCTGTACCACCTGCAGGACAGACCCAACAGAGAGGGGAGGGGGGGCAGAGTGGGATACAGTTGGGAGGGAGTTGTCCTGGGAGTCTTCAACATTGACTCTGGACGGGCATCCATGAGGCACTATGAGCCATCAACAGCAGCAGAATTAAATTCCAGCACAATCTGTAATCTCATGGCCTGGCATACCCCCCACTCATCATTACGATCAAGCCAGAGGAATCAACCCTCATTCAATTCATTTTCTTTAATGAATCTGTGCAGAGATTTTATGACACACCTCAGGAGCAAGTGGGACTTGAACACAGGGCTCCTGTCACAGAGGTAAGGACGCTACCACTGCACCAGAAGAGTGTCTCAGTCATGGTTCAATGGAAAGTACAGAAAGTTAAACTAGGAGTAGCACTAGGAACTAAAAATGAGGTGTCAACCTGATGAAGTTACCAAACAGGACTACTTACGTACCAAACGGCATAAGCAACAAGTGATAGACAGAGCCAAGCAATCCCATAACCAACACATCCAGTCATTAATCGGGGTGGTCTATTAAACAGTTCACTGTAGGAGGAGGCCCCACTAATATCCCCATCCTCAGTGATAGAAGAGCCCAGCACATCAGGGCAACAGATAAGGCTGAAGCTTTTGCAGCAATCTTCAGCCACAAGTGCCGAGGAGATGATCCATCTCAGGCTCCTCCAGTGGTCCCCAGTTGGGAACTAATACCAGCCTTCAGTCAATTTGATTCACTTCACGTGACACCAATAAAAATGTTGGAGGCATTGGATATTGCAAAGGCTATCGGCCCTGACAACATTTGAGCATTCTACTGAAGATTTTACTGCAAGATTTGTCACAACCCTAGCCAGCTGTTCCAGTCTAGCTAAATGTCAGCATCTACTCAAGAAGGTGGGAAATTGCCCAGACATGTCCTGTATATAAAAAAGACAAATTCAACCAGGCCAACTACTGTACCTTCAATCTAATCTTGATCATCAGTAAAGTAATGATGGATGCTATCAAGCAGCACCTGCTCACTGATGCTCAGTATGGTTCCACAACTGCCATTTATCTCCTGACCTCATTCCAGCTTTCATTCAAACATGAACAGAAGAACTGAATGCTAGAATTGAGGGCAGGTGAGAGTGACTGTCCTTGACATCAAGGCTGTAGTTGACCGAGTGTGGCATCAAGGAGCCCAAGAGAAACTGGACTGAATGGGTATCAGGAGGAACATCACAGAAAATCTTAGCTGGGTGCAGCCATGCTTTTTTGTTATTCATTCACAGGGTGTCAGCGTCACTGGCCAGGCCAGCATTTACTGCCCATCCCTAATTGTCCAGAGGGTAGTTCAGAGTCAACCATATTCCTGTGGGGCTGGAGTCATGTGTTGTTCAGACAAGATAAGGACAGAGGTTTCCTTCCTTAGTAGAATGGAAATAGTTATTGGAGTTCAGTTATCGCGCACAAGAAAATTTATGAAGCAGTTCCAGAGTAGTGTCTTAGACCAAACCATTCAGCTGCTTTCTCAATGACCTTTCATACATCATACAGCAGAGAGGAAATGTTCCATTAGACCAGAATAAGACCATTTGGCCCACTGAGTCCACTCTGCCACTGATCGAGATCATGACTGATCTGATGATCCTCAAATTCATTTTCCTACCTTTTTCCCCATAATCCTCTATTCCCCAACTGATGAAACATCTGTCTAACTCAGCCATGATTATAGTTAATGACCCAGCTCTGACAGTCCTCTGTGGTACTGCATTCCACAGATTGACTCCCCTCTGAGAGAGAAAATCTCTCATCTCTGCATACCATGAGTGATCCCTTTCATTGAGATGATGCCCCTAGGTCCTGGATTCTCCTATACAAATATTGTACATTTCAACAAGGTGGCCTGTCATTCTTCTATATTCCAATGGGTACAGGCCTAACCTACTCAACCTCTTGCCATAACACGAGTCCCTCCATACCCAGGATCAGTGTAGTGAATCTTCCCTGAACTGACTCAATGCCAATAAATGCTTCCATCAATAAAAGGACCAAAACTATCCAGGTATTCTAGGTGTAGTTTAAAGGGCCTTGTATAGTTTTAGCCAGACTTCCTATTTTTATACTCCATTTCCTTTGAAATAACATTCCATTTGCTCGCTGAGCTAGAAGGTTCATTTTCAGATGTTTTGTCACCATTCTAGGTAACATCTTCAGTGAGCCTCTGGACAAAGCACTGCTGGTGTTTCCTGCTTCTATTTATATGTTTGGGTTTCCTTGGGTTGGTGGTGTCATTTCCTGTGGTGATGTCATTTCCTGTTCTTTTTCTCAGGGGGTGGTAAATGGGGTCCAAGTCAATGTGTTTGTTGATAGAGTTCTGGTTGGAATGCCATGCTACTAGGAATTCTCGTGTTTGTCTCTATTTGGCTTGTCCAAGGATGGATCTGTTGTCCCAGTCAAAGTGGTGTCCAACATACCACGCTTCTATGGATTACCCAAAATTCACAAACCAGGAGCACCCCCCCGCCCCCCCAGACCAAAATTCACAAACTAGGAGCCCCCCTCAGACCCATAGTCTTGCTACCTGGAACACCAACTTACAGATTGGCCAAGGAGCTACACCAAAGACTAAAACACTGAGTAGAAGATTCATGCCACTCCATCTACTCCACCCAAGAATTCCTGAAGACCATCAAAGACACCAAGATAGAAGAGGATGAAATAATTACGTCCTTTTACGTAATAGCCCTGTTCATATCAATCAACATCAACCTGGCCAAGGAAACACTGACTACATTATTAGAAGACCCAAAGCCACATACATCAAACACCAACTTCATCAGCAAGGACGGTATCGTCAAGCTAGTGGACCTATGCCTTACCATCCACTTCACCTTCAACAACAAAACCTACAGACAAACCAACGGAACACCCATGGGATCTCCAATATCAGGGTTCTTAGCAGAGGCAGTAATGCAGAGACTCAAACAATCAGCTCTGCCAACCATCCAACCCAAACTCTGGGTCCACTACGTGGATGACGCCTTTGTCATCACTAAACGAAACAAATGAGAGGAAACCTTCAAGACCACCAATAATAGCCTTACTGGCATAAAATTCACTAAAGAGGAGGAAAACAACAACAAACTGCCATTCCTAGATGTCACAGTAGAGTGAACAGCCAATGGGGAACTTCAAACCAGCGTCTACAGGAAAACAGCACATACGGACCAAATATTGAACTACAGACGCAATCATCCTAACATCCATAAACGAAGCTACATCAGAACATTATTTCAATGAGCCAACACACACTGCAGCACAGAGGAACTATGAAGAGCAGAGAAAAATCAGCTATACAAAACGACATGACCCTCTCTCACTAGTATCCTTACATACAGATGAGAAAGGACACCACTTTGACTGGGACAACACATCCATCCTAGGACAAGCCAAACAGAGACACACATGAGAATTCCTAGAAGCATGGCATTCCAACCAGAACTCTATCAACAAACACATTGACTTGGACCCCATTTACCACCCCCTGAGAAAAAGAGCAGGAAATGACATCATCAACTCAAGGAAACTCAAACATATAAATAGAAAGCAGGAAACACCAGCAGTGATTCATCTGGAGGCTCACCAAAGATGTTACCTAGTCTGGTGACGAAACATCTAAAAATGGACCTTCCAGGTCAGTGAGCAAACCTACATCCAAAACCTCAACCTGAGCTACAAATCTTCTCAAAACTTGCTAATTCCATTTGCCTTCCATATTACCTGATGGAATTTGATGCTAGCTTGTTTTTGTTTTTTCACAAGGTTTCTCCAATCCCTCTGCACTGCAGCTTTCTGCAGTCTTCCTCCATTTAAATAATACTGAGCTCCTCTATTCTTCCTGACAAAGTCTATAACTTCACACTTTTCTACATTACCTTGCATATGCCAAGTTTTTAACCAGTCTGTATCCCTCTCCAGACTCTGTTATTCTCAGCAATTACCTTGCCACTTACTTTTGTATCATCTGCAAATTTGACAACAGGACATTCATTTGCTTCATCCAAGCCAATAACATTATATTGTAAATTATTGTGACCCTGGCACTAATCCCTGTGACACTCCACTAGTTACAGTTTGCCATCCTGAAAGTGCCCTCTTTACCTCACTCTCTTCCACTAGGTAGCCAATTGTCTGTCTATGCTCGTATTCTACTTTGATGAATTTTCTGATGATTACACAATGTTGAGCATAATTTGTGACTCTTCAGACAGTGAGGCAGTTCATACCCAAATATAGTTAAGAGCTGGACAATATCCAGGCTCAGGGTGACAAGGGGCAAGTAACATTCACATTTTAAAAATGCCAGTCAATGAAAATGTCCAGCAAGAGAGAATCTAACCATCTCCACTCGACATTCAATTAAATTAATATCATTATATCCCCTACAATAATATGTAATACAGCAGCTTTAAGAGCAGGTCAGAGGCTAGGAATAACTGCAGTGAGTAACTCACCTCCTGACTCTCCAAAACCTGTCCACCATCTAAAAGGCACAAGTCTGGAGTGTGATGGAATTCTCCCCACTTGCCTGGATGAGTTTAACTCCAAAAACTCTAAAGAAGCTTGACATCATTCAAAACAAAGTAGCTACTTGATTGGCACCAGATCCACAAACATGCACATCCTCCATCACTGACGTTCAGTAACAGCAGTGTGTACTATCTGCAAGATGCACTGCAGAAATTCACCAAGACTCCTTAGACAGAACCTTGCAAAGCCATGACCATTTCTAGAAGATCATCATCACCTGCAAGTTCCCCTCCAACCCACTCACCATCTTGGAAATATATCACTGTTCCTTCAGTGTCACTGGGTCAAAGTCCTGAAATTCCCTCCCTACGGGCATTGTGGATCTACCTACATCACATGGACTGCAGCGGTTCAAGAAGGCACCACCCTGACCTCTCAAGGGGCAACTAGGGACGGGCAATAAATGCTGGACCCAGCCAGTGACGCCCACAGGCTGTGAATGAATTCAGAAAAAAGATGGCTGACATTTGTTTGTTTCTGCATTTTAAAAATATCATATACATTTCATCAAAATCCAACTAAAAATCAGCAAACATACTGTGATCTGGAATCTGATTCCAGTTTATATTTAGAATAATAGATATTAAATATCTTCGGCATCAATGTACAGAAGTTTAGAAACAAATCAGCTAAAATATAACTAGAAATAAAGGAGAAATGGATGATGGAGGAACTGTTTAATTAGAAATATTATCATAGGATGTTAACAAAAACAGGAGGAGATTTACATGGATTGAAATAATAGGTCACATTATGAAGAGAATATTGCACAACATCAAAACATACGAAACAGGAACAGCTACAGACAAGCCGACTAATGTTCTTTAAGAAGGGCATCTGCTGTCCTCACAAGTTATAGCGAGCACATGACTTCAGACAAACAGCAATGTGATTCCTTTGAAATGGCCAAGCAAGCCACTCAGGTCAAGGCCAATCATCGAAGAGCAACAAATTCTGGTCTTGCCAGTGACATCATCTCCCATGAAAATATACAGCCCCTTGAGCTTTCTATACTATTTATGTGATCATGTCTAAGCTTGGGCTTAACACACTTTCCTGCTTCTCAGTCCTCATCCATCAGCCACGTGTTCTTGATTCCACAACCAGTAGGAGCAAGGTCTCAGTGTCAATCCTGTTAAGCCACTTCAGAATCTTGAATGAGATCAGATCACAAACTGGGAGTAACAGGAGGAATCTATACAGGTAATTGTAGGCTGTGTTCTCTGTCAATGATTGTGAGTATTTCTGTAGTCATGACGATTTATAATACCATAACATGATAAGATTTAGGAGATGAATTAGCATCTGCTCTGCCATTCGATCATGGCTTATTTGATTCTCATCTCCATTCTCCTGCCTTCTCCCCATAACCTTTGATCCCATTACTAATAAAGACCTATCTATCTCTGTCTTAAATACACTCAAACAATTAGGTTTCACAGCCCTCTGCAGCAATGGGTTCCACATCTGAACAACCCTTTGGCTGAGGAAATTCATAAATTTCATAGAATCCCAATAGTGTGGAAGCAGGCCATTCGGCCCATCATGTCCACACCAATCCTTTGAAGAGCAACCCGGCAGACCCATCCCTTCCTTCCCTATCCCTGTAATCTCATATTTCCCATGGTTAACCCACCTAACCTCAACACCTTTGGACTGTGGGAGGAAACCCTTGCAGACATGGGGAAAATGTACAAATGCCACACAGACAGTCACCTGAGGCTGGAATTGAACCAGAGTCCATGGCACTGTGAGACAGCAGTGCTACTCATCTCAGTTCTAGAGGGTCATCCCTTCACTCTGAGGCTATTCCCTCAGGTCTGAAAATGTGTTGCTGGAAAAGCACAGCAGATCAGGCAGCATCTAAGGAGCAGGAGAATCGACGTTTCGGGCATGAGCCCTTCTTCAGGATGCTGCCTGCTCCTGCTTCTTGGATGCTGCCTGACCTGCTGTGCTTTTCCAGCAACACATTTTCAGCTCTGATCTCCAGCATCTGCAGTCCTCACTCTCTCCTCAAAGATGTTCCCTCAGGTCCCAATCTCTCCTCTATCTTTTCCATATCCACTCTATCCAGGTCTCTCAGCATTCTATAAGTTTCAAACAGATCCCTCCTCATCCCTCTAAACATCACTGAGCTCAGACCAGAGTTCTCAACCACTCCTCATATGATGAGCCCTTCACCTTGCAGGACTATTACTGTAAATGTCCTCCAGATCTCCTTCAACACCAACGCATCCTTCCTTAGATAAGGGGCCCAAAACTGCTCACAATATTTCAAATGAGGCCCAGCCAGAGCCTTATACAGCCTCAGCTGTACATCTCCGCATTTGTACTCTAGTCCTCTTGACATGAATCCCAACTACCAACTGAATCTGCATGTTAACCTTAACAGAATCCTGAGCTATTACTCCCAAGTAATTTTGTGCTTCAGATTTCCAAAGACTTTCACCATTTAGAATATTGTCTATGTCTCATTCTTCTGACTAAAGTGCATAACCTCATACTTTCCCGCATTGCATTCCATTTGCCATTTCTTTTCCAACTCTCCTAGCCTATCTGAGTCCTTCTGCAGCCTTCCTGCCTCCTCAACACTACCTGTGTCCCTCCATCTATCTTTGTGTCATCTGCAAATTTAGCAGCAATGCTCTCAGTTCCTTTGTCTAGATCGTTAATGTATAACGTGAATAGTTGTGGTCCCTTCACTGACCTAGAGACCTCCAACAGTCACCAGCTGTTATCCTGAAAAAGACTTTTCATTCTCACTCTCTGCCTTCTGCCAGTCAACCAATCCTCTGGCCATGGCAGTACCTTACCCTAACACTCCGGGCCTTTTCTCTTATTTAGCAGCCTCCTATGCAGCATTTTGTCAAAGACCTTCTGGAAATCCAAGTAGATCATGTCTACTGGTTCTCCTTTGTCAAACTTGTTTGTACCTCCTCAAAGAATTCGAAGTAATGAAATAAATAATGTGAGCTGCTTTATTCATTCCTGGGACTGAGGGCCACTTCTGGCAGGACTTGTCAGGCATGACTTCCCCTTGATGAAGCCATCCTGACTCCGCCCTATTTTACCCTGCACTTCCGAGTAGTCTGCAAACTTATCCTTAATAATACAATCTCAAATCTTACCAATGACCAGTGTCAGGCTAACCAACCTATAGTTACCTGTGTATTAAACTCAGTGAGGGAAAAACTTCTACCTGATCTCAAAATGGGAAATAATCCACAGAAGCTAACAGAAATACTGATGGGAAAATGCCTTGTGAGCAGTAATTGTAACATAAGGTGCATTAAGGGAATGATTAAAAAGAAGATAGACAGTACACACATTAAGGAGTAAGGAATTTCAGTTCTGTGGTGACTATAGAAACTACAGTTGTTCTCATTGAACAGAGAGGTTAAAATGAGCTGTGACAGAAATGTTTCTCTGTAATCTCCTCCAAACCAACAGCCTCCAGAATATTATGCATTCTTCCAATATCTGCCGCTGTGTACTAATGCATAACATTCTCCTTCTGAGAATATAATATGAAGGCTGAAATGTAACGATGAGTTTATATAAAAACCTCAGTGAGACCACAATTAGAGAACAGTGCAGTTTTGGAATTTGCTATAGGAAAAAGGTTTCAGACGGATCAAAGGGCTGATTTGTGAACAATATCTCATCAGATGTTCCATGCAAGATTACCTGGGCAATTCTTCATGCAACTGCACATTCAAATATCTGAAACTGATGTGGGTGATGTAGGAGTAGATGGCAATGATTAAGATGACAGACACCAGCTTTATAATTGAATGTAGATGAAGAAACGCAGCACAGCTGATCAATGATGTCACCCCGCACAGGACAAAATACTACAAAAAGATACAATGTCAGGATTAGAGTAACTTCACATATTCTCTTAGCCCATTTTTGCTTCATTATTCTATCCAGGTTTTGTGTTGTCCCTTTGAAATGTTGGACCATGCTTACAGAAGCATCTTTAAGTATAGTGGTGACCATGTACAGATGCAGATTATCCTTCACTAACTAAAGCTGCAGCAATTCCTAGATCTAACCATTGCCCACATACTAGACTAGCCTTCACTAACTCCTGGAACTCCTGGTGGAGATGGTTGCTTAGTGTTATTGTCACTGGATGAAATTCAGAATCCCACCCTAATGTTCTGGGGGAAAACCAAAACAAAACTTGTTGGAAAAACTCAGCAGGTCTGGCAGCATCTGTGAGAGAAAGCAGAGTTAATGCTTTGGGTCCTGTAACCCTTCTTCAGAATTAATGTTTTGGGGATAGGGGATTCAAACATGGTGGATGGTGACATTTGAATTTAATAAAAATCTGGAATCAAAAGCTGGCCTCACGGTGATCATGTAACCACTGTTGGTTGTTGTAAAAACCCATCTGGTTCATTAATCTGCTGCATTTACCTGGTTTAGCCAACTTCTGACTCCAGATCTCCAGCAATGTGGTTGACTCAACTGCCCTCAGTCCCAGGAATGAATAAAGCAGCTCACATTATTTATTTCATTAATTCATGGGATTAACTATCGTGAAGGAATCACCAAATAAGCTCAGCACATAACAGGAAGACAAATAAAATATTGGCCTTTTCTTTCAAAGGGAAATGAGCATAAAAATAGAGTTAAAATGGTACAAGTGACTTGTCAGCAGACACTTGGAATACGATGAACAGATTTAGTTCTAAGATACCCTGGCATTGAGACACTCCTGAAAAGTTTGCTCCCAGGTGTAAAGGGATTAGTTGGAGCCCACTTGCTCCAAAGAACAGACTGATATTAAAAAATGGCTTCCAGGGTTAAAATAAAATCCAAGGCAAGTCAAACCCTGGTCAGATTTATGACACACAGGCAACGAGAGTAAAGAACGTTCATAACCCTCTTTGACCATTCCTGAATCTCACCTTGTGAGTTAAAATAAACCAACTCAACTGTCTTCATTTTCCTCAGGTATCCACATGTCTCTAACTTCAATATCATAAGGTGACTGAACGAATGATGGAGGGACCCAGGCAAGTTCTCCAGGGTCATCAGTTCAAATAACACTGCAGCAGTTGCTGAAATTTGAGTTCAATTAACAAATATATAATCAAAACCTAATCTCAGTAATGCTCTTCATGAAACTACCAGATTATTGTGAAGCCTTGTAATGTTCACTGATGTTCTTCAGAAGACAGAATTTGCTCCTGTCCTTTACCAGGTCGGGCCTAGTTGTGGCTCCAGACCCAATGCATGGGGTTAATTCTTAACAATTTTGTGAAATGCCCTAGAAATCATTTAGTTGTATCAAACTGCAACTGAAAAATTGAATATAGTTTAAACTACATACAACCATGGCTCAGAACACCCTGTAAAATGTCCCTCATCAATATCTGAGGTGTTATGCCACAATGTGGACAGCTGACCCACAGATGGCTGAGAAACCCCATCTGCAAGAAACCCATCAATTTCACATCTCTCCACAGTGACCAACCACAATGACCAAAATACCACAAGACCATAAGATAAAGGAGCAAAATTTGGTCATTCAGTCCACTGAGCCTGCTGTCCCATTTGCTCATGGCGATATATTTGTCAACCCCACTCTCTTGCCTTCTCCCTGTAGCCCTTGATCACTTTACTGATCAAGAACCTATCTATCTCTGTCTTAAATACACTCAATGACTTGGCTTCAATAGCCTTCAGGGGCAGTGAATTCCAGAGAATTCCTTGTGTTGTAGAAATGTAGAAACATAGAAGATTGGAGCAGGAATAAGCTAGTCAATCCTTTGAACCTGCCATGCTATTCATTATGATCATGGCTGATCATCAAGCTTAATAAGGTAAAAACAATGACTGCAGATGCTGAAAACCAAATACTGGATTAGTGGTGCTGGAAGAGCACAGCAGTTCAGGCAGCATCCAACGAGCAGCGAAATCAGGTGCTGCCTGAACTGCTGTGCTCTTCCAGCACCACTAATCCAGCGTCAAGCTTAATACCTTACTCCCGCCAACATCCAACCCCATCCCCCCAACCACCCCCACCCCACCACATCCCTTGACCCCTTTAGCTAAATGAGCTTTATCTACCTCCTTCTTGAAAACTCAATGTTTTGGTCTCAACCGCTTTTTGTGGTTGTGAATTTCATCCTGGTGCCAAAAGAAAATTATGCATCATGTCTCAAATACTACCACCCGGTGGCTCTGACCTCGATCATGAGGAAGTGCTTTGAGAGGTTAGTTATGATCTCATCAACCCCAGCCTACTATATTGTCTTGATCCTTTGCAATTCACCTCCCAGTGCAACAAGTCCACAGCAGACACCATCTCCCTGGCCCTACACTCATCCCTGGTTCATGTGGATAACAAGAATACCTATGTCAGGCTCCAATTTATTGACTACAGTTCCACCTTCAACACCATGATTCCAAACAAACTCATCTCCCCTTCTGCAACTGGATCCTTAACTTCCTGATCCATAGACAAAATTGGTAAGAATTGGTGACAACATCTCCTCCACCATAATCCTCAACATCGGTGCCCCATAAGGTTATGTACTCAGCCCCCCCACCTCCCCTACAGTCCTTATACACTAATGCCTGTGAGGCCACATTCCACCCCAACTCCATTTACAAGTTTGCTGATGACACCACTGTTGTAGGCCTGATCTCAAACAATTACAACACAGAATACAGGAAAGAGGTTGAGTGCTTAGTGAGATGGTGCAAAGACAATAATGTCTCTATCAGTGTCAACAAACAAAGGAGCTGGTCATTGACTGCAGAAAGTGGAGTGGAGGGTCTGGCCCTGTTTATATCAAAGGTAATGAGATAGAGATGGTCGAAAGCATCAAGTTCCTGAGAGCGATGTTCACCAACAATCTGTCTTGGTCCACCCACATTGGCACAATGGTCAAGAAGGCACAACAGTGTCTCTATTTCTTGAGGAGGCTAAGGAAATTTGGTACGTTCACAAAAACTCTGACCAATCTTTATGAATGCATTCAGCAATGGTGCTTCCCAAGACTGCAAGGAACTACAGAGAGCCCAGTCCATCACTCAAACCAGCCTCCCATCCACTGACTCCATCTATACTTCCCACTGCCTTGGGAAATCAACCAACATCATAAAAGACCCCTCCCACCCCAGCTACACTCCCTTCCACTCTCTTCCATTGGGCAGATGATATAAAAGTTGTCTACATGTACGAACAGATTCAAGAACAGCTTCTTCCCTGCTATAATCAGACTTCAGAATGCACTTCTCAAATGTTAATTCTGATCTCTCTCTGCACCTTCTCTGTGGCTGTAACACTGTATTCTGCACCTTGTTCTGCTACCCTGATGCACTTTTGTATGGTATGACCTGCCTGTGTAACACGCAAAACAATTTTTCATTGTATTCTTGTCACATGTACCAAGATACATCAAACCCAAACTCTCTGGGTGAAGAAATTTCTCCTCATCTCAGTCCTAAAAGGTTTACCCCAAATCCTTGAACTTTGACCCCTGGTTTTGGATTCCCCTTCCATCGGGAACATACTTCTTATATCTAACCAGTTGAGTTCTGTTAAAGTTTTAAAAGTTTTTATAAGATCATTCTTCTAAACTCCAATCAATATAATCCCAACCGACTCAATCTCTCCTCATGTATCAGCCCTGCCATCCCAACAATCAATTTGATAAACTTCCAGTCTACTCCCAGACATCCTTCCTCAGATTAGGAGACCAATGCTGCACACAATATTCCAAGTAGCCTCACCAATGCTCTATGTAATTACAGCAAGACATCATTGTTCCTGTACTCGAACCCTCTCACATCGAGACCAACACACTGTAAGGCTTTTCTCACTGCCGCACCTGCACGCTTATCATCAGTGACTGGTGCATGAAGACAGCCAGGACTCATCGAATATTTCCCTCTCTCAAACTACAGCCGTTCAAATAATAATCCATCTTACTATTTCTACTAACAGAGTGAAGAACCCCACAATTATTCACATAATACTGCATCTGCAACGCATTTAACCACTCACTCAGCCTGTCCAAATCACACTGGAACATTTCTCTCTGTATTTCATGTGGTCAACATAGATTTCAGCCTGGATTCTGGATTAGTGGTGCTGGAAGAGCACAGCAGTTCAGGCAGCATCCAAGTAGCTTCGAAATTGACGTTTCGGGCAAAAGCCCTTCATATTTATTGCTGATGAAGGGCTTTTGCCCGAAACGTCGATTTCGCTGCTCCTTGGATGCTGCCTGAACTGCTGTGCTCTTCCAGCACCACTAATCCAGAATCTGGTTTCCAGCATCTGCAGTCATTGTTTTTACCTCATTGATTTCAGCAAGGCTTTTGATAAGGCCCCTCATAGCGAACTGGTCAAGAGAGTAAGAACACATGGGATCCAGGACAAAGTGACACTTGGGATCCAAATGGGTTGAGAGGCAGTAAGCAGAGGGTGAAGATAGAGGACTGTTCCTATGACTGGAAGCCTGCTTCCAGTGGGATTCCTCAGGACTGGATCCTGGAACTGTTGCTGTTTATGGAATACAATGTTGGGGTATGAGCAATGATATGCAGATGACATGAAAATTAGTAGGTTCATAAATTGTGAGAAAAGCCATAAAGTACAGGAGCATATCAATGGATTGATGATCTGGGAAGAACCGTGTAGAATGGAATTCAACCTGAAAACGTGTGAGGTAATGCACTTGGGGAAGGAGGGGAGGCTAACAAAACAGGTTACAGTGTGAGTGGTAAGGCCCTGGAGAGTACTGAGGATCAGATTGGCCTTGGTGTGCACCTTCATAGATCCCTGAAGGTAGCAGGGCAAGTAGATAAGGTGGTCAGGAAGGCAGATGGATATTCATCCTTATTAGTTGAGGCATTGAATATAAGAGCAGGGAGGTTAAGGTAGAGCTGTAAACAATATTGGTTACACCACAACAATTCTGGCCTCTGCACCACAGGAAAAATGTGATTGTATTCAAGATGATACAGGGGAGATCCACCAAGATGTTTCCTGGGATGGAGTAATTTAGTGATGAAGAGAGTCTGGAGAGGCTTGGATTGCTTTCTTTAGAGAACCTGATTGAGGAATATGAGAGGGGCCTAGATAGCAGGCTGAGTCAGTTGTAACATTAAGCAGTGTTGGATATTCACCCGCACTGCCATAGCCTCCAGGTTAGGGGGCCAAAGCTGGGAAACAGTATTAGTGTGGTCACATCTTTGTTGACTGACATGAACACATTGGGCTGAATCACCTCCTCTGTGCTGTGAGCATCCATAAGTCTATAGACCACTTGACACCTCCAGCCTGCTGAGCCATTCAGTAGGATTATGTCTGGTGTGAACTCCACATTCCTCAATAACCTTTCAGATCCCTCCTAATCAAACATTACCTCACCTCCCCCTTAAAAATATTCAAAGGCTATGCTTCCATTGTTTTTTTTAAGGAAGAGACTTTCCAATAAATTATGACTCTCTATGAGAAACATTTCTTCTCTTTGTCTTAAAAGGGCATTCCCTTATTTTTAAAAACCATTCTCTAGTTCTGGATCTCTCAGACATGGCAATTTATTTCCCACATCTATCCTGCCAGACGCCTCAGAATCTTTCATGTTTCAATCAAGTCACCTTTATTCTTTTAAACTCCAGTAAATACAAACCTAATGGGAAATGGAGTATCATGAGGCAAAATGTGACATTATCCATTTTGGGAGGAAGAATGGAAAATAAGTATATTATCTCGAAGGTGAGAGATTGAAGAGCTCTGAAATGCAGAGGGATGAATTGCAAAAGGTTAGTACACAGGTACAGCCAATAATACAGAACGCTAATGAAATAGTATAATTTATTCCTGGGATGGGGGAATGAACATAAAAGTAGGGAAGTTATGCTTCATTTGTACAAGGCTACATCTAGAGGAGTTATATTGTATTGGTCATCTTATTTACAGAGAAATGTAAATATTTTGGAAGCAATTCAGAAAGGGTTTACCAAACTAATACCTGGAATAGGGAGGAGGGGAAGGTGGGACAGTGTGGGTGGAGGCGACCATATGAGGAAAGGGAGGTAGAATGGCTCGGCTTGTACCTGCTAGACGTTAGAAAAATAAGAAGCAACTTTATTGAAATATATACGACAAGTTTAGGAGTCTCCAAAGGGTAGATAAAGAAAGAAAGTTTTGTCTTATGGGAGAATCTAGAACTAGGGAGACACTGTTTAAAATTCACCCATAATTCAATGAAAACAGACATTAGACAGAAAAATCCTCTCAGGGGGTCATGAGTCATAGGATCATATGGTCATAGCATCCCAGGCAGTGTATTCCAGATTCCCACCATCCTCAGAGTGAAATAAATTAATGAGGCAAGTTATTAAATGTCTTCTTGAAATCTAGGTACAACACAAGAATCAAGATGGCAGAGGAGTGGGCAATGTCTGGGCTCCTCAGCCCAAGGCTCGTCAGTCTGTCCTCTTTCTTTTCCCATTTTTCATCCTCTCTCTTTTTTCTAAGATTTTAAAGTTTTTTTCTAATAAGAAAACTTACCTTGGAGCACTAAGAGTGGAGCAGAGTGGGCTGGAGACCTGGAGCAGTGAGAGATGGAGTGGAGTGGGCTGGAAACCTGGAGTGGAATGGGAACAGTTGTTGGACTGGGATCGGGCACAGATGGTCAGCTCCTTGCGAGGCCGGTCAGACCATGTGTGGAAGCTGCTGTGCTGAGCTATTGCAATAATATTGATTGCAATTTGTTTATCTGTCTGTGATAACTATCCTTTTAACTCCGCTTTTCTAACTTATATTATGAATCACTGTAAGGTAATGTAACATTTTTTTAAATTCCCCTATCATATCACTCGACATTTACCCCGACTAATGCACCTAACTCACATATTCCTGAACATTATGGGCAATTTAGCATGGCCAATCCACCTAATCTTGGATTGTGGAGGAAACTGGAGCATCCAGAGGAAGCCCACGCAGACACGGGGAGAATGTGCAAACTCCACACACCAACAGTTACCCGAGGCTGGAATTGAACCCGGGCCCTGGCGCTGTGAGGCAGCAGAGCTCACCACTGAGCCACCGTGCCACCCCAAACACAGAACAGTACAGCACATTACATGTCCTTCAACCAACAATCAACCTAGCCCACACACACCTTAATTTACTGCCGTCCATGTGCTTGTCTAACAGTCGCATAAATGTACCTAACATCTCTGACTATATTACAATCGCTGGCAGTGTATTCAACCACCACTCTCCACTTAAACAACCTGTCTCTGTCATCACCCCTATGTCTTCCTCCAATCACCTTAAAATTATGATCCTTCATGACAGTCATTTCTGCCCCAGGGAAAAGTCTCTGACTACCTACTCTATTACCTTGTCCACCTCTATCAAGTCACCTCTCTTCCTTCTTCTCTCCAGTGTGAAAAGCCCTAGCTCACTCAACCTCTCTTCGTAAGGCAAGCCCTCCAATCTAGACTCCATCCTGATAAATCTCCTCTGGACCCTCTCTAAAGCATCTACATCCTTCCTATAATGAGGCAACCAGAACTGGACACAATATTCAAAGTGTGGTCTAACTAGGGTTTTATAGAGCTACAGCAGCCCTTAAACTCAATCCCCCTTTTAATGAAAGCCAAAACACACACCTTCTTAACAACCCTATCAATTTGGGTGGCAACTTTAAGGGATCTGTGTACATGGACCCCCAAGAACCTGCAGTTCCTCCACACTGTCAAGAATCCTGTCTTTAACCCTGTATTCAGCATTCAAATTTGACCTTCCAAAATGAATCACTTCACATTTATCCAGGTTGAACTCCATCTGCCACTTCTCAGCCCAGCTCTGCATCCTGTCAATGTCTTGTTGTAGCCTGCAACAGCCCTCGACACTATCTACAACATCAATGATCTTTGTGTCATCAGAAACTTACTAACCCACCCTTCCACTTCTTCATCCAAGTCATTTCTAAAACCTACAAAGAGCAGAGGCCCAAGAACCGATCCCAGCGGGACACCACTGGCCACCGACCTCCAGGGGGAATACTTTCCATCCACTACCACTTGCTGTCTTCTTTCAGCCAGCCAATTCTGTATCCAGACAGACACATTTCCCTGTATCCCATACCTCCTAACTTTCTGAATGAGCCTAGCGTGGGGAACCTTATCAAAGGCCTCACTGAAATCCATATACCCCACATCTACAGCTTGAACTTGACTTGTCACATCCTTAAAGAACTTAATTAGGTTTGTGAGGCATGACCTGCCCCTCACACAGCCATTCTGGCTATATTTAATCAAACTATGTTTTTCCAAACACTCATAAATCCTCTCTCCCAAAATCCTTTCCAGTACCTTGCTTACCACAGATGTAAGGCAAAAGTGCAGACTGCAGATGCTGGAAACCAGAGTTTAGAACAGAGTGGTGCTGGAAAAGCACATCAGCTCAAGCAGCATCCGAGGAGCAGGAAAATCAACATTTCGGGCAAAATCCCTTAATTAGGAATAGAGACAGGGAGCCTCCAGAGTGGAGAGATAAATGGGGGGTGGGGCTGGGGGAAGGTAGCAAAGAGTACAATAGGTGGGTGGGGGTGGGGATGGAGGTGATAGGTCAGAGGGGAGGGTGGAGTGGATAGGTAAGAAGGGAGATAGGCAGGTAGGAAAGGTCATGAGGACAGTGCTGAGCTGGAAGGTTGGAACTGGGGTAAGGTGGGGAGAGGGGAAATGGGGAAACTGGTGAAGTCCACAGATGTAAGACCGACTGGTCTATAATTCCCAGGGATTTCCCTAATCCCTTTCTTGAACAGAGAAACAACATTCGCCTCCCTCCAATCATCAGGTACTATTCCCGTGGAGAGTGAGAAAGCAAAGATCATCGCCAGAGGCACAGCAATCTCATTCCTCACTTCCCGTAGTAACCTTGGATATAATTAATTAATCCTTTTTTTAAATTTTAAGAAAATCTAAAATAATTTTCAATGTTGGTTTTTAGAGCTCCAGTTAAACTTCTCTCAAACTCTAGTTTTCCTTGTTCATCTTTTAATCATATTTTTCATACTTTATGTTCTATCCTATCATGAAATCCCTACTCTAGGAAAAGACACCTGCCATTCACCTTATGTATACCCTTCATGATTTTATAAACCTCTGAACAGTCACCGCTGAGTCTCCTACGCTCCAGTGAAAATAGTCTGAACCTATCCGGCCTCTCCTTATAACTCAAACCTCCTTTCCCAGCAACACTTGGGTAAATCAATCTGAAGCCCCTCCAGCTTAATAATATCCTTCCGATAACAGGGTGGCAAGAACTGGACACTGTATTCCAGAAGAGGCCTCACCATTGCCTGTAACAACCTCAACATGACATCCCAATTTCCACATTCAAAGGTCTAAGCAATGAAGACAAGCATGTGAAATACCTTCTTAACCACCCTGCCTGTATGTGATACAAACTTCAAAGAATTATCTAACTGAACTCCTAAAACTCACGAGTGAGGGATTTCAATGATCCCTTTGAATCTCTTTGTTCACTATACCATCAATTTTGGTGTCATCCACCAACTTATTAACAATACCTTCTACATTCTCATCTTAAATCATTTCTATAAATGACAAAAACAAAATTGGACAAAAGCTAAAATAAAAGCAAATTACTGTGGATGCTGGAATCTGAAACCAGAAGAGAAAATGCTGGAAAATCTCAGCAGGTCTGGCAGCATCTGTAAGGAGAGAAAAGAGCTGATGTTTTGAGTCTAACTGACCCTTTGTCAAAGCTGTTCTCAGTAAAGGACTCAGCCTTGTACCCTTCCGTCCCCACCTCAATGAATCCCGGGCTCGATATGATGCTGAGCTCTTCTTCCCTCGCCCTCGCCTTCGCCCTCACTTCTTTGGGCAAGAGTCCCTCCCCCCCACTCCACAGATCTTTCCACATCCCTCCAACATTCCACCTCTAATTGGACACCCCCGCCAGGACAATTTCCTGCCCTCGATCTTTTCATTGACAATTGTCGACGGGACATTGGCCGCCTTAATTTCTCTGCCCCTCTTACCCATTCCAACCTCTCTCTATCCGAACTTTCTGCCCTTCGCTCCTTTAGGTCCAACCCCAACCTTGTCATCAAACCTGCGGACAAAGGGGGTGCTGTTGTCATCTGGCGTACTGACCTCTACCTCGCAGAGGCTGAGCGCCAACTCTCAGATTCCTCCTCCTACCTCCCCCTAGAGCATGACCACACCACCAAGCATCAAGCCATTGTCTCCAACACTGTGACCGACCTCATTTCCTGCAGATGCCTCCCCCCCCACAGCTTCCAACCTCATAGTCTCCCAACCCCGGACAGCCCGTTTCTACCTACTCCCCAAAATCTACAAGAAGGACTGTCCCGGCAGGCCCATTGTGCCCACATGCTCCTGCCCCACTGAACTTATTTCCTCCTACCTTGACTCCATCCTTGCTCCGCTGGTTCATCCCTCCCCACCTACATCCAGGACTCCTCTGATGCCCTGCGACACATTGACAGCTTTCAATTCGCAGGCCCTAACCACCTTCTATTCACAATTCGATGTGCAATCTCTTTACACCTCCATCCCACACCAAGAAGGCTTGAAAGCTCTTCGCTTCTTTTTCAAAAAGAGCCCCGAACAATCTCCATCCACCACCACTCTCCTCCACCTGACTGAACTTGTTCTCTCTCTCAACAACTTCTCCTTCAACTCATCCCATTTTCTCCAAATCAAAGGTGTAGTAATGGGTACCCACATGGGCCCTAGCTATGCCTGCCTTTTCATGGGGTATGTGGAACATTTCTTGTTCCAGGCCTACCCGGGTCCCCTCCCACAACTGCTGTATCCGTACATCGATGACTATTTCGGTACGGCTTCATGCTCTCGTCCTGACTTGGAAAAATTCATAAACTTCGCTTCCAGTTTCCATCCCTCAATCACCTTCGCCTGGTCCATCTCCGACACTTGCCTTCCTGTCCTTGACCTTTCTGTCTCCATTTCCAATAATAGTCTTTCTTGAGCTTTGACAAAGTGTCAGTTAGACTCGAAACATCATCTCTTTTCTCTCCTTACAGATGTTACCAGACCTGCTGAGATTTTCCAGCATTTTCTCTTTTGGAAACAAAAGTTGACTGTGTGGAATATGCTGGTCACAGGCCTCCAGTCCAAGAAACAACCCTGCACCGTCACTCTGTCTCCTGCTGTTAAGCCGATTTTGTATCTCATTGGCAAGCTCACCCTGAATCCCATGTGATCTAACTTTACTAATTAGTCTACCATGTGGAATCTTGTCAAAGGCTTTACTAAACTCCAAATAAACAACGTCTCCTGCTCTGCCTTCATCAATCGTCTTGGTTACTTCCTCAAAAAACTCAATCAAATTTGTGAGACACGATTTCTCTCACACAAAACCCTGCTGATCATCCCTGATCATTCCTTCCCTCTCCAAATACATATAAATCCTATTTTTCAGAATCACCTCCAACAATTTATCCACCAATAAAATCAGACTCACCGGTCGATAGTTCTCTTACATCCCTGCTTAAACATAGACACAACATTAGCCACTTTCCAGTCACTTGGCACCTCACCTGTATTTACAGATGATACAAATATTCTTGCAAGGGACCCTGAAATTTCCGACCAAATGTCACACAAAGTCCTTTGATAAAATAGATTAGGTCCCAGAGATTTATCTACTTTTATATTTCCTAACACCTCTAGCACTTCATCCTCAAGCCTCAAATAAAGCTGATCTTGCTAACGCTGGTCTCGCCTAGTGCACACCCTGTGCAGTGTAATCTATATGCCTCTGTTTAAATCTTTTTGACCCCTATATCCTTGCTTACTATGATCTGCTTCCACTGCTTGTTAACAAACTTTTCATTTTACCTCAGTACACATTACAATCAATCAATCATTCTGTAATGTGAACTGTTTTCAAACATTAATATTTATTTCCCTGAGTTCTCTCGCTTCCACCTCTTTCTCCACAGTAAAAACCGATGCAAAATATTCATTTAAGATCTCTCCCATTTCCTGAGGTTCAACACAAAGATGACCTCCTTGATCTTTAAGGTATCCTATGATCTGTCGAGTTGTTCCCTTACTCTTAATGTATTTGTACAATCTCTTTGGATTATGCTTTGCCTTATTTGCCAAGGCTACCTCATACTACTTCCTGATCTCCCTCTTAAACAATGGCCCTACACACTTTGTAATGTTCAAGATGTTCATTTGAACCCAGTTGGTTATATCTAATATATGATTCTTTTTATTCTTGACTAGAACCACAGTATCTTTATTCATCAATTGTTCTTTAATTCTACCACTTTTACCTTTTATTCTAACAGGAACACAAAGACTCTGAACTTTCATTATCGCACTCTTGAAAGCCCACTGCTTATCAGATGTCATTTACCTGCAAACAGTCTACTCCAATTCATTTTTGAAAGTTCTTGTCTCATACCATTCAAATTTACCTTACTCCTATTAAAAACTTGGCCTCATTCTGCATTCTGTCAAATTGAATATAAAATTCAATCATAACATGGTCACTGCTACCTAGCGGTGCCTTCATTTTGAGGTCCTTAATCTTACCCTATTGCACAAGACCATATTGTTGTGTATAGCTTGCTCTCTGGATAGCTCCAGAACACACTGATCTAAACAAAAACCTGAAAAACATACTAGGAATTGTTAACTTTTAAGGAGTTATATGAGATTTGAAATATTAACTCTGTTTCTCTCTCCAAAGATGCTGAGTGTCTCCAGCATTTCATGTTTTATTTTAGATTTTTAGTATCCATAGTATTTTACTTGTATTCCCTTAAATTACTTTTTGCCTTTAAGATTTCTAATCTCTACCTAAACCACTCCTCAGCTTTGTTTCCTGAGTTTGCATCAACCCTCTTTGTGGTGTTAATATGATAATTCATTAACAGAGGCCCCTCCCACTCCCACCCCTATCTTTTCCTAAGTTCTCCTCCTCCAAAATGCCATGTACCCTTCAATATTCAGGTCCCAGTCGATGTCATCTTGCAGTCTTGTGTTTGTAATGTTTATCAAATTATACTTACTTTGTTTCATAATGCTCATGTGAAGTACCTTGAAGTGTTTCATTACATTGAAGGGGCTATATAAATACACACTTTTGTTGTTATTTCATTTCAGTTCTCTTTGAAACATAGCAAACACACTAGCACACCTTCTGTCACTGTTCCCAATAATGTGGTGTGACCCTTCAATCAACTTTCCTCAGTCAGAGGAAACCAATGAAGGGTGAGAATTGTAGAAACCAATGGGTGCCGTACCTCAATCTGATTACAGATATTCGTTGTCTGCACATGAAATTGACCCCAGTTTGTAGCATTTAACACTTCAGTTGGAAATGGATTCAAGCCAGGGCACCAAATCTGAGGAGAGATGAGATAAATCAGAATTACAAGAATCCATGAGAATTTACCAATTCACAGTCATGCATGCCTAACCTGTCTGTGGAGATAATAGACAATAATAGACAATAGACAATAGATGCAGGAGTAGGCCATTCTGCCCTTCGAGCCTGCACCGCCATTCAATATGATCATGGCTGATCATTCCTAATTAGTATCCTGTTCCAGCCTTATCTCCATACCCCTTGACTCCACTATCTTTAAGAGCTCTATCCAATTCTTTCTTAAAAGAATCCAGAGACTGGGCCTCCACTGCCCTCTGGGGCAGAGCATTCCACACAGCCACCACTCTCTGT
Organism: Chiloscyllium punctatum; assembly: GCF_047496795.1. Lineage (NCBI taxonomy): Eukaryota > Metazoa > Chordata > Chondrichthyes > Orectolobiformes > Hemiscylliidae > Chiloscyllium > Chiloscyllium punctatum. Next base: position 1,538,881 of record NC_092749.1, read on the forward strand.
GTGAAGTAGTTTCTCCTCATCTCTGTCCTAAATGGTCTACCCCGTATTTTTAAGTTGTGTCCTCTGGTTCGGCACTCCCCCATCAACGGAAATATGTTCCCTCCTGCCAGAGTGTCCAGTCCTTTCATAAGCCTATACGTTTCAATCAGATCCCCTCTCAGTCTTCTAAACTCAAGGGTATACAAGCCCAGTCGCTTCAGTCTTTCCGTGTAAGGCAATCCTGCCATTCCAGGAATTGACCTCGTGAACCTACGCTGCACTCCCTCAATAGCCAGAATGTCTTTCCTCAAATTTGGAGACCAGAACTGTACACAGTACTCCAGGTGTGGTCTCACCAGGGCCCTGTACAGCTGCAGAAGCACCTCTTTGCTTCTATACTCAATCCCTCTTGTTATGAAGGCCAGCATGCTAGGCCAGATCTTTTGTCCCAGGAAGCTAAATTGGTTGATTATGAAAGCAATTTTAAAACACTGGATTAATGTAGAAATCTGGTCAGCATGGACAGGTTGGGCCGAAAGGTCTGTTTTATGCAGTGCATCTCTATGACTGTGACTCTAATCCCATTGTTCTACCCTCTCTCTGTGTGTTTCAATCCTAAACTAATCGCAGTGCCCTACTCTCTCCCCGTACTCTTGGTGCAGCCCCAAACTAATCCAATTGCTGCACTCCCTCACCATAAACCTGTCTCAACCCCAAAACAATCCGGTGATAAAAACAATGACTGCAGATGTTGGAAACCAGATTCTGGATTAGTGGTGCTGGAAGAGCACAGCAGTTCAGGCAGCATCCAACGAGCAGCGAAATCGACGTTTCAGGGAAAAGCCCTTCATCAGGAATAAAGGCAGTGAGCCTGAAGCGTGGAGAGATAAACTAGAGGAGGGTGGGGGTGGGGAGAGAGTAGCATAGAGTACAATGGGTGAGTGGGGGAGGAGATGAAGGTGATAGGTCAGGGAGGAGAGGGTGGAGTGGATAGGTGGAAAAGGAGATAGGCAGGTAGGACAAGTCTGGACAAATCATGGGGACAGTGCTGAGCTGGAAGTTTGGAACTAGGGTGAGGTGGGGGAAGGGGAAATGAGGAAACTTGGGCCTCCTTCACTGCTGCTCCCTCACCACCAGACGCCTGGAGGAAGAACGCCTCATCTTCTGCCTCGGAACACTTCAACCCCAGGACATCAATGTAGACTTCAACAGTTTCCTCATTTCCCCTTCCCCCACTTCACCCTAGTTCCAAACTTCCAGGTCAGCACACTCTCTCCATAGACTGTATCAGTTCCAAACTACTCCTACTGCCCCAACATAACAGAAATTGCTGGAGGGACTCAGCAAGTCTGGCAGCATCTGTGGAGAGAGAGGAGAGTTAATGTTTGGTTTGTAGCCAGGAAAAGGTGCTGTATATGCTGAAGATGGTGGAGTGGATTGGGGGGGTGGGGAGTTGGGGGGGTGGGGGGGTTTGTGGATGGAGTAAACAAAAAGTGGACATGGAGCCCTAACAAGGCAACACCAGCTGGGCAGACAAAGTGATGAGTAATCATTAGCCAGGGAGAAAGAAAAGGTGATAATGGGGACCATGAGTAGGTGAAAATGGGTGGGCTGTGCTGAAAGAAGGCCTGGTGTGTGGGGTAGGGGGCTGGGACATGGGGGAGTTCAGGCCCTAAAGTTCCTGAACTCGATATTGAGTGGGGAGGGCTGCAGGGTCCCCGAGTGGATGGTGAGGGACTGTTCTTCCAGATTGTGCTGAGCTTCACTGGAGCACTGCAGCAAGACTGAGACAGAGATGTTGGAGAGGGAATAGGGTGGGGGGGTTACAGTGACAGGGAACAGGGTGGGGGGGTTACAGTGACAGGGAACAGGGTGGGGGGGGTTACAGTGACAGGGAACAGGGTGGGGGGGGGTTACAGTGACAGGGAACAGGGTGGGGGGGGGTTACAGTGACAGGGAACAGGGTGGGGGGGGGTTACAGTGACAGGGAACAGGGTGGGGGGGTTACAGTGACAGGGAACAGGGTGGGGGGGGGTTACAGTGACAGGGAACAGGGTGGGGGGGGTTACAGTGACAGGGAACAGGGTGGGGGGGTTACAGTGATAGGGAACAGGGTGGGGGGGGTTACAGTGACAGGGAACAGGGTGGGGGGGGTTACAGTGACGGGGAACAGGGTGGGGGGGGGTTACAGTGACAGGGAACAGGGTGGGGGGGGTTACAGTGACAGGGAACAGGGTGGGGGGGTTACAGTGACGGGGAACAGGGTGGGGGGGGTTACAGTGACAGGGAACAGGGTGGGGGGGTTACAGTGACAGGGAACAGGGTAGGCGTTACAATGACAGGGAACAGGGTGGGGGGGGATTACAGTGACGGGGAACTGGGTGGGGGGGTTACAGTGACAGGGAACAGGGTGGGGGGGGTTACAGTGACGGGGAACTGGGTGGGGGGGTTACAGTGATAGGGAACAGGGTAGGCGTTACAATGACAGGGAACAGGGTGGGGGGGTTACAGTGACGGGGAACTGGGTGGTGGGGGGGTGTTACAGTGACAGGGAACTGGGTGGGGGGTTACAGTGACAGGGAACAGGGTGGGGGTGTTACAATGACGGGGAACAGGGTGGGGGATTACAGTGACAGGGAACAGGGTGGGGGGGTTACAGTGACAGGGAACAGGAAGCTTGAGGTACTTTTTGTGGATAAAATGTAGGTGTTCTGCAAAACAGTCACCCAATCTGTGTTTCATTTCCAGTGCAGAAAAAACCCACATGTGAGCAGTGAATACAGTAAATTAGTTTGAAGTAAAGTGGGTAACTCATTACTTCATGAGGAAGGTGTGTCTGGAATTTTGGATAGTGAGGAAGGGTGGAAGTAAACAGGCAGATGTTACATCTTCTGCGATTGCATGGAAAGGTGTTGAAAAGTGGAGAAAGAGTGGACCAAGATATCCCAGAGGGAATGGACTCTGTGGAATACTGACAAGGGAGGGGAGGAGAGAGGAATATGTGTCTAGTGATGGCATCCCATTGGAGGTGGAGAAATAGTGGTTCTTGTTCCATTGGATTTGGATGCTGGTGAGATGGTCGATAAGGACAAGAGGAACCCTATTGCTCTTGGTGGGAGGGAAGAGAAGGGATATGGGCTGAAGTGTGGGAAATGGATCAGACAAAGTTAATGATCCTATCAACCACAGTGACGGGGAATCCTTGATTGAGGAAAAAGGTGGACATTTCTGAGGTCCTCTCTGTGGAAGGCAGCATTATTATAATACATGTGATGGAGATGGAGAAACTGGGAGAATGGAATACAGTCTTTTCAGGAAGCAGGGTGTGAAGATTCCTGAAGAAGGGCTGATGCCCGAAACGTCGATTCTCCTGTTCCTTTGGATGCTGCCTGACCTGCTGCGCTTCTCCAGCAACACATTTTCAGCTGTGAAGATGTATAGTCCAGGTAACGGTGGGAGTCAGTGGTATTGTACTGCATGTCGGTGACCAGCCTGTGCCTCAAGATGTTGAGGAAGAATGGGTAGGAGTCAGAGATAGACCATGTGAAGGTGACAGCAGGGTGGAAATTGGAAGTGAAATCGATAATCTTTTCCAATTCCAGATGCAGAGGGAAGCAGCATCAATGATGTTATCGATGTACTGGATAAATCATTGTGGGGAGGAACCCAAGTAGGGTTGGAACAAAGAATGGTCCACATAGCTCACAAAGAAACAAGCAAAACTGGGGCCCATGCAGGTCCCAGAGCCACCCCTGAAGAAATCTGAAGAAATTGAGATGAGTTAAAGGACAAGTTGGTCAGGGTGAAGATAAGCTCGGCCAGGTGGAGGAGAGTGGTGCTGGATGGGAACGATTCAGGCCTTTCTTGCAAGGCAAAGCAGAGAGCTTTAAGAGCATGACAATCGGGGTTCACGATGAACAGGAGGCATCTGGTGCACCCAAACGGGAAATTCTGAAATTGATGTATACTGTAAAACTGACAAAGAATTGTGGATCTAAGTGGGAAGGGACTGGACAAGGGTAAAACAAAATTCAAGTCCAGGTAGGAATACTGTTAGATATTATACTTTTCTGAAGATTAATCACCAGACTCAAAATATTAACTCTGCCTTCTTGCTACAGATGCTTCCAGACATGCTGAGTTTCCCCAGCAATTTCTGTTTTAGTGTCAGATAGTTACCTGATTTTTTTACTGCTTCCCTTTTCAAATAAAAATATGACATTGGTAGTTTTCCAAACCTCTATGACTTTTTCCAGGAAAATTACTGCCAGTGACTATTACAGTGCATTCACTATCTCTATAGCTCCTCCCTTTAATAACCCAGGATACAACTCATCAGGTTCAGGGGACCTATCAGTCTTTAACCTCACTATAGTTTTCCTTGTAGATTTTTCTCCACTAACAGTTATCGTATTTATTTGCTTTCCTCTTTTTTGTCCCTTAAAAATATAGTAATTTTGGGATACTATTAGTGTCTTCCACTGTGAAGACTGATGCAAAATATTTATTCAACTCCTCTGTCATTTCCTGGTCCCCTATTATTAATTCCTCACCTATTTCTCTAAGGAACTTATGTTAACCTGGGCTTCTCTTTTCCTTTTTATATATTTGAAGAAGCTCTTGCAGTCTGTCTTGATGTTGCAGCAGACATTTTATTAACCAGCATTTATGCGACCAGCAGCGTGCCAGTCTGGATAATCATGAGGACCACATAATCAACATAAACACACTCACTCGGTAACAGAAATGTAATAGAGGATGTATACACAGCATTGTTATACTTCATTTACAGCATAAATCACTTAAATGTGATTTTGCCTTAAATAAAACTTACCTGCAGACAGCCTTCTCACTTATCCTCAGCTGATCACTCAGACATTGTGATAGATTGCAATATTTGAGGAGAAATTGACTTGAAATTAAATCAACTGTTGCTATTTAGTGTGACCATCTCATTGAACAATAAAATTGACATTGAGATAAAAGAATTTAAAACCGATAATAATTGGACAGAATAATAAGTAATAAGTAAGCTTCATTGGTACTTTAGGTGTATAATTTCTGCCGGTTTATTGAGAGTACTAGCTCATAAGGTACTAGTTAAAACAAAGTTTGCTGTACTTAGAATCCCTACAGTGTGGAAACAGGCCTTTCGGCCCAACAAGTTCACACCGACCCTCCAAACAGTATCCCACCCAAACCCATTCCCCATTATTCTACATTTGCCCCTGACTAATGCACCTAACCTACACATCCCAGAACACTATGGGCAATTTAGCAAGGCCAACTCACCTAACCTGCACATCTTTGGATTGTGGGAGGAAACTGGTGCTAACCACTGAGCCACCATGCCACCCTCCAAGTTTATTTTGTCCCTCTTTTTTATTTATTGCCTTTTGCTGATCTTAAAACTTTGCCAATCTTCTGGCTTACCACTAATCTTTGCGATTTTGGGTTATCCTATTCGTTGAATCCTGCTTCCTCAGCTGTATATAACTTTGTAATGAGCCAAGAACTGGTTTCTTAAAAGTCTGCCATTGTTGCTCAACCGTCTTTGCTGCTTAACTCCTTTCCAAATGCACTCCAGCCAGTTCTGGCCTCATTACTTAGCAATTGCCCTTGTTTGAGTTGAGCATCTGTGTTTCTAACCCAAGTTCCTCCCTTTCAAATTGATTGTTAAGTTCTATCATTTTATGGTCACTCTTTCTGAGGGGATCTTTTACTCTGATATTGTTATTAAACCTGCCTTATTACACTTTACCAGATCCAAAACAGCCTGATCCTTGATTGGGTTCAGAAATATTTCTCCTGTCTTGCAGTGGTTAACTGCTGCTTTATTTCTCCAATATTTAACTGCACACAGTGTTTAAAGGAACACTTCCAATTTTCCCTTTCTTGCTGCTCCTTCAATCACCACAGTCAGTGTATCGACTCTCCATCATACTTTGAGTTCGGAAGAAAGGTCACTGGACATGAAACATAACTCTGTTTCTCTCATCTCAGAAGAAGCTGCCTGACCTGCTGATTTTCTCCAATAATTTCTGTTTTTGTCTCCAACCATCCTAGAATGACAGGTTCACTCAAAGAACTCACTCCAGGTACAATGTTTATGGCCAGACCTACACAGTGTGTAAAAAGGTCATTTGACCCAACATGTCCACACCATCCCTCCAAAGAATATCCCACCCAGACTCATTCTCCTACCCTATTACTCTACATTTATCCCTGAATAATGCACCTAACTTACACATCCCTGAACACTATAGACAATTTTGCTTGGCCAATTCACCTAATGTGCATCTCTTTGGACAGTGGGAGGAAACCAGAGCACCCGGAAGATCAGTCACCTGAGGATGGAATTGAACCTGGGTCCCTGGTGCTGTGAGGCAGCAGTGCTAACCACTGAGCCACCACGCAGCTCAGAATATTTTATATATTTTATAATTTGCCCTCAAGTAGTCCGAGGACAAAACATGAAATTGTCTTCTTTGTTTGGTGATATGCCTCCTACGCCAGCAGGTATACAGTTGGTTCTTTTTTTGGCAGCACATTTAAATGTGTATGCAGCAGACCAGCTTTTATCAAAGGTCAGAGCTTGGTGAAGGTTCCGAGAACTCTGAGGGCAACATCATTATCTAAGACCATCTGATCATGTTTTCTTCCTTCTTTTCTTTTTTCTTTTATTTTAATTTAACCCATTTTTCTAATGAACCTGTTCAGTTTAACAATGTTTAATAATAGACAAGTAATGGGTTTAACTTGGGGAATTACCTGTCTTCCTATAAACAGGAACAGGAGATACTCAGTTAATCACTGGTTCTTTAAAAAGACATTATCGGGAAACAATTAAAACAGAAGTGGTTAAATTGAGAGGATGTAGAGCTTGTAGTGTGGGTCTCTGCCAATAATTGCGTAGAATGGTCAGTAAAATTTAGTTCTCATTTAATCCTTCATCACCAGGTTTTTTGGAATGTAACAGCGCTGTCTAGCCCTCCCCAGTACCCCTGTAAGTTTGGATGGATTACTTTCTCAAAGGTGACTGTAAGATGAGCAACAAACCCCCCATTAATGACCACACAGTGGGAATAAAGACATAGTTGATGCAGAGCTGAGATCTGTATAGCAATATTGCATGGGGGATAAAAATACGACAAGCCTGCCAAATCCCAAGGTTGGGTGCCCTAAGAACTTATCACTCACCATGTCATATATTGATAAGACAAAGTTGATTGCGATGGACAGCAGCATGATTGTAGTTCGGACACTGTATGTCTCTTGAATCCAGCTACACAGTTCGTGCATGGCCTTTGGGAGACAGTTAAATGCCTCAGCCATAATGCACAATAGCAGACAGCAGTAAAAGAGCACAATGGAGACTAAATGGCCAATCCTCATTTCCTGCCTGTGGGTAGAAAACAAATGGGGGATTTGTGTGTTAGACAAATTGCAAACAATTCAAAAAACTCTTGTACAGTGCTTGAATGAGACAATTATCCAACACAGTGGCCAGTATAGAAGGATAGAGATTTTCCAACACTAACTGTGCCAACCCATAACATTGGATCCACCAAAATCCTGCTTACCACTCATGGTCCATAATCCAATAATCTACAGCACATAAAGTCAAATCCAGATTAGTTTTAAAATCAATTTGTGAGGATTGCTTGGTAGTTTTATTTATCAGAAAAACCAATGGCTATTGGAGGAAGATGGGAAGGTGGAATTCAAAACATAAAACTTTGCATGATCTTCGGATCATTCAGAAGCTGGAGGAAATGATTGAGAGGAATTGCAGGGAGGTACTCACACCTCAGGTACAGGAAAAAGGCAGATGAGTTACGAAAGGAGATGGCAAGGGAACAGGCAGGCAGTGCAGGGAATCACTGTGGCTAATCCTCTCATAACAAGATACTGTTCTGGATACTGCTGAGGGGGACAGCTTACCAGGGGTAAGCCATGGGGACAGGTCACTAGTATAGAGTCTGTCCCTGTTGCTCAGAAGGAAAGGGGGAAGATGAGCAGAGCTTTAGTAATTGGGGATTCCATAAATAGGGAGACAAATCGCAGGCTCTGTGTGAACAAGAGAGACTTACGATGTGTTGCCTCCCAGGTGCCAGCGTTCATGATGTCTCGGATCATGTTTTTGGGATCCTTGAGGGGGACAGGGAGCAGCCCCAAGTCGTGGTCCACATAGGTACTAATGACATAGGTAGGAAGAGAGATAGGGGTTTCAAGCAGAAATTCAGGGAGCTAGGGTGGAAATTGTTATCTCTGGTTTGTTGCCAGTGCCACAGTGCAAGGCGAGGATTAGGGACAGAGAGGAGTTGAACACATGGCCACAAGGTTGGTGCATGAGGGAGGGGTTCTGATACCTGGATAATTGGGGCTCATTCTGGGGAAGGTGGGACCTCGACAAACAGGATAGTCTTCACCTGAACCAGAGGGGTACCAATATCCTGGGGGAGAAGTTTGCTAATGTCTTTCAGGGGTGTTTAAACTAACTCAGCAGGGGGATTGGAACCTGAATTGTAGTTCAAGTGTCCAGGAGGTTGAGAACAGTGAGGTCAGAAATATGGTTTCAGCGTCGCAAGAGTGCACTGGTAAGCAGGCAGGTGGTTTGAAGTGTATCTACTTCAACATAGGAGCATCCTGAATAAGGTGGGTGAACTTGCAGCAGGGATTGGTACCTAGGACTTCGATTTTGTGGCCATTTCAGAGACATGGAATAGAGCAGAGACAGGAATGGTTGTTGGGAGTTGCGGGGTTTAGATGTTTTAGTAAGAACAGAGAAGAGGGGGAGGTGTGGCATTGTTAGTCAAAGACAATATTATGGTGGCAGAAAGGACGTTTGAGGACTCATCTACTGAGGTAGTATGGACTGAGGTTAGAAACAGGAAAGGAGAGGTCACCCTGTTGGGAGTTTTCAATAGGCCTCCAAATCTTTCCAGAGATGTAGAGGAAAGGACAGCAAAGATGATTCTATGTAGGAGCGAATTTAACAGGGTAGTTGTTATGCAGGACTTTAACTTTCCAAATATTTACTGGAAATACCATAGTTTGAGTACTTTAGATGGGTCAGCTTTTGACCAACGTGTACAGAATGCTGCCTCCACCCTTGAACCCCGCCCCTCCAATCGCCACCAGGACAGAACCCCACTGGTCCTCACCTACCACCCCACCAACCTCCAGATACATCGGATCATCCTTCGTCATTTCCGCCACTTCCAAACGGACCCCACCACCAGGGATATATTTCCCTCCTCTCCCCGATCAGCATTCCGGAAAGACCACTCCCTCCGCGACTCCCTTGTCAGGTCCAAACCCCCCACCAACCCAACCTCCACTCCCGGCACCTTCCCCTGCAACCACAAAAAATGCAAAACTTGCGCCCACACCTCTCCCCTCACTTCCCTCCAAGGGCCCAAGGGATCCTTCAATATCCATCAGAAATTCACCTGCACCTCCACACACATCATTTACTGCATCCGCTGCTCCGATGTGGCCTCCTATACATTGGAGAGACAGGCCACCTACTTGCGGAACGTTTCAGAGAGCACCTCTGGGACACGCGGACCAACCAACCCAACCACCCCGTGGCTGAACACTTTAACTCCCCCTCCCGCTCTGCCAAGGACATGCATATCCTTTGCCTCCTCCATCGCCAACTCAGTCCCAACCCTCGGACTCAGCACAGCTTCTTGACCCACAGTCTTCTTCCTGACCTCTCCGGCCCCACCCCCTCTCCAGCCTATCACCCTCACCTGAACCTCCTTCCACCTATCGCATTCCCAACGCCCCTCCCCCAAGTCCCTCCTCCCTACCTTTTATCTTAGCCTGCTTGGCACACCCTCCTCATTCCTGAAGAAGGGCTTATGCCCGAAACGTCGATTCTCCTGTCCCTTGGATGCTGCCTGACCTGCTGCGCTTTTCCAGCAACACATTTTTAAGCTCTGATCCCCATCTGCAGTCCTCACTTTCTCCTAGTTGACACAGTATGTAGTCAAGCCAACAAGAGGCAAGGCCACATTGGAGTTGGTACTGGGTAATGAACCCGGCCAGGTGTTAGATTTGGAGGTAGGAGAGCACTTTGATGATAGTGACCACAATTTGGTTATGTTTACTTTAGCTAATGGAAAGGGATAGTTACATACCACAGGGCAAGTGATATAGCTGGGGGGAAAGCAATTCTGATGCAATTAGACATCATAGGATGGGGAAGGAAACTGCAGGGTATAGGCACAATTGAAATGTGGAGCTTATTCAAGGAACAGCTACTGCATGTGCTTGATAAGTATGTACATATCAGACAGGGAGGAAGTGGTCGAGTGAGGGAGCCGTGGTTTTACTAAGGAAGTTGAATCTTTTGTCAAGAGGAAGAAGAGGCTTATGTTAGGGTGAGATGTGATGGCTAGGTTCGGGCGCTTGAGAGTTACAAGTTAGCCAGGAAAGACCTAAAGAGAGAGCTAAGAAAGGCCAGGAGGGGACATGAGAAGTCATTGGCGGAGAGGTCGAGAAAAACCCTAAAGCTTTCTATGATATAGCAGGAATAAAAGATTGACTGGAGTAAGATTAGGGCCAATCAAGGATAGTACTGGGAGGTTGTCTGTGGAGTCAGAGGAGACAGGGGAAGCACTAAATGAATATTTTTCATTAGTATTCACACTGGAAAAAGACAATGTTGTCAAGGCGAATACTGAGATACAGGCTCAGTTCAGATGTTTATATATTCCTATCACAATGTTGGAATCAAATTTCACTTGTTTCCCATTGAATATTTCCCATGATATGTCTTTTCCTCCAAAAAAAATGAAATTAGTAAAGCATGCACTATCTAACAACAAAAGCCATGTCAGATATTCCTCTGGTAGATCGAAAGACACATTGAGGATTTCCTCAGCTGGAAGGAATATGTGATTCAGGAGAATGTGTGTTCAGAATTTCCCTGCTGTGGAAAAGAGGGAAATCCACTGATAGAATACAGAATACAGTTTATTTCCCATCCTATTAATAATAGTGATTAATTAATTAATTAAGAATAGCAATTCTGTGATTTATGAAGGTAGTTACAACTGTCATAATCCTAAAGTGAAAGGACCAAGGGGTGCAGTGATGAATGAGGTTTAGCACAGAGTCCTTTTTTCCTCCAAAACGTACAGAATGTGGACAAAGAATAAAGGTTTGAAAACCTCCATTGGAATATCACAATGGTCCCAACCTTTGCTGCTTTTCATCTGTTTCATAATTTGTTGCAGCTCACCCATCGATGGGAGCTTAACTCAGAGATTAAGACCATAAGAGCATACGAAATAGGAATAAATATAGAATGTTCAGCTCATTCCATAGGGTCATGGATGAGCTGATACTTCTTATATTCACTTTCACACATTTTCTCTGTAACCCTTGATTTCCCTGATCAAGAATCTCTCAACCTCAGCCTTACAAGTACACAAAGACCTGGCCCCCACAGCTCTCTGTGGCAAAGAGGTCCAAAGACTCTCAAGCCTCCAAGAGAGAAAATTCCTCCTCAGCTCAATCTTAAATTCTGAGACAATGCTCTCTGGTCCTCTCTGGTCCCATGAGAATATCTCAGCATTGAACCTGTCAAACCCCTTAAGAATTCTGTTTGGTTCAATTAAATCACCTGTCATTCTTCTAAACTCCAGTGAGTATTGTTCCAATCATAGCAGGGATCATCCTCGTGAACCTTCTCTGAACTGCCTCCAATAAAATGATATATTTCCTTAAATGAGTGACCGAAACTGCTCACAGTACTCCAGATGTGATAGAACATAGAACATAGAACAATACAGCACAGAACAGGCCCTTCGGCCCACGATGTTGTGCCGAACATTTGTCCTAGCTTAAGCACCTATCCATGTACCTATCCAATTGCTGCTTAAAGGTCACCAATGATTCTGACTCTGCCACTCCCACAGGCAGCGCATTCCATGCCCCCACCACTCTCTGGGTAAAGAACCTACCCCTGACATCCCCTCTATACTTTCCACCCTTCACTTTAAATTTATGTCCCCTTGTAACACTCTGTTGTACCTGGGGAAAAAGTCTCTGACTGTCTACTCTATCTATTCCCCTGATCATCTTATAAACCTCTATCAAGTCACCCCTCATCCTTCACCGTTCCGATGAGAAAAGGCCTAGCACTCTCAATCTATCCTCGTACGACCTATTCTCCATTCCAGGCAACATCCTGGTAAATCTCCTTTGCACCCTCTCCAAAGCTTCCACATCTTTCCTAAAGTGAGGCGACCAGAACTGCACACAGTACTTCAAATGTGGCCTTACCAAGGTCCTGTACAGCTACAATATCACCTCATGACTCTTGAATTCAATCCCTCTGCTAATGAACACTCATACACCATAGGCCTTCTTACAAGCTCTAACCACCTGAGTGGAAACTTTCAAAGATCTATGAACATAGACCCCAAGATCCCTCTGCTCCTCCACCTTACTAAGAACCCTACCGTTAACCCTGTATTCCGCATTCTTATTTGTCCTTCCAAAATGGAGAACCTCACACTTGACAGGGTTGAACTCCATCTGCCACTCCTCAGCCCAGCTCTGCATCATATCTAAGTCCCTTTGCAGCCGACAACAGCCCTCCTCACTATCCACGACTCCACCAATCTCACTAACTTCTTGCACGGTTGGTCTCACCAACTTCTTGCACAGTTGCAGTAAGACTTATCCCTTCTCATACTCCAACCCCCTTGAAATAAGGGCCAACATTCCATTAGCCTTCCTGATCATCTTCTGCCCCATGTGCTAGATTTCTGTGTTTTATAAGTAATCCCACATTCCTCTGTGTTGCAGCTTTCTGCAGTATCTCTCCATTTAAACAATGTTCTGTTCTTTTGTTCTCCCCTTCCAAATGAATAACTTCACAGTTTCCCATCTTAGTTCCATTTGCCAACATTTTGCCCACTTACCTAATTCATCAATATCTCTCTGTAAACTCTGTATTCATCTCACAGTTTGAGTTTCCACCTTTTCTTTGTGTCACCTGCAAATTTGACTACAGTGCATTCACTTCCTTCACTGCAGACATTATTGTATATTGCAAACAGTTGCAGTCCCAGTACTGATCCCTATGGTACCCAACTGCCCATGGGTTGTCAATCTGAAAACGAACACTCACTGTTTCCTGCTCATTAGCGATTTCTCTAGCCATGCCAATATACCTGTCAGAATCTACTTAAGAAAGTGCACGAATAATGGAGCATCATGATGGCTGGGGTTTTCACAAAAGTTAAAAATTTAATCAAATTACTCAAATCTCCAATTTCCACAGGTTACAGAAAACCCTGACCAAGTTTCTGTAATTAACAAGGAACTTCTGTTTTTTTATGAAGAAATCAATTCTAATCACAGGGAAACAAAAATATTAATTAGAACTCTCCTATCTTAAGCTATGTCACTTTCCTAAATCTCTGCGTATGCATATTGCCAGGTACAAACAAAGAACCAGCCATATATAGAACATAGAACATAGAACATAGAACATAGAACATTACAGCGCAGTACAGGCCCTTCGGCCCTCGATGTTGCGCCGATCAAAGCACCCCTAACCTACACTAAGCCACTATCCTGCATATACCTATCCAATGCCCGCTTAAATACCCATAAAGAGGGAGAGTCCACTACTGCTACTGGCAGGGCATTCCATGAACTTACGACTCGCTGAGTGAAGAACCTACCCCTAACATCAGTCCTATATCTACCCCCCCTTAATTTAAAGCTATGCCCCCTTGTAATAGCTGACTCCATACGTGGAAAAAGGTTCTCACTGTCAACCCTATCTAACCCCCTAATCATCTTGTACACCTCTATCAAATCACCCCTAAACCTTCTTTTCTCCAATGAAAACAACCCCAAGTGCCTCAGCCTTTCCTCATAGGATTTTCCTACCATACCAGGCAACATCCTGGTAAACTTCCTCTGCACCCGTTCCAGTGCCTCCACATCCTTCCTATAGTATGGCGACCAAAACTGCACACAATATTCCAGATGCGGCCGCACCAGAGTCTTATACAACTGCAGCATGACCTCAGGACTCCGGAACTCAATTCCTCTACCAATAAAAGCCAGTACGCCATATGCCTTCTTCACTGCACTATTTACCTGGGTGGCAACTTTCAGAGATCTGTGTACATGGACACCAAGATCCCTCTGCTCTTCCACACTACCAAGTAGTCTACCATTAGCCCAGTAATCCATCTTTTTATTACTCTTACCAAAGTGAATCACTTCACACTTAGCTACATTGAACTCCATTTGCCACCTTTCTGCCCAGCTCTGCAGCTTCTCTATATCCCGCTGTAACCTGCCATATCCTTCCTCACTGTCTACAACTCCTCCGACTTTCGTATCATCCGCAAACTTGCTCACCCAACCTTCTAACCCTTCCTCCAGGTCATTTATAAAAATGACAAACAGCAATGGTCCCAAAACAGATCCTTGCGGAACACCGCTAGTGACGGCACTCCAAGATGAACCTTTGCCATCAACTACTACCCTCTGTCTTCTTCCAGAGAGCCAATTCCTAATCCAAACCTCCAACTCACCTTCAATGCCATATCTCTGTATTTTCTGCAGTAGCCTACCATGGGGGACCTTATCAAAAGCCTTACTAAAATCCATATATACCACATCTACCGCTTTCCCCTCATCTACCTCCTTAGTCACCTTCTCAAAGAATTCAATAAGGTTTGTGAGGCACGACCTGCCCTTCACAAAACCATGCTGACTATCCTTGATCACATCACTCTTATCCAGATGTGCATAAATCCTATCCCTTACAATTCTCTCTAAGACTTTGCCCACAACAGAAGTGAGACTCACTGGCCTATAGTTACTAGGATTATCCCTACTCCCCTTCTTGAACAAGGGAACCACGTTTGCTAGCCTCCAGTCCTCTGGCACTACTCCTGTCGACAAAGAGGACACAAAAATCAAGGCCAATGGCTCTGCAATCTCCTCCCTTGCTTCCCAGAGAATCCTAGGATAAATACATCAGGCCCAGGGGACTTATCTATTTTCACCCTTGCCAGAATTTCCAACACCTCTTCTCTTCAGCCTCCACATGCAACTTCCCATTACTATCCTTGATTGGACCTATTCCTTCCCTAGTCATTCTTTTATTCCTAACATACCTATAGAAAGCCTTCGGGTTTTCCCTAATCCTACCAACTAAGGACCTTTCATGTCCCCTCCTTGCTGCTCCATATATTATGGAGGGAAATGTACTGGGGAAACACAGTTGTGTAATGACATCTGAAGGATTTGATAAGGTGTGCCATGATGCCACTCCCTCAACAAGGTTGTGTTGTCCTTGGTTTTTTTCAAAAGTGTTTTACGAGACACAGGCCCTGAAATGTCGGGGTTGATCTACTTGAAGAAACTTTTAAGTTAAAAAAAAACACGTGTCCACTGAAAGGGGAGCGGCCAGTTATCCAGCTCAGCTTATCTCTAGTTTGGGTTTTAACAGTCTGGCAGTTCAGAGAAAGCAGTCAGTCCATTTTGAGGCTGCTGGTCAATGAAAAAACTACATGACTCCCTCTGCCTTCTGCCTCTCTCCTGTAAGACACTGTGTTTGATTTTATCTTTTGTGCCAGTGGGTGTTTATGGGGATTGTTGCAGGAATTTGGAACAGCATCATTAAGTTGGGATAGTCTGGTGAATTTTCAAATAGGTTAAGTTATCCTGAATTCTGTTCTCTTTTGTTTGTGTTTCATGTGGTAATCTTGCAAATAAATTCTGTTTTGTTTCAAACTAAGTGGTTGGACCAGCTGCATCCCTCCTGGAATATCCATGTTACACCTGCTTAAAACAACAAGCAAACCTAGGGTCTGGGCTACGTTCTTGAAATGTTTTGAGGGGGTCTGGCCTGGTCTATAACAGGTATCCCTTTTGCTTCTCCAAGACTTTCTGATCTCCAGTCTCCTTATTTCTAGATCCTTTCAGTTCTTTGCTGAAGACACAGGATAATTGATACATTAACTATTCAGTCTTTCAATCATTGGTTTGACATAAAGCTTATAACAAATGGTGGGAGAGTTTAGCTATCTTTGAGTTCTTTGCTATTTAACTGCAGATGAAGAAAAGGATAGATACTGTCTCTTATAATCTCAAGGCCTCTGCCTCTGTATTGTTCACACACAACCTGACTGCCTTGCCAGAAGCCAATCAGAGAGTTTTGTCTCACTAATGATTTCTGGCCTCCACAACTTGTCTTTACGTCCCAGAGTAATTTTCAACTAGTTCACTGCAGAAAGACAGTTCGCTTGACTGACCATTTCAGAGCTGAAAATGTGTTGCTGGAAAAGCGCAGCAGGTCAGGCAGCATCCAAGGAGCAGGAGAATCGACATTTCGGGCATCAGCCCTTCTTCAGGAATGAGGAAAGTGTGTCCAGCAGGCTAAGATAAAAGGTAGGGAGGAGGGACTTGGGGGAGGGGCGTTGGAAATGCGATAGGTGGAAGGAGGTCAAGGTGAGGGTGATAGGCCGGAGTGGAGTGGGGGCGGAGAAGTCAGGAAGAGGATTGCAGGTTAGGAAGGTGGTGCTGAGTCTAAGGGTTGGGACTGAGACAAGGTGGGGGGAGGGGAAATGAGGAAACTGGAGAAATCTGAGTTCATCCCTTGTGGTTGGAGGGTTCCTAGGCGGAAGATGAGGCACTCTTCCTCCAACCGTCGTGTTGCTATGGTCTGGCGATGGAGGAGTCCAAGGATCTGCATGTCCTTGGGGGAGTGGGAGGGGGAGTTGAAGTGTTGAGCTATGGGGCGGTTGGGTTGGTTGGTCCGGGTGTCCCAGAGGTGTTCTCTGAAACATTCCACAAGTAGGCGGCCTGCCAATTCAGACATGAATTTGATAGCAGGTTGGAGCCCATTAAGGCATGGGAAAAAAATCTTACATAGACCTGTGGTTTAAATTATAGGAAACATATTTTCAACATATTGGAAACATGGAAGGGTAGAGGTTAAGTGTCATTTCATGTTTTCATCATTAACAGGATTGTGTCAACAAGCCAAAAAGACATGAGTCTATCACACAAATGAGTACTGTGGCACCTGAATATAAATTCCAGTGCAGGCTGTTCACAAGAAACAATGTGCTGACTGCATCCAACCAGCCACTGTTTGCAAAATCCACAGCACAGTGTCCAATATTAGATGTGAACCTGAAATTGGACAACATTTGTTGGATAATCCTGAATGTGTGAGGAATTATGCTGACAATTGATCTAGGATTGTTAGTCAGATGCACAGCGCAGTAAATCTGCATTTATTGGAAGCTCAGTATATTAACATACTGGGCCTTATTCTTTGCAAAGTTAAAAGACACACATCACCAGGTTATAGTCCAACAGGTTTATCTGGAAACACTAGATTTGGGGGCGCTGCTCCTTCATCAGGAGCTGTGCTCCAAAAACTAGTGCTTCCAAATAAACCTATTGGACTATAACCTAGTGTTGTGTGATTTTTAACTTTGTCCACCCCAGTCCAACACTGGCACCTTCATATCAGGGTTTGTTCTTTGCAGACAGACATCAAGCATACACATGCTGTGCTTCTTTCAACTCAATAAAACAGGAGACAGGCATTCACTGTTCTGTCCTGCACAATCAGAGACAACGTGGCTGATTTTCATTGAACAAAGCCTGGCTGTTAACGGTCAATCAGCATTAATGGATGGATTCTCAATGGCAACACTTCTACCAAACCGAATCCACTTGACAAACAGTCAGACCTCTCCTCTCATGCAGTATGAATATTGATTTTTCCCCTTAATTTAGTATTCTTGTGAATTGTTCTTTTGAGTGCAAGGGAAAGTTTCAACAAAATATGTCTTTTTTAGTAATATTCAAGAAGCAGCTTCAGGCAGAAATGCCCTTTCGTCCACCTGAACGTTCCAATTTCATGGTTAATTCTACAAACAAGAATCTCATTTTGCCCAGAACTTGTCTCTTCCTTTTTGAGGACCAATGAGGTCACCTGTTTCATAGAGACAGCTCCCAACTATTTCACACTCTCAAATTGACTATATATCCACTGAACAGGGTCTTACTTTGGGCGAAACACACAGAATAAATTGATAATAATTAATACTTACTCAGGCACATAGAATAAGGAATCCACAATGACGATGAACAGCATTACGATGAAGGAACAGAGAACGTTAGATGTGAAAACTTCATCCCGTACCCTGCGATACTGAATATCAGAAACAATGCACAATGATTGCCCAGAACACTGACTTAACTTAGTGATCAAAACCATATCAACCAATTGGTTGTGTTATTCAAAGAAAGAGTGCTCTATGTAGTCAGATATAAGGTAAAAACAATGACTGCAGATGTTGGAAACCAGATTCTGGATTAGTGATGCTGGAAGAGCACAGCAGTTCAGGCAGCATCCGAGGAGCAGTAAAATCGACGTTTCGGGCAAAAGCCCTTCATCAGGAATAAAGGCAGTGAGCCTGAAGGTTGGAGAGATAAGTGAGAGGAGGGTGGGGGTGGGGAGAAAGTAGCATAGAGTACAATAGGTGAGAG
Organism: Chiloscyllium punctatum; assembly: GCF_047496795.1. NCBI lineage: Eukaryota > Metazoa > Chordata > Chondrichthyes > Orectolobiformes > Hemiscylliidae > Chiloscyllium > Chiloscyllium punctatum. Next base: position 1,557,424 of record NC_092749.1, read on the forward strand.
GGGGAGGGGATGAAGGTGATAGGTCGGGGGCGGGGGGAGGGTGGAGTGGATAGGTAGAAAGGAAGATAGGCAGGTAGGACAAGTCCGGACAAGTCATGGGGACAGTGCTGAGCTGGAAGTTTGGAACTGGGGTGAGGTGGGGGAAGGGGAAATGAGGAAACTGTTGAAGTCCACATTGATGCCCGGAGTTGAAGAGTTCCGAGGCGGAAGATGAGGCGTTCTTCCTCCAGGCGTTGGGTGGTGAGGGAGCAGCAGTGAAGGAGGCCCAGGACCTCTATGTCCTTGGCAGAGTGGGAGGGGGAGTTGAAATGTTGGGCCACGGGGCAGTGTGGTTGATTGGTGTGGGTGTCCCAGAGATGTTCCCTAAAGCGCTCTGCTAGGAGGTGCCCAGTACCCCAATGTAGAGGAGACCACATTGGGAGCAATGATACAATAAATGATAATAGTGGATGTGCAAGTAAAACTTTGATGGATGTGGAAGGCTCCTTTAGGGCCTTGGATAGAGGTGATGGAGGAGGTGTGGGCACAGGTTTTACAGTTCCTGGGGTGGCAGGGGAAAGTGCCAGGATGGGAGGGTGGGTTGTCGGGGGGCGTGGACCTGACCAGGTAGTCATGGAGGGAATGGTCTTTGCTGAAGGCGAAAAGGGGTGGGGAGGGAAATATATCCCTGGTGGTGGGGTCTGTTTGGAGGTGGCGGAAATGTCGGCGGATGATTTGGTTTATGCGAAGGTTTGTAGGGTGGAAGGTGAGCACCAGGGGCGTTCTGTCCTTGTTATGGTTGGAGGGGTGGGGTCTGAGGGCGGAGGTGCGGGATGTGGACGAGATGCGTTGGAGGGCATCTTTCACCACGTGGGAAGGGAAATTGCGGTCTCTAAAGAAGGAGGCCATCTGGTGTGTATAAGACAACACATGTCAGCTTTCTGCTAGTTTATCAAAATGCTCAAAACTCCACAGCCCACCCTGCAAAACCCTTCCCAGAAAATGCAGTTCCTTTTTTAAATCATTTGTGGGACATGGGCATCACTAGATGGAGAGTATTTATTGCCAATCCCTAGTTGCCCTTGTTATGAAGTTGAAGGCATGCATTGTAACCTTTAAAAGAGAGTAAAAGCTGAAAACTTGCAGGCACCTTTCACGTGACTGACTCGCCATTTCAGAATGTACCCTGTACTGGAAAATTGAAAGATGTAACATTTGGTCGTAACCTAGATACCTCAGTTGTATTCACAGCAGTTCAAATTTAACCAATCAGTTTTAATTATGCCCAAGATACATGCCCAAGATTCCTGAAGAAGGGCTCATGCCCGAAACGTCGATTCTCCTGCTCCTTGGATGCTTCCTGACCTGCTGCGCTTTCCCAGCAACATATTTTCGGCTCTGATCTCCAGCATCTGCAGTCCTCACTTTCTCCAAGATACAAAAACCCAATTGAATTTGAATTTTACTATTTTGACAACTTTGAACCAATAAGACAATCCGATGTTTGGGGTAGGAAAATATAGGCATTTTGGGCAGTTAGCCAGAGAAAGAGCAACACCTGCCATTGAAAGACTGTAATTCACAACATTCTCTGTCAAAGGTATCCTTTTCTCATGAAATATCTTTGCAGCAGAAGACTGAAGATGACCCAGGGAGATCCACAAATATTGGAAGACAAACACTAGAGAACACAACCACTGTCTGGTTTTGAAAATTAAGTTGCTGTAAATTTAATAGAGGCTTTATTAGATTAGTATATTGTTATAGAGTGGGATGTAGCTAACAAATCTTTAAGAGAAAGGAGGCTTAGAGTTGTAAATAGTTGTTGTTTAATGTTCACTTTTAGCGTTAAAGAATAAAATTTATATTTTTGTTAAATCGTGGAATTTGGTTAGTCCTCTGTCACTCATACTTTAACAGACTACAAGGCGAAGTGAACGTTTCTGTGTGTTTGGTTTAATAAACAGAACTGTTTGCAGTTGTGTCTTTACAGTTTGGAGGCTCGTGTCTGAGATTTGGACAGGTTTAGACAGAACCAGTCTGAGATTTGGACAGATTTGAACAGATTTAGGGTAAAAGATCCCAGCAAATTTCAGCATCTGTTGATTAGTATCCTAGAATTTTAAATAAAACAGACAGGAGACAATTTGTTTAATTTTGGGTACTTGTGGTTGCTTAAATTAAAAGTGAGAGAAATGGCCATTAAAACTGCAAAAGAGGTCCTGTGATTTGAAGATGATTCCCAAATTTGCCAAGGAAGTTCAGAAGCACAGTAAAAGACTATCCTTTTAGAATTAGCAAGAGGTTAAAATTGGTTTAACCAATGACAAAACTAAAACTGAAATTGGAATGGAGTTACTCTAGCACTTAGGTGTATCAGAGAAACAGACAAGTGCAGTACAGTTAGAAAACGTAAAGTACAGTTGAGGAAAATGGAGTTGGGAAATAAAGAAAGGGAGACAGGAAAAGAGAGAGAGGAAAAGAGAGAGAAGGTTCTTAGCTGAGTGAAGAGACAGAGAAGAAAGAGAAAGAGAAGGAGAAAGAGTGAGAAGAATAAAGGGAGAGAGAAAAAGAGAAATGGAGAGAGTTTGAACTTCAGAAGTTGCGACTTAGTCAGCAAAGTCGGTAAGAGGATGGCGATGAACAGAAAAGGTAGTGACATATACAAATATGTTAAAACATTGCCACATTTTGATGAACAAGATGTCGAAGCCTTCTTTATTTCATTTGAAAAATTGGCGAGGCAGATGCAGTGGTCAGAGGACTTATGAATAATGCTAGTTCAGACTAAACTGGTAGGCAGAGTTAGTGAGGTATTTGCTGCGCTGTCATGTGAGGGGTCAAGAGATTATGAAGATGTCAGGAGGCTATTTTGAGTGCTCATGCATCGGTAGAAGAAGCCTACAGTCAGCGGTTCAGAAACATAAAGAAGGAACCAGGTTAGACTTATGTTGAGTTCAAAAGAATTAAACATAGACATTTTGATAGATGGGTGTGGGCCTTAAAAATAGATAAGACCTATGAGGCTCTAAGAGAGATTATTCTGCTGGGGAATTTAAAAACTCACTTCCAGAGGTGATACAAATTCATTTGGATGTACAGACAGTTGGGAAGTGAGAACAGCAGTAGAGATGGCAGATGAATATGCATTGGTACAAAGCCAAAGTTTAGCTTCCAGCAAGAATTTCATCCGGTGAGGGATGGAAATTGGGAGAAGGGGAGATCCGAAGTGACAAAACAAAGAGTAAACAACCCTGGTAATTGTTTAGAACATAAGAACACAAGAACTAGGCGCAGGAGTAGGCCTTTCAGCTCTGAGCCACCACAGGTTACAAAAGAAGCTCAAGAGGGTGAAAAGGAGGTGAAAAAACCTCCAATGTTTTCACTAATAGAGTGGGACACAGAAAATTACAGTGCCGGTGGTTGGAGAAGGACACTGGGATAAGGTGTTTTCACTGGCAGAAGGTGGGACACATAGAGTCACAGTGCTGGTCATTAAAGAAAGGCACTGTGGGAAAAGATATGGTGAAAGAAGGTAAGCCAGTGACTGGGTATGAAGTTAGTGCCTGATCTCTAGAAAGAATTTGCCTCTGCGGGTACCAATATCCTGGGGGGGGGGGGGGGGGGGGGGGGGAGTTTGCTAATTCCCTTCAGGAGGCTTTAAGCTAATGCAGCAGGGGGATGGGAACCTGAATTGTAGCTCCAGTGTACAGGAGGTTGAGGGTAGTGAGATCAGGGATAGGTTTACAAGGTCGCGAGAGGGCACTGGCAATCAGGATGTTGGTTTGAAATGTGCATACTTCAATACCAGGAGCATCCTGAATAAGTTGGGTGAACCTGCAGCATGGGTTGCTACGTGGGATTTCGATGTTGTGGCCATTTTCAGACACATGGCTAGAGGAGGGACAGGAATGGTTTTTTGCAGATTCCAGGATTCAGATGTTTCAGCAAGAACAGAGAAGATGGTAAAAGGGGGGAGGAGTGTGGCATTGTTAATCAACGGTAGTATTACAGCAGCTGAGATAATGTTTGAGGACTCATCCACTGAGGTAGTTTGGACTGAAGTTAGAAACAGGAAAGGAGAGGTCACCCTGTTGGGAGTTTTCTATCGGCCTCCGAATTGTTCCAGGGACGTAGAGGAAAGGATAGCAAAGACGATTCTCAATGGGAGTGAGAGTAATAGGGTAGTTGTTATGGGGAACTTTAACTTCCCCAGTACTGCCTGGGAGCGCTATAGTTCAAGTAGTTTAGATGGGTCAGTTTTTGATCAATGTGTGAAGGAGGGTTTTCTGACACAGTATGTAGACAGGCCAACAAGGGGAGAGGCCACATTGGATTTGGTGCTGGGGAATGAACCCAACCAGGTATTAGATTTGGAGGCAGGTGAGCACTTTGGTGATAGTGACCACAATTTGGTTATGTTTACAATAGCAATGGGCAGGGATAGGTATATACCGCAGGGAAAGAGGTATAACTGGGGGAAAGGCAATTATGATGCGATTTGGCAAAATTTAGGATGCATAGGATGAGGAAAGAAACTACAGGGGATAGACACACTTGAAATGTGGAGCTTATTCAAGGAACAGATACTGCGGGTCCTTGATAAGTATATACCCATCAGGCAGGGAGGAAATTGTCGAGAGAGGGAGCCATGGTTTACTAAAGAAGTTGAAGCTCTTGTCAAGTGGAAGAAGAAGGCTTATGTGAGGGTGAGGCGTGAGGGCTCAGTTAGGGGGCTTGAGAGTTAGACGTCAGCCAGAAAAGATCTAAAGACAGGGCTAAGAAAAGAAGTTGTTGGCAGATAGGATCAAGGAAAATCCTAAGGCCTTCTATAGATATATCAGGAATAAAAGAATGACTAGAGTAAGACGAGGGCCAATCAAAGATTGTAGTGGGAAGTTGTGTGTGGAATCTGAGGACATAGGGGAAGCGCTTAATGAATACTTTTCATCAGTATTCACATTGGAAAGGGCAATGTTAGTGAGAATACAGAGATACAGACTACTAGATCAGATGGGATTGTGGTTGAAAAAGAGGAGGTTTTATCAATTTTGGAAGATCTGAAAATTGACAAGACCCCAGGGCTGGTTGGGATTTATCCTCAGATTCTCTGGGAAACCAGGGAGGAGATTGCCAAGCCTTTGGCGTTGATCTTTATATCATCATTGTCTACAGGAATGGTGCCAGAATACTGGAGGATAGCAAATGTGGTTCCCTTGTTTAAGAAGGGGAGGAGAGACAACACTGGTAATTATAGGCCAGTGAGCCTTACTTTGTTTGTGGGTAAAGTGTTGGAAAAAGTTATAAGAAATAGGATTTATAATCATCTGGAAAGGAATAATTTGATTTGGAAGAGTCAAGACAGTTTTGTGAAGGCTAGGTTGTGAATCACTAACCTTACTGAGTTCTTGGAAAAGGAGACAAAACAGGTGGATGAGGGTAAAGCTTTCCCCTGCCCCCACCTTACCCCAGCTCCAACCTTCCAGCTCAGCACCGTCCTCATGACCTGTCCTACCTGCCTATCTTCCTTCCCACCTATCCACTCCACCCTCCTCTCTGACCTATCACCTCCATCCCCACCCCCTTTCACCTATTGTACTTTTTGCTACCTTCTCCCCAGCCCACTCCCCCCCATTTATCTCTCCACCCTGGAGGCTCCCTGCCTCTATTCCTGATGAAGGGCTCTTGCCCGAAACATCAATTTTGCTGCTCCTCGGATGCTGCCTGAGCTGCTGTACTTTTCCAGCACCACTCTGATCTAAACTCAGGAGCAAAGAACTCAGTTGAAAGCTTTGTTGCAACAGCATGAGGACATATGCACGAATAAGAAGGGTGAGGTCGAATAGGGAATTCTTAAACAAGGGGACAACATTAACAATTCTCCAGCCCTCCGGGACTCACCCGAGTTCAAGGATACTAAAAAGATATCTGATAAGGCCCCAGCTATTTTCTCTCCCGCTTTCCTCGGTATCCTAGGATAGATCCCATCTGGACCTGAGGACTTGTCCATCTAATGTCTTTTAGAATACCCAATCCTGCCTCCCTTGTGGGCGGCACGGTGGCACAGTGGTTAGCACTGCTGCCTCACAGCGCCAGAGACCCGGGTTCAATTCCTGCCTCAGGCGACTGACTGTGTGGAGTTTGCACGTTCTCCCCGTGTCTGCGTGGGTTTCCTCAGGGTGCTCCGGTTTCCTCCCACAGTCCAAAGATGTGCAGGGCAGGTGAATTGGCCATGTTAAATTGTCCGTAGTGTTAGGTAAGGGGTAGATGTAGGGGTATGGGTGGGTTGCGCTTCGGTGGGGCGGTGTGGACTTGTTGGGCCGAAGGGCCTGTTTCCACACTGTAAGTAATCTAATCTAATCTCCTTATGCTAACTTGACCTAGAGTAATCAAACATCTACCCCTAACCACAACATCCATCATGTCCCTCTCCTCAGGGGATACTGATACAAAGTAATCATTAAGAACCTCACCTATTTTCTCTGAATCAATGCATTACTTTCCTCCTTTGTCTTTGGGTAGGTCAACCTTTTCCCTAGTTACCCTCTTGATTGTTATATATGAATAAAAGGCTTTAGGATTTTCCTTGACCTTGTTTGCTAAAGATATTTCATGACTCCTTTTAGCCCTTTTAATTCTTCATTTCAGATTGGTCCTACATTCCCAAAATGCTTCCAAAGCTTCATCTGTTTTCAGTCGCCTAGACCGCTGTCTGCTTCCTTTTCCCTCTTAACTAGTCTCACAATTTCACCTGTCATCCACGGTTCCCTAATCTTGCCATTTCTATCCCTCATTTTCACAGGGACATGTCTGTCCTGCATTCTAATCAACCTCTCTTTAAAAACCTCTCACCTATCAAATGTGGATTTACTCTCAAACAGCTGCTCCCGATCCACATTCCCCAGCTCCTGCTGAATTTTGCTATAGTTGGCCTTCCCCAATTTAGCACACTTCCTTTAGGACCGCTCTCGTCGATGTCCATGAGTACATGGTGAGCTGCCTTCTTGAAATGCTGTCGTTCATGTGCAGTACTGAGACTCACAACGCCCTAAAGGGCAGAATTCCAGGATTTTGACCCAGTGACAGTGAAGGAACAGCAATGTGCTTCCAAGTCAGGATGGGGAGTGGTTTGAAGGGGAACTTGAAGGTGGTTGTGTTCAGATGTATCTGCTACCTCAGTTCTTTGAGATGGAAGTGGTTGTGGGTTTGGAAGATGCTGTCTGAGGATCTTTGATGAATTTCTGAGTACATCATGTAGATGGTACACACTGCTGCGACTGAGTGTTGGTAGTGGGGCGAGAGGATGCTTGTGAATGTAGTACCAGTCAAGCAGCTGCTTTGTCCTCGATGGTATCAAGCTTCTTTAGTGTTGTTGGAGCTGCACCCATCCAGGCAAATGGGGAGTATTCTATCACATTCTTGACTCATGTCTTGTAGATGGAGGACAGGTTTTGAGGAGTAGGAGGTGAGTTACTCACCACAGTGTTCCTGGCTTCTGACCTGCTCTTATAACAGCTGTGTTTATGTGGTTCCTGGTAAATGGTAACCTCAAAGATGTTGATAGTGGGGATTGAAAGTAGTTATTCAGTAATAGTAACACCATTGAGTGTCAAGGGGCAGTGATTAGATTGTCTCTTATTGGAGATGGTCATTGCCTGGCATTTGTGTGGCACAAATGTTCTTTGCCACTTGTCAGACGAAGGTCGAGAATGTAGTGCTGGAAAAGCACAGCAGGTTAGGCAGCATCTGAGTAAATTCTTCTGAGGATGTAAAACAGCAGAGGTCCTTTGCAGGTCAGGGAGAGTGTGGCCCTGAGCTGAGGCAGGGCTGACTGCAGGGAGAGTAGGTGACAGCGCAATGCAGTCCTCACTTTCTCCTACTTGTCAGACCAATTCTGGATATTGTCCAGATTTTGTTGTATTTGAACATGAACTGTTTCAGTATCTGAGCAGCCATGCACAATGCTGAATATTGCGTAAACATCTCTACTTCTGACCTTATGATCAAGGGAAATTCATTGATGGAGCAGCTGAAGATAGGTTTCAGGCACTATCCTCAGGAGCCCCTGCAGAGACATCCTGGAGCTGAAATGACTGACTTCTGAGAACCATAACCATCTTCCTATGTGTCAGAGAGGCAGTGGCCTAATGGTATTATCACTGTATTGTTAATCTAGAGGCCTAGGTAATATTCTGGGCACCTGGGTTGCAATCCTGTCATTACTGATGGTAGAATTTGAATTCAATAAAACGTTGGAATTGAGAACTTAATGAATCATGAATCCATTGTCACTTGTGGGGGAAAGCCCATCTGCTTCTCTGATATCCTTAAGGGAAAGAAACTGCCATCCCTACTTGGTCTGGTCTACATGTGACTCCAGACCAACAGCAATGTAGTTGAATGTCAACTGTCCTCTGGGCAATTAGGGATGGGCAACAAATGCTGGCCCAGTCAGAAATGCCCTCATCCTCTCAATGAATTCAACAAAAGCTATGACTGCAACCACTGGAGAGTTTGCCCCCCGATAGCCAGTTCTGATTGTAGTTTCACTCGGGCTCCTTGATGCCACACTCAGTTGAATGCAGTCTTGATGTCAAAGGCTGTCCCTCTCCTCTCCCTTCTGGAATTCATGTTGAACCAAGACTGTAATGTGGTCAGAAGCTGAATGAACCTGGTGGAACCCAAACTGGGCATCACCGAGCAGGTTATTGCTGAGCAGGTGCTGCTTGATTGCTCCTATAATCAGTGTGTTGATGATCAAGAGTAGACTTATGAGATGGTAATTGATCGGGTAGAATTTGACTTGTTTTTTACGTACAGGTCATACCTGAGCAATTTTCCACATTGTCGGGTAGATGCCAGTGCTGTAACTTTACAGGAAGGACTTGGCTAGGGGAGCGGCAATTTCTGGAGTGCACATCTTCAATACAATTGCAGGAAAGTTATCAGGGTCTAGCTTTTGCAGTATCCAGCGTCTCCAACCATTTTGTGATATCAAGTGGAGTGAATCGAATTGGCTGATGACTGGCATCTGTAATGCTGGGGACCATTGCAGGAGGCCAAGATGAATTATCCGCTCAGCACTACTGGCTGAGGATTATAGTGGAAGCTTCAGTCTTATGTTTTACAAGGATGTGTTCGACTCTTCCATACTGAGGGTGGAGATGTTTGTGAAACCTCCTCCTCCAATGAGTCATTTAATTGTCCACACCCATTCACGACTGGATGGGACAGGACTGCAGAACATAGATTAAAAAGAATAGAATCCCTACAGTGTGGAAACAGGCCATTCAACACAATGCATCCACACCAACTCTCTGGACAGCATCCCACCCACACCCATCCCCCTACACTATCTCTGTAACCCTGTATTTCCCACAGTTAACCCATCTAACCTCCACGTTCCTGAACACTATGGATAATTTAAAATGGCCAAATCACCCTAACTTGAATATCTTGGACAGAGAGAGGAAAATAGAGCTGACATGGGAAGGACGTGCAAACTGCACACAGACAATGACCCAATCTGGAGATGAATTCGGGTGCCTGGTGTTGTGAGGCAGCAGTGCTAACCACTGAGCCACCGCGCTTGTTTTTCTGACAATTGACAATAGTTTTGTGGTCATTTGTAGATTCTTAATTTCAGATTTCTTTTTATTGAACTCAAATTCTACTATCTGCCACAGCAGGATTCAAATCGAAGTCCCCAAAACATGAGGTGAGTTTCCGGACTATCAGTCTAGCAACAATACCACTAAGGCATCACTACCCATCATCAAACAGAAAGCTTATTTTCACTATCTTCTCAAGCGCTGCACAGAGTGATCGTGAGAGAGTGGGAGAGAGATTGAAATTAAAATGAGAGCACGATGGGGATATTGAGAAGCTCAAGAGAGGTAGGCAATGGTGAAGATATGAAGTATAAAGAGAGGTACAGTGCATGTGGAGCAAACATATGTTGCTAAATAGCAACAGAGTAGGAGCTTGTCTACTCCGCCCACTCTTCTTCTTCTTGTCATCTTCTTTCTCTTCTCTTTCCCTTCTGTCTATTGCTTTTTATTTCTTCATTGTTTTCTCTTTGACTCCTGGCCTCCGGCGACTACCAGTGAGGAATGATGAGCATCAACTTCCAGTGAGTAACGAGCTCCGGCCTCTGGAGATGATCCCCTCACTCAGAGACAATCCCCGGCCTCCAGCAAGTGATGAAGCCCAGCTTCAAGTGAGAACTCCCGGACTGGTGCAACATTCTCCTACACTGGCCTCCCGGTGTGGTATGGTGATCTCCCGGCCAGGCACAGCGGCCTCCCGGTGTGGTACGGTGATCTCCCGGCCAGGCACAGCGGCCTCCCGGTGTGGTATGGTGATCTCCCGGCCAGGCACAGCGGCCTCCCGGTGTGGTATGGTGATCTCCTGGCCAGGCACAGCGGCCTCCCGGTGTGGTATGGTGATCTCCCGGTCAGGCACAGCGGCCTCCCGGTGTGGTATGGTGATCTCCCGGTCAGGCAGAGCGGCCTCCCGGTGTGGTATGGTGATCTCCCGGCCAGGCAGAGCGGCCTCCCGGTGTGGTACGGTGATCTCCCGGCCAGGCACAGCGTCCTCCCGGTGTGGATCTCCCGGTCAGGCACAGCGGCCTCCCGGTGTGGTATGGTGATCTCCCGGCCAGGCAGAGCGGCCTCCCGGTGTGGATCTCCCGGTCAGGCACAGCGGCCTCCCGGTGTGGTATGGTGATCTCCCGGTCAGGCACAGCGGCCTCCCGGTGTGGTACGGTGATCTCCCGGCCAGGCACAGCGGCCTCCCGGTGTGGATCTCCCGGTCAGGCACAGCGGCCTCCCGGTGTGGATCTCCCGGTCAGGCACAGCGGCCTCCCGGTGTGGTATGGTGATCTCCCGGCCAGGCACAGCGGCCTCCCGGTGTGGTATGGTGATCTCCCGGCCAGGCACAGCGGCCTCCCGGTGTGGGATGGTGATCTCCCGGTCAGGCACAGCGGCCTCCCGGTGTGGATCTCCCGGTCAGGCACAGCGGCCTCCCGGTGTGGTATGGTGATCTCCCGGTCAGGCACAGCGGCCTCCCGGTGTGGATCTCCCGGTCAGGCACAGCGGCCTCCCGGTGTGGGATGGTGATCTCCCGGTCAGGCAGAGCGGCCTCCCGGTGTGGGATGGTGATCTCCCGGTCAGGCACAGCGGCCTCCCGGTGTGGGATGGTGATCTCCCGGCCAGGCAGAGCGGCCTCCCGGTGTGGGATGGTGATCTCCCGGCCAGGCAGAGCGGCCTCCCGGTGTGGATCTCCCGGTCAGGCACAGCGGCCTCCCGGTGTGGATGGTGATCTCCCGGCCAGGCAGAGCGGCCTCCCGGTGTGGTATGGTGATCTCCCGGTCAGACACAGTGGCCTCCCGGTGTGGTATGGTGATCTCCCGGTCAGACACAGTGGCCTCCCGGTGTGGTATGGTGATCTCCCGGCCAGGCACAGCGGCCTCCCGGTGTGGTATGGTGATCTCCCGGTCAGGCACAGCGGCCTCCCGGTGTGGTATGGTGATCTCCCGGCCAGGCACAGCGGCCTCCCGGTGTGGATCTCCCAGTCAGGCACAGCGGCCTCCCGGTGTGGTATGGTGATCTCCCGGTCAGGCACAGCGGCCTCCCGGTGTGGTATGGTGATCTCCCGGCCAGGCACAGCGGCCTCCCGGTGTGGTATGGTGATCTCCCGGTCAGGCACAGCGGCCTCCCGGTGTGGTACGGTGATCTCCCGGCCAGGCACAGCGGCCTCCCGGTGTGGATCTCCCGGTCAGGCACAGCGGCCTCCCGGTGTGGATCTCCCGGTCAGGCACAGCGGCCTCCCGGTGTGGTATGGTGATCTCCCGGCCAGGCACAGCGGCCTCCCGGTGTGTGATGGTGATCTCCCGGCCAGGCAGAGCGGCCTCCCGGTGTGGTATGGTGATCTCCCGGTCAGACACAGTGGCCTCCCGGTGTGGTATGGTGATCTCCCGGTCAGGCACAGCGGCCTCCCGGTGTGGTATGGTGATCTCCCGGCCAGGCACAGCGGCCTCCCGGTGTGGGATGGTGATCTCCTGGCCAGGCACAGCGGCCTCCCGGTGTGGTATGGTGATCTCCCGGTCAGACACAGTGGCCTCCCGGTGTGGGATGGTGATCTCCCGGTCAGGCACAGCGGCCTCCCGGTGTGGTATGGTGATCTCCCGGTCAGGCACAGCGGCCTCCCGGTGTGGATCTCCCGGTCAGGCACAGCGGCCTCCCGGTGTGGGATGGTGATCTCCCGGTCAGGCACAGCGGCCTCCCGGTGCGTATGTTGCTGGCATAGTGTGAAGCCAGGGCCTGGTGTAGACTGGTAGCGATGTGTCAGCGTACTCCTGCTGGACTGAACTTTATTTCTGTAATGCTGGGCATTTTATTTCTGTGTTGTCGAAAATCTTGCATCAAAAGAAGCTGTGCTGTTGGTACTTTGGTATCTAAGATGGCCATGACATATAAACGTTTCCCCTACTCATTGAGTGTGTGACAATAAAGGCCATTCCATTCTATTCCAAGAGTAAATGACAACACTCAGCTGCACATTCATTTAAAGATGGAGTATGATAGAACCATAGAATCCCTACAGAGCAAAAGGAGGCCAATCAGCCCATCTAGTCTACACTTACCACCTCCCCCCCCCCCCCCCCCCCCACTCCACCCCACATAGAGCATCCCACCCTACCCTGGAACCCTACATTTTACTAGGCAAAAGTGAGCACTGCAGATGCTGGAAATCAGAGTCTAGATTCGAATAGTGCTGTAAAAGCACAGCAGGTCAGGCAGCATCTGAGGAGCAGGAAAATCAATGTTTCAGGCAAAAGCAATCCTGATGAAGGGCTTTTGCCTGAAATGTCGATTTTCCTGCTCCTCAGATGCTGCCTGACCTGCTGTGCCTTTCCAGTACCACTCTAATCTAGACCCTACATTTTACCTTGAGCAATCCATCGAGCCTGCACATCTTTGGGCACATTACTGAACTAGTAATCCAGAAACCTTGACAGACAAACATAAGTTTAAATCTCACATAAGCATTTCAAATCCATCTTTCAGGTGAGATCTGAAACCAAGGCCCACTCTGGATTCTCAGGAGGCCATAAAAGATTATGTCACTGTTTTAAAGCAGCAGTGGCATCCTCCCTGCTGTTCAGAGTCGGCACTTGTCTCTTATTCAACATTGCAAAAACAAATGGTCTGTTTGTTATCACTTTGCTGTTTGTGGAAGCCTGTTTTTGCACAAAGCAGCCATCGTTTTTCCTGAATTGCACAGTAAGATCATGAAAAAAGCACAGAATTGCCTTTGAAACAATTTACAAAGGCATTAGACTTCTTTGAGACCTCCAAAGTAGTCACTTTAAAGAGGCACAATTCGACCCTTAAATACATAAATGAGGGCCCTTTGTTTACAGTCCCTCTTAAAATGAACAAGAATGAACAAACTTTAGCCAAAATGTGTTAATTTCTGGCCACTTAGAGGTCTCCAAGTCAGACAGCACTCATTGCAGGTGCAAAAATATGCCACAAGAAATTTCCAGTTCTTTGCCTTTTTACAATATATGTAAATGATATAGAAGATGGTATCAGCAATAACATTAGCAAATTTGCTGATGATACAAAGCTGGGTGGTAGGGTGAAATGTGATGAGGATGTTAGGAGATTACAGGGTGACCTGGACAAGTTAGGTGAGTGGGCAGATGCATGGCAGATGCAGTTTAATGTGGATAAATGTCTGGTTATCCACTTTGGTGGCAAGAACAGGAAGGCAGATTACTACCTAAATGGTATCAAATTAGGTAAAGGGGCTGTTCAGAGAGATCTGGGTGTTCTTGTCCACCAGTGAATGAAGGCAAGCATGCAGGTACAGCAGGTCGTGAAGAAGGCTAATAGCATGCTGGCCTTCATAACAAGAGGAATTGAGTATAGAAGCAAAGAGGTGCTTCTGCAGCTGTACAGGGCCTCGGTGAGACCACACCTGGAGTACTGTGTACAGTTCTGGTCTCCAAATTTGAGGAAAGACATTCTGGCTATTGAGGGAGTGCAGCGTAGGTTCACGAGGTCAATTCCTGGAATGGCGGGATTACCTTACACTGAAAGACTGGAGCGACTGCGCTTGTATACCCTTGAGTTTAGAAGACTGAGAGGGGATCTGATTGAAACGTATAGGATTATGAAAGGATTGGACACTCTGGCAGGAGGAAACATATTTCCGCTGATGGGGGAGTGCCGAACCAGAGGACACAACTTAAAAATATGGGGTAGACCATTTAGGACAGAGATGAGGAGAAACTACTTCACCCAGAGAGTGGTGGCTGTGTGGAATGCTCTGCCCCAGAGGGCAGTGGAGGCCCAGTCTCTGGATTCATTTAAGAAAGAATTGGATAGAGCTCTTAAAGATAGTGGAGTCAAGGGTTATGGAGATAAGGCTGGAACAGGATACTGATTGGGAAAGATCAGCCATGATCATATTGAATGGCGGTGCAGGCTCGAAGGGCTGAATGGCCTACTCCTGCACCTATTGTCTATTGTCTATTGTCTATTGTCTATTTACAAGTTTTGCAGTCATTTGACAATATTAAAGTTATTCTATAATCCACTCCTTCAAACAAGAACCCAGTAAGGTAGTCACATTACCTTCTCTTCAATATTAGTGTCTTTAAACGTTAGTGTGATTTCATTAAGATAGGCATCCCGCAGCTTATCACTGCTGCGCACCTCAATGGCATGTTCAACTCTCTTGTTGATCTCATCGAACCTGGAGGAGGGGATTCCTGGGCTTATGTCCTTCTCAGATCTATGGGACTTTTTTCTCATTAAAGCTGCAATGATCTGGAGGAATAATGAAAAGGAAAAGGAACATCTGAAATTATGTAACAATACAGCAGCCTGGAGGTGAGGAAGGTTATAGAATTGGTGGTTAATCAGTGTGTAACTCGACTGTTAACAAGGCTATGTTCATCTGGAGGAAACAGCTTCAATCTTTCCTTCTGAGGTTCAACTGGAAGCAGTATCTGCTATCAGAAAGTTCTGAGTTCAAAGCCTCACTCAAGAGACACTCCCAGTATGTTTTGAATGATGCTAGCTTTTATAGATGTACCACCAAACACACCTCCTGTCCTCTCTCACCTGGATACAGAACATCGCATGATGTTGTTTTAAAGAAGGGCAGGCAGGTTCTGGTATCCTGACCACTCTTTGTTCCCTGAAGAAAGTAACTGATAGATTAACTCATTGCTGTTTATACACAGATTTGTTACTGCACTGTGCAGCATCCATACTTCAAAAGGTGATTCAATGGGTATCCTAAAGGGCTTCATAGACAAGGCACTATCTTTTCTTTACTATTGGCTTCAGTGTTCCATGAAATTAGGGAAGAGGTCCAGTCCTGATTCAGTGAGTTCTGTTAAAGACTGCATGTATGTGTAAGGACATAGACCTCAGCTTCAATCTGTGCCCCTTCCTCCCCCATGAATCTGCCAATGTCTCAGCTGATATCCCCACCTTACCCCTCTGATTCCAGCCAGTTGGTCAGAACACTACACAGCTCACAATCTCAGTCCTTTCAAAGATTTGTCTTGTCCAATCCACATTGTTTAGTTTTAAGATATAATCTTCTTTTTCAACCCAATGACTAAATGGAAATGGCAACGACACATGTCCGAGAGCATGTTACTGTACAACGGGAAAAGGATAACCTTACGGGCTGGAAATTTTACTCACTTTATTCAAACCAACTACTCTGTTGAAAGGATGGTCAAGCCTCCATGGGGTTTCAGCTTCCATGACTTGGAGCAGACTAGCATCAATGTGAAAACTGCTGCTGAATATAGTCTCTGTTTTTCTACGATCAAACTGTGATCTTGGAGCTCCAGCATCTGATTTCGCGATACTAACTCGTATTCGTGGTGCATCCCCAGTGAATTCATCGTGCTTGATGAAGTAGGTTTTAATGTTATATCGCTCCAATAAATCACCACGTTTGTGGCCATGAGCCACTTCAGTTTCATAGTCACCTCTCAAATGTTTCAAAGTTACTTCAGAGATATGGATTCGCCTAAGACACAGGAAATAACATTGATTATCCAGCCTGCTGGTTTTGGTACTTTTCTAAAGAATCTTATTTTACAAATATATGACAGTTTCTTCTTCCTCTCTGTCATTTATATCTCCCTATCTACCTGATCTCTTCCCTGTCTGTTTAATTGTCTCTATCTCTCTGCCTCACATTCACTGTCTCTATTTGAAAATTGGTAACTGTTTTTCAGTCACACACTCTCCCATGTGCTTCCCCCTCTTTGCTCCAAGATTCTTGATCTTGTTTCATTTCCCTGTTAGTCTGTTTGGCCTCTTGTTAAACAAGAGAGTCTGTCTCTCTCTTTGTACCTCTGACTGTGTTGATATGAATCATGGTTACACATTTTCCTTTTATTCTCTGCTTGTTGTCTCTGCCTGGACGACTTTCCTGCACTAGCTGAGCTGTGTTTTTGTGAAGTACCGTAGTTGTTCACCTTCTCACTTTCTTTCTATCACTCAGATTTTCCATGTTCATTAATCACATTTTCTTTCCATTGAACCTTGAAATATTTTATTCAGTGGTTGCGTTCTTTTTTACAGTCGCACATAACCAATCCACCACCTCCCCTCCCCAGAACCATGGCAATTCCCATCCTCTGCCATTTAAATACTTAGTCATGACACAATGGGGTGGACTCTCACACCTGAATCAGAAGGTTGTGGGCTTAAGTCCCAATCAGCAACTTGAATGCAAAAATCATAAGAATCAAAAACAGTTTAGGTTATTCCAGCACATACTGGGGGAACGCTTTGCAGTGGCAGATGTGGGTTTCCAGAGGAGACATTAAGCTGAGGCTTGATGTGGCCTCTTGGAGATAGCGTAAAAGATTCTGCAGCTATATTTGAACAGCATGGGAATTACTGAAACAGATTAACTGGTTTTTATCACTTTGTGGGAGACTACCACAAGTAAATTGGCTGCTGCTTTACTTATAGTCTCTGCCTTTCACCTGGTGCAAAGCAATTTGGGTTTGAGGTCAGAAAAGGAGTAATGAAATGTAGTTCCTCAATCACACACAATTCTGAGTCTTGATCACACACTCTCTGCCTTGTTTTACACTGTCTTTTTAAGTCCTTCTCTGTCTCTCCAACGTTTGGTACACTCTTACCCAGGTTGACCTGTAGATTCGAGCTCGTCAGCTATGCTTACATCCAATGACCACACATCAAACTGCCACTTCCGTAGACCCAGTACACCACACAGGACAAAGCCAGAATGGATCCCGATCCGCATATCAATGTCTGCTTGAAAACTTGACCTGATCTTCCTAAATGACAGAAAAAACAATCAGCTAGAAATAGTATTCAACATGTTTCATTTAATGGAAATACTGAGACACTGCAGTGGCACCACAGCGAGAAGGTCATGAAGCTAAGAGCATAAAGACCGTTCCTTTGGATTTTACTGTACTTTTGATTGTGGACTTAATTGGAAAAAGGATTGTTGACAATAAAGAGCTGACAGAAATTTCTGCACTGAAAATAACCAATGCTGGAGATCCCAGCAGGTCAGGCGGTATCCGTGGAGAGAGAGCAAGCTAACGTTTTGAGTTTAGATGACTCTTCATTCAAGCTGAGATGAAGTGTGGAGGGGGCAGCATTTATGCTATAATTGGGGGGCATGGGTGTGTGAGGGTGGTGGGTGGTGGGTGCTGGTGGAGAAAGGATGTTGATTGTTCAGATTAAGTTTCTGTACTTAAACTAATTTGTGAAAATTATTGGAAATCATTGTTGTGTTTATTTACTGCTTTGATGATTCCTGGGAAGGTGAACAACAAGTGGACATGAACAAAAATGATACAGAATGATACAGAATTCCAAAATGAAGCTTTTGGAATTCTAGAAGGGGAGGTGGTCTCACTCTCTCTTTTTCTCTCTAGTAAAATGCCTGAAGCTAAAGCAAGTCAGCTGGTATCACCTGTCGGTTGATGTAAGGTGATGTTATCAACCAATAAGTCAGAGAAATTACAGTTTGTGAGTCAGTCACTCTGTATTGCCTGTGAAGACCTGAGAGAACGGGATGGAAAAGATCAGAAAACTGAAGGAGTTGGGAAACAAAGGGACAATTCACCAAATCCTGAGATCTGGTTCCATTGAAGTGTTTGCCCAGTATTTGTTTTACCTCCATCCATGACACCATAATATTTCTGGCTGTGTCTGTCTGTATGTGTGTGTAGAGGGAGTTTTTTTTTGGGGGGGCGTGGGGCAGGTGCAGTGTGTGCTCTGCTGTTTGTAATTTTTATTAATGACTTAGAGGAGGGAGTCGAAGGGTGGGTCAGTAAATTTGCAGATGATACAAAGATAGGTGGAGTTGTGGACAGTGAGGAGGGCTGTTGTCGGCTGCAGAGGGACTTAGATATGATGCAGAGCTGGGCTGAGGAGTGGCAGATGGAGTTCAACCCTGCCAAGTGTGAGGTTCTCCATTTTGGAAGAACAAATAAGAATGCGGAATACAGGGTTAATGGTAGGGTTCTTGGTCAGGTGGAGGAACAGAGGGATCTTGGGGTCTATGTACATAGATCTTTGAAGGTTGCCACTCAGGTGGATAGAGTTTGTAAGAAGGCCTATGGAGTATTATCGTTCATTAGCAGAGGGATTGAATTCAAGAGTTGTGAGGTGATGTTGCAGCTGTACAGGACTTTGGTTAGGCCACATTTGGAGTACTGTGTGCAGTTCTGGTCGCCTCACTTTAGGAAAGATGTGGAAGCTTTGGAGAGGGTGCAGCGAAGATTTACCAGGATGTTGCCTGGAATGGAGAGTAGGTCGTACGAGGATAGGTTGAGAGTTCTCGGCCTTTTCTCGTTGGAACGGCGAAGGATGAGGGGTGACTTGATCGAGGTTTATAAGATGATCAGAGGAATAGATAGAGTAGACAGTCAGAAACTTTTTCCCCGGGTACAACAGAGTGTTACAAGGGGACATAAATTTAAGGTGAAGGGTGGAAGGTATAGGGGAGATGTCAGGGGTGGGTTCTTTACCCAGAGAGTGGTGGGGGCATGGAATGCGCTGCCCGAGGGAGTGGTAGAGTCAGATTCATTGGCGACCTTTAAGCGGCATTTGGATAGGTACATGGATGGGTGCTTAATCTAGGATAGAAGTTCGACACAACATCGTGGGCCGAAGGGCCTGTTCTGTGCTGTATTGTTCTATGCTCTATGTTCTATGACATTTGTTTGGAGGAGTGAGAGGGCCTCCTCCTGAGTTTATTATACCTGTTTTCACTCAAAAAGAGGACAGAGCCAATGTTTCAGTAAAGGTGAAGGCAGTTGTGAGGGTAAAAATAAAGATAAGTTACTTAAATATTTTGGCAGCATTAAAAGTAGAGAAGTTATTTGGTCTAGATGGGATGGACGTGACAATTTTGAGGAAAGTCACAAAATGAAATTAAAGAGGCACTAAGCACAATTTGACAACAGAAGCAGGAAAACTATGCTGAAACTCAATAAAGCACATGTTAGACTACAACCATGCCCCGTTCCAATTACACCTTTGGAAGGATTGTGAAGTCCCTTGACCAGGTTAAAAGGTCAGTACCTGGGAACCCCACACTGTCGGAGGCTCACTGCTGAGGGAGTGCCATAGCGTCAGAGGGTCAAGTACTGAGAGAGTGCCACACTGTTGGAGGGTCACTGCTGAGAGGAGTGCCATAGTGTCATCAGAAGGTCAGTGTTGAGAGAGCACCGCACTGTCAGAGGTTCAGTACAGAGGGAATATAGTACTGACGGAGGGTCAATATTGAGGGAGTGTGCTGCACTGTCAGAGGTTGGTGCTGCCAAACCCTTTGTCCAGGAGAGCAGTGTAAGTAGAGACGATAAATAATTTAATTGGTAACTGACTGGGCTTTTGAGGGAAATAAACTCATATGGTGGTGGATTATGGAAGGGTTAATAGGAGTTATTGCACTGCTGTTCGGAGAGGGTGCATGAACTTGATGGGTCAACTTACCTCTGTACCATAATTACTCTAAGATTATTATTCGATGACTATGTTCCTTAACATCTGCCTCTTAGACAAAGTTTTTGGCCATCTACTCAAATACTATACTATTTATTTGACTTGCATTTAATTTGCTATTGAAGCTTTATTGAAATTTTTCAATATTCTACTATGTCAAAGGTGCTGGATAAACATAGTGCTATATGGCTCAATATTAATGTTTGTCTGATAATGTTGCTGAGAAAGGTCTCACAATACTGTCGGCTCTGTAAACTCTCTGGAGGAGGTTGTAGAGTACTGGCAACATCATTGGACAATTCACCCTAAGACCCAGGCTCTGTGTTTTGGGGTCATTGCTTTGAAACCCATCATGGCAGATAGTGAAATTTGAATTCAATTAGAAGTAACTCAAATTACAACTATGTAGCCACTGTTAAATATCATTAAAAAATCCATTGGTTCACAAATGCCATCTTGTCTTAAATAAGCTCAATGATTTGGCCTCAGCAGCCTTCTGCAGCAATGAGTTCCACAGACTGTCCACCTCCCATCTGGAGACATTCCTCCTCATTTCAGTTCTAAAAGGTGGTCCCTTCACTGTGTCTGTGCTCTCAAGTCCTAGACTCACTGACTAGTGGAAACATTTTTTTCCATGTCCACATTATTCAGTATTCTGTAAGTTTCAATCAAATCCCCTCTTGGAGGGTCAGTGTGAACTTGCTGGGCTGAAGGGCCTGTTTCCACATGGTAGGGAATCGAATCGAATCATTCTTCTGAACTCCAAGTCCTTTACTCAGAGGGTGGTGGGGGTCTGGAATGTGTTGCCAATGGAGGTGGAAGAGGCGGGCACGATAGTGTCATTTAAGATGTATCTAGACTATTCTTGATTGAGCAGGAAGCAGAGGGACACAGATCCTTAGAAAATAGGAGACAGGTTTAGATAGAGGATATTGATCAGTGCAGGCTTGGACGGCCAAAGGGCCTGTTCCTGTGCTGTAATTTTCTTTGCTTTTTTGTTCTTTGTTCCATCGAGTATAGATCCAGAGTCCACAACTACTCCTCATATAATAAGCCCTTCATCCTCGGATCATTCCTGTAAACTTCCTCTGGATTCTCTCCAAGGCCAGCACATCCTTCTTTAGATACTGAGCCCAAAACTGCTCACCATATTGCAAATTTGGTCTGACCAGAGCCTTATACAGTCTCTTGAAATGAACGTTAACATTGAATTTGCCTTCCTAACACCAAATGAACATGTATGTTAACATTAAGATAATTCTAAACTCAGACCTCACAATCCCAGTGCTTCAGATTTCCAAAGTCTTTCCCCCTTTAAAAAATAGTCTAATCCTCTATTGTTCCTAACAAGGTGCATAACCTCACACTTTCACACATTGTATTCATCTGTCACTTCTTTGCCCACTTTCTCAGCCTGTCCAAGTCCTTCTGCAGTGCCCACCCACACCCTCCCCAACCTGCCCCTCCATCTTTCTTTGGGTCATCTACAAACTTAGTAACAATGCCCTCAGTTCCTTCATCCAGGTCGTTAATGTATAATGTGAATAGTTGTGGTCACAACACTGACCCCTGTGGAATTATACTGGTTGCCAGCTGCCATTGTGAAAAAGACCCCTTTATCCCCACTCTCTGCCTTCTGTCGGTCAGTCAGCTAATCCTCTATCCATGCCAGGACATAACCCCTAACACATGGGCTCTTATTTAGCAGCCTCCTATGCAGTACCTTGTCAGAGGCCTTCTGGAAAGCCAAATAGATCATGTTCACTAGCTCTCCTCTGTCTTAACGTGTTCATTACCTCCTCAAAGAATTCAGACTGATTTGTCAGGCTTGACCTCTACTTGATAAAGCCCCATACCACTTTTAAGTACTCTGTAATCTCATCCTTCATAACAGATTGTGAAATCTTCCCAATGACTGAGGTCAGGCTAACCGGCTTATAACTTCCCGTCTTCTGCCTCCCTCTGTTCGTAAACACTAGTGTTATATTAGCCATTTTCTAGTCCCCTGGGACCCTCCCTGGCTCCAGTGATTCCTGAAAGATTACCACCAGTGCCTCCGCAATCTCCTTAGCTATCTTAGCTATCCAGAACTCTGAGGTGTAGTCCATCAGACCTTCCAACTTCCCAGCACTTTCTCATTGGTGATGGCCACTACACTTACCTCTGTCTCTTCATTCTCTTGAGTTTTAGAATATTGCTAGCATCTTCTACCATGAAAACAGATGCAAAATACCTATTCAGTCCCTCTGCCATTTCTTTGTTCCCATCACAACTTCTCCAGCCTCATTTTCCAGTGGTCAAATGTCTATTCTTGCCTCCTTCCTGCCTTTTTTATATCTGAAAAATGTTCTTACAATCTTTTTGTATATTACTAGCTAGCTTACCCTCATATTTTATCTTGTCCTCTCTTATTGCTTTTTTACTTATCTTCTGTTGGTTTTTAAAGATTTCCCAATGCTCTGACTTCCCACTAATCTTCACCACATTCTATGTATTTTCTTTTGCTCTTATGCTGTCCCTGACTTCCCTTGTCAGTCATGGTTGCCTTATCCTTCCTAATAATATTTCTTCTTCCTTGGGAGGAATTTCTGCTGTGCGTCCCAAATTTCCCCCAAGAACTCCTTCCATTGCTGCTCCACCATCTTCCTTGCTAGGCTCCCTCTTTCAATCAACTTTGGACAGATCCTCTTTCGTGTCGCTATGGTCACCTTTACTTTATTGTAATACCATTAACATCTGATTCCAGCTTCTCCCTTTCAAACTGCAGGTGAACTTGATCATATTATGGTCACTGCCTTCACCTTAAGTTCCCTAATGAAATCTGTTTTATTACACATCAAATCCAGAATTATCTGTTCCCTAGTGGGCTCTACTACAAGCTGTGTAGACATTCCACAAATTCCGTTCCTTGGGATCTGCTACCACCCTGATTTTTCCAGTCCACCTGCTTATTGAAGTTTACCTTGATTTTCTTTCACTGTTTTTCTATTGTGGTGGTCTCTCCTCCATTGCTTTAACCCTGCAATATTGCATCAGAAATCTCTGGATTTAGTCTTTTGTGTCTTCTGTTAGTTACCAGAGAATGGTTTTAGGTTCTTTTGGGAATGTTGGCCTATTATTCTAGGCTTGGAAACGTTGCATAAAGGCATCTATATTTTCTGAAGAGAGCTGGTGTCACTTGAAATTAAATCCTTCAGCTACAACCTTCATTTTGTTTCCAGCACTCCGACCTGATTAAAGACTTCTTCTTATGTATCCATTCAGTACTGAAATGGGTTAACCCCATGGTACCTGATGGGATTAATGGAGCAAATCATGGAGTAGGTGGAAATCTCTTCATCTGACTCAGAATATCATGGGTTCAAAACCCACTGGGAAGACCTGAGACCATAATCCTGGCTAACAATCCAGTGCAGCATAGCAACACTATTGCAATGTTGGTGCTAGATTTTGTGTCCAGAAATTGGGTGGTCACTCACCATTATGAAAGTATAATAGCCATGATGTGGAGGTGCCAGTATTCAACTGGGTTGGACAAGGTCAAAAATACTACGACACCAGGTTATAGTCCAAAAGGTTTATTTGGAAACAATAGCTTTCGGATCACTGCTACTAGCACCTGTTGAAGGAACAGCACTCCGAAAGCTAGTGTTTTCAAATAAACCCATCAAAGTATGATAGGACATGACAATATTATTGCAGCATTACCTCACCATAGCCTAAAATGACAGAAGATAAACAAGTTTGGAAGTTAGCAGCCAGCCTAGGCTGCCATTTTGAAAGGACAAATTAAGTTACTGAGATTGTTAGTGACCCAATCATCTGCATTTTGTTTGTTACCAGCCTCATTTCTTAGATATCATTTTTATTTATCCTTGGGATGTGAGTGTCACTGCCTGATCCAACATTCATTGCTCAGACCTCGTTGCTCTTGAGAAGGTAGTGGTGAACTGCCTTCTTGAACCACTACAGTCCATATTACGTGGGTATACATCCATTGGGTGCATATTCCCCAGTTTATAGCTTCCACATTGTAACCGAACTGGGACTTTAATCTTAAAAGTCACAAGCTAAAGAAATGATTGATGAAGTTTTATGATGGTAACTGGTGAATGTCTGGGGACTGTACTGAGTCAGATATATGAACAAATATCTGAACAAAGTGGCCCTGTAATGGGTGTTAATTGGCTTTCTTACCGAATTGCTCGGATCATCCCTAGACCTAGTTCCACACAGCAATGGGCATGATCATCACGTGGGTCAGGCAGTCCTGAAACAGCGTAGTAGCAGTCACCCAGAATCTTGATCCGTAAACAGTTGTGTTCCTATTGAGTGGAAGGTCAAATGTTTAAACTAATTTCTCTTTTGATGAATTCTTATGAAGAACTTAAATGTTTTGTACCTGACTTATTCCAATAGCTGGAATGTCATTTGACACCAGAAACATGAGTGTTTCAGGCCCTGAATAACTCCAGAGATTAACTGACCATTCAACTGACTGACAAGATGAAGAGAGCATCAGTGCCTCTATCTGCCCCAGATGTCCTCTGCAAATCTCCTCCAGCACTTGTATGTCCACTGTTATAAATATGCTTTATCACTGAGGGTCATAACTTCATTTGCCTCGGCCCCAAACTCAGGATTTCCTCGCTATATTTTTCTGACTCTCTATCTTATATTCTTTTTTTTAAGTGTCCCTTTATAATTTGCCTTTTAAACCAAGGTCTTAGTCATCTATCTCCTCATGTGGCTTCACCTCCCACTTGGTTTTGTAAAGCTCCTATCAAGCTGCTTGGGATGCTTTTCTAAAATTCTGAACTGTTGCTCTTTTTTAAACATCTTAGGAGTTCCTGGATTTTTGTTTTATGCTCATACAATTGTTGGAGGCACGATGGCTCATATAATTATTGGCAGAACAATGACTCAGTGGTTAAGCCTGCTGCCTCACAGCGCCAGGGACCCCAGTTCGATTCCAGCTGTGTGGAGTTAGCACATTCTCGCTTTGTCTGTGTGGGTTTTCTCCCACAGTACAAAGATGTGCAGGTTAGGTGAATCAGGTTATAGTCCAGCAGGTTTACTTGGTGCTCTGGTGTGGTGTGATTTTTCACTTTGTCCACCCCAGTCCAACACCGGCTCCTCTACATCATGATATGGAAAGTCCAACCTGCAGGTCGCGAGTGTGATGCAATGCACAAGTGCGGGATTGGAAGAAGGTTTCTTAGAAGGTGCATCTTGTTTCTTATCTAAAGCAGCCAAATTACTTATATCATTCTTATTGCAGATAAACTGCACCCCTCTACCCACTTGCCCAGCTTCATTCTTGCCCTCTCATACACCTGATACTCCCTGTAGCCATTCACTTATCCTCATGTCTCGTGCACAGGAGCCTTGCAAATAGCAATTAGTGCAGATGAAAAAATGGCAAAGCTCGTCCAATAAAATCAATAAAACTTTATTTGGATGTCAATCAAATACTAGGAAAAAAGGAGGCCCATTGTGAGTAAAATTTAATTGGTTAAGTGTCCTTTCAGTTATGAAACAGTCACAAAAATAAACATTGTATCGGGAAGATGGAGGGAAATTATTTTATCAGCAAACAAAACAAAGTGCGGTGCTTTGTCACCTGATTTCCTCCTCCATGATGACACAGAAGTCTGACCCATATCTCAACTGCTTCAAGGATGGATGAAGCAAAGAGATTTCGGATGGTCTGGTCTATTATCCTTATTGCACTTAACACTTCCAGGAGCCTCCCCACGGCAGGAGGGAAGCTCTCAATTGTGAAGCACACCAGAAGGCTCAGAATTATTTTTAATTTTTGAATTTTTCAGAGAGGCAATGGAATAGTGATATTATCACTTGAATGGTAATCCAGAGACCATGGTAATGTTCTGGGGAACCCAATTCTAATCCCACTATATCAGATGGTGGAATCTGAATTTTTAAAAAAATGAAAATCTAGAATATAACTGTCATAAAAATCCATTTAATTCATTTATGCTCTTTTGGGGAGGAAATCTGCCATCCTGGGCTGGCTGACATGTGACTTCAGATCACTAGGTATGTGATTGTCCCTGAGCTGCTGCCTGAACTAGCCGAACAAGCCACTTACTCAAATCAAAAACTCTTAAAAAAATCTCAAAGGAATGACACTGGACAGACCATATGGCATCAAACTAAATGCCAGAAACTATTACACCCCATCACAAACACTGAAAACAATCACAAACTCAGTCCTGTCAAGAATTAGCTCATGTGATCTGGGCAGATTGATTAGCAGGAACAACAGGAAGTAAGCAGTGACAAACATTTAAGAAGATAAAAACAATGACTGCAGATTCTGGATTAGTGGTGCTGGAAGAGCACAGCAGTTCAGGCAGCATCTGAGGCGCAGTAAAATCGAGGTTTCGGGTAAAAGCCCTTCATCAAGAATACAGGCAGAGAGCCTAAAGGTTGGAGAGATAAGTGAGAGGAAGGTGGGGATGGAGAGAAAGTAGCATAGAGTACAATAGGTGAGTGGGGGAGGGGATGAAGGTGTTAGGTCAGGGGGGGCAGGGTGGAGTGGATAGGTGGAAAAGGAGATAGGCAGGTAGGACAAGTCCGGACAAGTCATGGGGACAGTGCTGAGCTGGAAGTTTGGAACTGCGGTGAGGTGGGGGAAGGGGAAATGAGGAAACTGTTGAAGTCCACATTGATGCCCTGGGGTTGAAGTGTTCCGAGGCGGAAGATGAGGCGTTCTTCCTCCAAGTGTCTGGTGGTGAGGGAGCGGCGGTGAAGGAGGCCCAGGACCTCCATGTCCTCGGCAGAGTGGGAGGGGGAGTTGAAATGTTGGGCCACGGGGCGGTTTGGTTGATTGGTGCGGGTGTCCCGGAGATGTTCCCTAAAGCGCTCTGCTTGGAGGTGCCCAGTCTCCCCAATCTAGAGGAGTTCACATCGGGAGCAATGGATACAATAAATGATATTAGTGGATGTGCAAGTAAAACTTTGATGGATGTGGAAGGCTCCTTTAGGGCCTTGGGCGGAGGTGAGGGAGGAGGTGTGGGCGCAGGTTTTGCAATTCCTGTGGTGGCAGGGGAAGGTGCCAGGATGGGAGGGTGGGTTGTAGGGGGGCATGGACCTGACCAGGTAGTCACGAAGGGAACAGTCTTTGCAGAAAGTGGGTAGGGGAGGGGAGGGAAATATATCCCTGGTGGTGGGGTCTGTTTGGAGATGGCGAAAATGTTAGCGGATGATTTGGTTTCTGCGAAGGTTGGTAGGGTGGAAGGTGAGCACCAGGGGCGTTCTGTCCTTGTTATGGTTGGAGGGGTGGGGACTGAGGGCAGAGATGCGGGATGTGGACGAGATGCGTTGGAGTGCTTTTTTAACCACGTGGGAAGGGAAATTGTGATCTCTAAAGAAGGAGGCCATCTGGTGTGTTCTGTGGTGGAACTGGTCTTCCTGGGAGCAGATCTGGCGGAGGCGGAGGAATTGGGAATACGGGATGGCACTTTTGCAGGAGGTAGGGTGGGAAGAGGTGGAATCCAGTTAGCTGTGGGAGTCGGTGGGTTTGTAAAAAATGTCAGTGTCAAGTTGGTCGTCATTAATGGAGATGGAGGAGTCCAGGAAGAGGAGGGAGGTGTCAGAGATGGTCCAGGTAAATTTAAGGTCAGGGTGGAATGTGTTGGTGAAGTTGATGAATTGCTCAACCTCCTCGTGGGAGCACGAGGTGGCGCCAATGCAGTCATCAATGTAGCGGAGGAAGAGGTGGGGAGTGGTGCCGGTGTAATTACGGAAGATCAACTGTTCTACATAGCCAACAAAGAGACAGGCAGAGCTGGGACCCATACGTGTGCCCATGGCTACCCCTTTGGTCTGGAGGAAATGGGAGGATTCGAAGGAGAAATTGTTAAGGGTGAGGACCAGTTCGGCCAAACGAATGAGATTGTCGGTGGAAGGGTACTGTTGGGGACGTCGGGAGAGGAAGAAACGGAGGACTTGGAGGCCCTGGTCATGGCGGATGGAGGTGTAGAGGGATTGGATATCCATGGTGAAGATGAGGCGTTGGGGGCCGGGGAAATGGAAGTCTTGGAGGAGGTGGAGGGCATGGGTGGTGTCTTGAACGTTTGTGAGGAGTTCCTGAACTAGGGGGGATAGAACAGTGTCGAAGTAGGTAGAGGTGAGTTCAGTGGTGCAGGAGCATGCTGAGACAATGGGTCGGCCAGGGTGGTCAGGCTTGTGGATCTTGGGAAGGAGGTAGAACCGGGCAGTGCGGGGTTCCCAGACTATGAGGTTGGAAGCTGTGGGAGGGAGATCTCCTGAGGTGATGAGGTTCTGTATGGTCTGGGAGATGATGGTTTGGTGTTGGGGGTGGGGTCATGGTCGAGGGGGTGGTAGGAAGAGGTGTCCTTGAGTTGGCGTTTGGCTTCAGCGGTGTAGAGGTCAGTGCGCCAGACTACCACTGTGCCCTCTTCATCTGCTGGCTTGATGGTGAGGTTGGGATTGGAGCAGAGGGATTGGAGGGCTGCGCGTTGTGAGGGTGAGAGGTTGGAGTGGGGGAGGGGGGACGACAGGTTGAGGCGGTTAATGTCCCGGCGGCAGTTGGAAATGAAGAGGTCGAGGGCAGGTAATAGGCCAGCGCGGGGTGTCCAGGTGGATGCAGTGTGTTGGAGGTGGGCGAAGGGGTCCTCGGAAGGTGGGCAGGAGTCCTGATTGTGAAAGTAAGCTCGGAGGTGGAGGCGATGGAAGAATTGTTCGATGTCACGTCGTGTATTAAATTCATTGATGCGTGGATGGAGGGGGATGAAGGTGAGTCCTTTGCTGAGGACTGATTGTTCATCCTCAGTGAGGGGAAGGTCTGGAGGGATGGTGAAAACTCGGCAGGGCCGGGAGCTGGGATCTGGTGAGGGTGTAGAGCTGGGAGTGGGGCGGAACCTGTAACTGGAGAAGTTAATTTATGATCTCAGCAAAAATACACCCCAGTGAGGAGGAAAGATTCTAAGAGAAGGTAAACTGAACATGGGCTAACTAAGGAAATTAAGGATAGTATTAAGTTGAAAAAAACAGTGTGTAAGGAGACAGAAGTCAGCGATGGTCCCAAAGATTGGGATAACTTCAAAATCCAGCAAAGGATGCCAAAACAAATAATAAGGAGAGAAAAAAAACTACCAGGTAAACCTGTGAACAATACAAAAACTGACAATCAGAGTTCTTGAAAAGTATCAAAAGGAAGCAAGAGATCAAAGTGAACATAGACCTCTTAAAAAATTAGGTTACAGTCCGCCTGTATCCCAACCTTGGGTCAGACTGGTTCTATTTCCAAAGTAGGAATTCGGAAAGTAGGAATATACGGATTATTAAAAATGTTGACAGCCTACAGATCGCATACTCTTTGAACAAAATAGAATATATCTGCAAATATAGTTCTGCAATGCAGATTATTTTTTGTAAAACCTTAAGTTATCTCGGGAATGTGACTTGAAAGAAGTTCTGGGATTTACATATTAATGCATGGAAACCTGCAACCTATTCTAAAAGATGAAAGCAATCTAGGTTTTTTCAACTTATCGCAACAGTGTAAGACACTCTGATCTTTTGCTGTAAATTCTGTGCCCTATGATCCTCCTCCACCTGATGAAGGAGTAGTGCTCTGAAAGCTTGTACTTCCAAATAAACCTGTTGGACTATAACTTGGTGTTGTGTGATTTTTAACCACAAGGAATGGGTGTAACTTTCCTGCTTTCCCAGGAGCCACTGTTCTCTGCGACACACTCCCACTGGCAGAGGCAACAATCCTCCCAGCTGGTCATGTATCTTCTTATTATTTTGTGGAATATGGGTGTTTCTGGCTATGACTGGCCAGCATTTGTTGTCCATCTCTAACTATCCCTGAACTGAGTAGTTTACTCAGCTACTTCAGAGGCAGTTCAAAGACAACCATATTGCTGGGGGACTTGAGTCACCTATTGGTCAGACAAGGCAAAATAGCAGATTTCTTTCATTAATAGTGAACCAGATGGGGTATAACAATAATCAAAGGTAGTTCTAAGATCAGCATTACAGAAACTAGCTCTGAATTCCAGACCTTTTATTAACCAAATTTAAATCTCATCGTCTACCATTCTGGGATTGTTCCCAAAGCATTACCTTGGGTCTCTGGATGAAATCAGTGACGACACAAGTGCAAATGTGGAGAATGGAATTCAACTAACCTCAGCCAGATCGTCACACTGTGCAAAGAGTTCATTTAGCAAGAGGACTAACTGCTGTGGTGAAAGGCCCATGGAAAGGTTGGTAAAACCTTTGATATCTGCGAAAATAATACTGGAAAACAAACAGATCATGAGTTACAGTACACACACACACACACACACACACACACACACACACACACACAGACACACAGACACACACACACACACAGACACACACACACACACACAGACACACACACAGACACACACACAGACACACACACACACACACACACACAGACACACACAGACACAGACACAGACACAGACACACACACACACAGACACACACACAGACACAGACACAGACACACACACACACAGACAGACACACACACACAGACACACACACACACACAGACACACACACACAGACACAGACACACACACACGCACACGCACACGCACACACACAGACACACACACACACAGACACACAGACACACACACACACACAGAGACACACACACACACAGACACACAGACACACACACAGACACACAGACACACACAGACACACACAGACACACACATACACACACATACACACACATACATACACACACACACACAGACACACAGACACACACACACACAGACACACACACACACACAGGTACACATGTACACACAAACACGCGAACACACACATTTGCATACACAAGTACACAAAACAAGTACACACACACGTACATACACACATACATCAAGTACACACACACACGTATGCACACACATGTACACACACGTGCTCACACACATACCCACATACATACATACATACACACACGCGCAAGTCCTCAGACACTTACACACTAGTCCTTGATTCTGTGTGATCCAAATGGCACCAGTCAGTCAATAAATGACCCCATGACTGTTTCCTCAAATTCACTAGGTTTTTCATTTTATTCAGAGGAATAGAAAGGCAACTTATTAATTAAATGGAAATAAACTTCAGATTGGTGCAGAGGGATCTGGGTAACCTCGTGATGAATTGGAGGCAAATGGGTATGCGGGTAATGAGGAGTGCAAACTAAATGTATACATTATATATGTATTTATGTATTAGGACTTGGGAGTTGGGAGGTCATGTTGCGGCTGTACAGGCCACTGTTGAGATTTTGCATGCAGTTCTGGTCTCCTTCCTATCAGAAAGATTTGAAACTTGAAAGAGTTCAGAAAAGATTTACAAGGATGTTGCCAGGGTTGGAGGATTTGAGCTACAGGGAGAGGCTGAACAGGCTGGGGCTGTTTTCCCTGGAGCGTCGGAGGCTGAGGGGTGACCTTATACAGGTTTATAAAATCAAGAGGGGCATGGATAGGGTAAATAGGCAAAGTTTTTTTCCCCGGGGTTGGGGAGTCCAGAACTAGAGGGCATAAGTTTAGGGTGAGAGGGGAAAGATATAAAAGAGACCTAAGGGACAAACTTTTTCACACAGAGGGTGGTACGTGTATGGAATGAGCTGCCAGAGGATGTGGTGGTGGCTGGTACAATTGCAACATTTAAAAGGCATTTGGATGGGTATATGAATAGGAAGGGTTTGGAGGGATATGGGCTGGGTGCTGGCAGGTGGGACTAGATTGGGTTGGGATATCTGGTCGGCATGGACGGGTTGGACCAAAGGGTCTGTTTCCATGCTGTACATCTCTATGAATCTATGACTATACTATTCTATAAATAGAGCATAAAAGTAGGGAAGTGTCTCTGCAACTGTAAAATGCATTAGTGAGACTGCACTAGGAGTACTGCGCACTCTTAATTGAGGAGGATGTAGTTGTAATGGAGGGAGTTCAGAGGAGGTTCACTAGACTGATCCCAGAAATGACAGATTTTCTGAAGAGAGATATAGCAATTTAGGTTATGCCCTCTGGAGTTTAGAAGAATGAGAGCAGATCTAATGAAGTATACAAGAGTAGACGTAGAAAGAATGTTACCTCATGTACGGCAATCTAGAACAAGAGGTTATATTTTAGGATGAGTTTAGTTTGATTTGGTTGTTAAGCAATTTAAAACAGTGATGAGGAGAAATGATTTCTCTCAAAGGGAGAGGTGCTATCATAGCCTGCAGTGGATACTGGAACATTAGGTAAATTTAAGGAAGAGATAGAGAGATTTTGAATTATTAACGAGTGGAGGTTATGGAGAATGCGTAGGCAAGTTGATTTGAGGCTGAGAGGAGATGAATTATGATTGTATTGAATAGTGGCGCAGACTTGAGGGGCTGAATAGCCTACTCCAGCTCCTAGTTCTATGTTCTTATGTTAGAAAGGAAAAACAACATTATTGTGGGATAAGATCTGCACCCTGCCTATCCTCAGCACGGCTACACAACACAGAAACCAAGCCTGTCCAAACCATACAAGAAACACCCAGAATGCCTCAGCACTAATCAAACAAGCTGATAAGGGAAACCAGACATGACCATAGTCACTCGCAGACCAGGGAATACACTTCCCAAGACAAACTGGCAATAAACTTCCTGAACCCGATAAACACAGCTCTCCCAAAGCCTTAAGGGCAGTCTCGTACTCCAGTGATACCAAAGCCACACAAAGCTCAGGTCAGACGGAGAGACACCAAAATACCTCGCTCACAGGAGAGAAACAATGGAAACATCTTACTGCCAAGAAAAGGGACCTTCTCACTTCCCCTCGAAGGGAGCTGAAATTTCCTGATCCCATTAAGAACGGTTTGATGCTGCCGGATGTCTCATTGTATCTACATTTAGGATATTCTTCTGATAACTGCATTGTGATTATCACCATGGTAACTGGGTTACTTGACCATAGTATTTTCACTATTTTTAATTAGCTTCATTGTACTGTATTCCTATAAAATCTGGTTTCTCAGCTCAGGGAGGAGAATCCTTGACCTACCCGTACACACTGTCACTTCTGTGTCAGCCTAGTCAATTTCTCTTCCAGTGATATCATTTACAATAAACAGCTTGTCAATTTTACCCAATCTGGCTTGTGTGATCTCTGTTCAATTAGGCTCAATTCTCCAACATTTGTGGACACCTCTCCAGATGTTATCTCAGATGTGATCCAGATATTGCCCCTATTTGATGAACAAATAAAATCAGGTATCCTATATCACCATTACCACTCATTTTATCTTTTACTCTAGGCACCTCACCATTCTGTTCCATTCGATCCTTCCCCTTTTGTCAACAATATTAAAATCACCATTTTCCAGTTCCCCTCAGTTCATGCCAGTCACAAAACATCTACTTTAATTAGGTGCTGGTGTTGGACTGGAATGGACAAGGTCTGAAGTCACATGACACCAGGTTCTAGCCCAACAGATTTATTTGAAACCACAACCTTTCAGAGCGCTGCTCCTTCATCAGGTGAAGTAAAGAAAAGTATTCAGACACAGGATTTATAGGCAGAGAGATAAAAAAAATCATACAATGGTGTGAGTGGAGTGTTGAATAGTAAGTCTCTGCAGGTGACCAAAATGTTAGACAGTGTGAGTAAAGTGTCACTAGTTGCATAGGAATTGAAGAGATTACCTATAATCCAATTAATTGAGGCAGACAGATAATTAGAAAACATTTTTAAAAATGTGATACTGGAGACAAACTAACTGACAGGAATAACATGATAGGTATAAGAGTCACATTCTGAGGGTCTATTAAAGAAACAAATTCAAACTAATTAGGGTAGAGAGGCCACAACAAGTTATCAAGGTGATGGTGTTAAAACAGGACAGTAATGACAGTACAGAACCGTGTGGTGGGGTTTCATGTAGCATGATATAAACTCAAGATCAATGTTGAAGCTTTCTGCAGGGGGATGGGTAGAGACAGGGTTTAGAACAGAGTGGTGCTGGAAAAGCACAGCAGGTCAGGCAGCATCCGAGGAGCAGGAAAATCAACATTTCGGGCAAAAGCCCTTCATCAGGAATAGAGGCAGGCAGCCTCCAGGGTGGAGAGATAAATGAGAGGGGGATGGGGGTGGGGAGAAAGTAGCATAAGAGGGCGATGGAGGTGATAGGTCAGAGGGGAGGGTGGAGAGGATCGGTGGGAAGGGAGATAGGAAGGTAGGACAGGTCATGAGGACAGTGCTAAGCTGGAAGGTTAGAGCTGGGGAAAGGTGGGGGGAGGGGAAATGAGGAAACTGTTGAAATGGGTCGAGTCATACAGTCATAGAGCTCTCCAGCATAGAAAATGTCCCTTCAGCCCATTGAGTCTGTGCCTATCCAGGACAACCATCTAAATATTCTAATTGACTTTAACCTTGTTTCTCCACAAATGCTACCAGACCATTTATATTTCAGACCTACAACGTCATGTATTTTGTTTCCATTTGAGTAGCTTTAATAACTCTTTTACCCATTTAAATACTTGTAGAAACATGGACTATTTACCATCTTTAAAGCTAGCTTTGTCTCACACTCAATTTTCACCCCTTTTGTCTTATTTTGTTAGTTTTAAAAATGTTTCCTGTTTTAATCTTCACCAATTTTATAATGAGAAAACCTTATTCGTCATATCATATTGACTCACTCTGCACTCCCTCAAAGGATTTCACCAGCTTTTCCTTCCCCTTATGTGTTTAATTCTGAGCCTGAAGTTTTTCTGCACTTGCCCTTCAGCGTAGGTATCATTTTTCTCATCCTCCCAATATACATCACCTTGTATTTCTAGGTGTGTTCCCTGGGATGAAATCTTGTATTTGCTTGCTCAGAGACATCATGATTTCAAATGTTACGAACAGCACCATCAAGTGGCAATGTTTCAGAATGTCGAGTGTAGCAAACTACAAATTCCAGAAAAGTAGATTCCTTGCACAACGTAGATAGTTTACTATTCTAGTATGGAATTACCTATTATTGAGTCACATAAAATGACATTTCTGTGCTTTTGATTCCATGTATTAAGGAGACTTTCAAACCACAATTAGTGTTGGTTTTAAAAATAACATCATGTATTTAAGACCTTCATTGCTCCCCCACCTTCTTCCTGTCTGCCCCACACAAAGTACAAAGAACAGGCCCTGCAGCCTACTAACCCTGCACTGAGACATGATGTCTTTCCAAACTAAAATCTTTATGCCCCTACACAGTCTGTATCATCCTATTCCCTGTCTTTCAAGTATCTGTCAACATGTCTCTTAAACATTGAGATTGTATCCACCTCCACCTCCTCCTCTTGCAGTGCATTCCTGGTACTTCCCACCCTCTGTAAAAAAGCCTTGCCTGTCTCAGCTCATTTAAACATTTTTTACTTAAACTTATGACCCCTTGTAATTGACATTTCAACCCTGGGGGAAAAAAAACTCCAACAATCCATTCTATCTATGTCTCTCATAATTTTGTAAAATTCTATCAGGTTGCCCCCAGCCTCCATTGTTCAAATGAAAACATACCAAGATTTTTGTTCTATGTACTAATCTCTCATCATATCTAATACCCTCCACACCAGACAATATCCTGGTAATCTGTTTCTGTACCCTCTCCAAAGCCTCCACATAAGACCATAAGACATAGGAGTGGAAGTAAGGCCATTTGGTCCATCGAGTCCACTCCGCCATTTAATCATGACTGATGGGTGTTTCAATTCCATTTATCTGCACTCTCCCCGTAGCCCTTAATTCCTTGCGAGATCAAGAATTTATCAATCTCGACCTTGAAGACACCCAACGTCTCGGCCTCCACGCACTCCGTGACAATGAATTCCATAGCCCCACCACTCTCTGGCTGAAGAAATGTCTCCTCATTTCCATTCTGAATTGACCCCCTCTAATTCTAAGGTGATGTCCACAGGTCCTAGTCTTCCCACCTAACGGAAACAACTTCCCAGTATCCACCCTTTCTAAGCCATGCATTATCTTGTAAGTTTCTATTTGATCTCCCCTCAACCTT
Source organism: Chiloscyllium punctatum (assembly GCF_047496795.1). Lineage (NCBI taxonomy): Eukaryota > Metazoa > Chordata > Chondrichthyes > Orectolobiformes > Hemiscylliidae > Chiloscyllium > Chiloscyllium punctatum. Next base: position 1,593,546 of record NC_092749.1, read on the forward strand.
CTAAACTCTAATGAATACAATCCCAGGATCCTCAGCCGACCATCATATATTAGGCCTTCTGGTGATATGGGACAAGAACTGTGCACAATATTCCAAATGTGGCCGAACTAAAGTTCTGTACAGCTGCAACATGACTTGCTTGTTTTTACACTCTAGGCCCTGAATGATGAATGTAAGCATGTCATACGCCTTCTTCACCACCTTGTCCACTTGTCGCCACTTCAGAGAATTGTGGATCTTTACAATTAGATCTCTCTGCATGTTGATGCTATTGAAGTTTCTGCCATTTACTGTACACTTCCCTCCCAAAATATATCACCTTGCATTTGACTGGATTAAACTCCATCTGCCATTTCTCTACCCAAGTCTCCAACCTATCTATATGCTTTGGTAATCCTTTTCAGTACCGACAGGTCCTCCCAAACTTTGCGTAATCCATAAATGTATTAATCAGAACCCCTACATTCACCTCCAAATGGTATATATATAGTACAGACAACAAGGGTCCCATCACCTATCCCTGTGGAACACGACTGGTCATGGATCTCCAGTAAGAAAAATGCCATCCACCGCTACTCTTTTTCTTCTCTGACCAAGCCAGTTCTGTATCCATCTTACCAGCTCACAAGGCAATCCCAGGTGACTTCACATTTTGTATCAACCTACCATGGGGATACCTTGTCAAAACTGAAAATGTGTTGTTGGAAAAGCGCAACAGGTCAGGCAGCGTCCAAGGAACAGGAGAATCAACGTTTCGGGCATGAGCCCTTCTGCTCCTTGGATGCTGCCTGACCTGCTGCGCTTTTCCAGCAACACATTTTCAGCTCTGATCTCCAGCATCTGCAGTCCTCACTTTCTCCTCAAAGTCCATGTAAACATAATTCCTTGCCCTGCCCTCATCAACCATCTTTGTCACTTGCTCAAAAAACCCAAGCAGGTTTGTGAAGCACCACTTCCCTTACACAAAGCCATGCTGCTTGTTGCTAGTAAGTCCATATTTTTCCAAATTTGAATAAAACCTGTCCCTAAGAATCTTCTCCAATAATTTCTCTACCATTGACATAAGGCTCACCAGCCTGTAATTTCCCAAACTATCACTAATTGCTTTTCTAAGGGAACAAGGTTGATTATTCTCCAGGCCTCTAAGAGCTCTCTTCTGTCTAAAGATGATTCAAAGATTTCATAGAAAGCCCCAGCAGATTTCCTTACTCACCTCCCTCAGTATTCTGGGATAGATCCTATCAGCTCCTAGGAATTTGTCTACCTTAATTCTTTTCAAAACAACCAACACCTTTTTTTATATATCAACATGCCATAGAATATCAACATACCCCTCTTGAGACTCACCATTCACCCATGTCTTTCAACTTTGTGAATACCAATGCAATGTATCCACTAAGGACCTCACTCACATCCTCTTGCTCCAAGCATAAGTTACCTGCTTTGTTAGTAAGTGGACCTATCTTTTCCCCTAGTTACTTCTTATACCTGAATAAGAAGCCCTAGGATTTTCCTTAATCCTGTATACCAATGTTATTTCCTGGCGCCTTTCAGCCCTCCTAAATCATGTTTGAGTTCTTTCCTGCTTTCCTTATACTCCTTGAGGGCTCTATGTCTTTACTTTCCTAAACCTTACTTATGCCTCTGTTTCTTTCTGACTAACCTCAAAATTTCTCTTGTTATCAAAGGTTCCCAAATGTTGCCATCCTTATCCTCCATTTTCATAGGAACATGCAGGTCCTGAACTTTAATTAATTGGTCTTTAAAAGATTCCCACATACGAGATGTGAATTTACCCTCAAACAGCCACCCCATCGACATTTCTCAGTTTCTGCCTAAAATTGTCATAGTTGGACTTCTCCCAATATAATATGTTCACCCAAGGATTATTCATATCCTTGTCCATAAATAACTTAAAATTTAGGGGTTTATGGTCACTGTTCCCAAAATGGTCTCCCACTAAAACTTCAATCACCTGGCTGGGTTCATTGCCTATTTGAACTGTTTACATAGTTCTTCAAGAAACCCTGCTGGATGCACCTAACAAAGCTCCCCCCATCCAAACCCCTGGCTCCAAGGGAGTCCCAGTTAATATATGGGAAGTTAAATTCACCCACCACAACCATTATCAATTTCCATCTGCACCCCTCCCCACACATTCTTCTGACAGCTGTCTGCTTCATCTGTCCTATTAGCACACATCTATTCCCAACCATGCTACAAAAGCTAATTTCTACCCCCATCCTAATGCCCTTCACTCCAAATCCTACTAACACCCTTCAACACCCCAACATCATATTATGCTCACTTGTACTGTCTCTCCTGTAATTACCATTCTGGCATCCTCTGTGCTATGAAGCCCATCTTCCCCACACCCTCTCCTAACCTCAACACAAACTCTAATTTACATCTTTATGCTCCCTGCCCACATCCTCATCCTAGCAATGCCTGTCTGCCCTCCCTATCTATCATCTACTACCACCTATCTATTCACACTCCCCCACCCTCCCATCCCCACTCCATATTACTGCCACCATCTGTCCTACCAACATGAACATACCTTCCCATTTCACTGCCTTCTTACTAATGGATGTTTGGCCCCATGTATCATTTGGATCCACACTGGAGTAATACTTTAGGAAAGATGGAAGGGTCCATGAGAATCCACAGAGAAGATATATCGGAATGGCTCCTGAGATGGGAGATTTCAGCTATTTGGATAGGTTGGAAAAAAATAGGCTTGTTCCCCTTTGATAAGCGAGGGGTGAAAGGTCATTGTGGGTATGGGAGAATGTAGAATAATCAGATTCGCCATAATCCTGTTAAATGGTAAAGCTCAATGGGTTGACAGGCCTACTCCTGCTCCTAATCTGTATGCTCATGGGTGGAGTAAAGGAGATTGAGAGGAGATTTAATATAACTGCGCAAGATTATAACAGGTTCAGATCAGGTAAACAAAGTGAAGCTATTCCCATTCTCTGATGGTACAATTGATGGGACTCCTTCTGCACCTGAATGACTCCTCCCAATGTACATGGTCCAACATTTCAGTCAGTGTCCAGCTTGATTTCAGTGCTCACCTAGAGGTACTCACCTTACATTCTGATATTGATGAACATAGATTTTGTGGAATGCCCCTTGCTTTTCTTCTACATCAGACATATCATTAATGATCTCCAACATCATGAAACGTGGTAACACCGAGAGAACCAGCCTCTCCTGTTCAAAAATGAAACAAGTGCAAATTATCTTTAGGTGAGAATCAGATAGAGATATGGGAACTCACTTTTCCTTTCTTCCACACACAAAGCAGGATGGCTGAAGTCTCACACAAACTGACACACCTCCAAGATTTGAGCAGACAATGACCAGGAGCTGAACAGCAGAAGATGATGTTTACAGCAATTGAAAAAGCAGTCAAGGCTGACAACAAAAGATCTAAAAGAGAGACATCATCCTTTATTGAGCACATTTAAAAACAAAATAGTTGCCAGGGAGCCAGGAGAGTATGTGTGCTTCCCCAACTTATTCCATAACATTTTCTCAATCTTCTTTGCCCCTGTCCTCCTCCCTCACTCTCAATAGTGCTCCACCTCTTCGTGGGTCTTATCCTGCACTCTCTGTTAGCTCATAATTGCACCCTACAATTCTCTTCTCATCACCCACCCTTCCCCTCGACAGCACATTTTGCAGGTCAAGCAGTAAACATTAATGATGTTTTTTTGAAGAGAGGGACTGTCTGTGGTTGAGTGATAAGTGACAGCTACTGACCTAATCATGGGACTGGGCACCGCAGCCCAGGCCTCTTAGTTGCAGAGTCTGCACTCGATGCATGGAATACATTCCATTTCCAGAAACCAGTCAAAAGGACCTCCTGATCCTTGACTGGTTTGAAATCAAATATTAAATGCGAATAAAATTACACTTTTATAGAAAGCAGTGTGCACCATTAGAACTAGCATTCATGTTGCACTTTAGGGTGATAAAAAAATTCCAAACATTTCAAAAGAGTTTTGAATTCAAGCCACCCGAGGTCTTTCCTATCTTTCCTGAAAACCTTGTCTCCAAACATATTTAATACCCTGTCCTCCCCTTTCTTGAGCCAGGATGTATGCTATTGGGGATCAAAAGCTTATCAAAAATGTAGATGTAAAGAGGATCTTGAAGGAGGACAGAGAGAGTTAGAAGAGAGATACAGTAGGTCAGGAGAACGAGGAAACTCCAGAGCTTGGAGGTCAAGCAGCGTGATTAGCATGAGTACCAATGGTAGAGCCTTGGTGTGAGCATGTGGAAGTACCTGGAGAGAGGGGAGCAGTGTTCTGAGGGAACTTTGGGCTATTGCAGATCACAGAGCTGGGGTGGAGGGGGGAGAACAGTGATGGATAAATTAAAACAAGATATTTTAGAAGGAGGCAATAATGGAAAGAATATGGAATTAGAAGCTCAAACAAGGTTATATAGGATTCAAATTAATGCATAAAAGTTAATGCATGCAAATGAGTATCAAATTAGAAGTATACAGTAAATGTATGTTTGCTTGAAGAAATGGTGCAGGAGGAAGGCCATCAGATTCTTAGGAGCTTGAGATCAGTTCTGAGAGAGAAGGGACCTATGCAGATCTGATTCTTGATGGGGAAATTTGCTAGTCCTGTTTGAGAGTGTTCAATCAAACTTGAAAGAGATATGATAACCAGAAGAAAATACAAAAGTGGGATAACAAGGGGCAAAGAATTTTGGGAAATTCAGCACAAGATGGTAAGTAATAAAATTAGAATTATATTGAATGTATATAAATGTATGGATTGTGGTAAATTAAGATTTCTGAGTTAGAGACATAGGCTGTCACATGATAGTATGGTGTTCTGATGGTAACAGTGATCTAGCTCAAAGAAGGGCAAGTCATTCACGGGATATGGCCATCACTGGTTTGGCCAGCACTTATTCATACATCCCTACAGTCTCATCAAGTCCACACTGACCCTCTGAACAGTATTCCAACCCCACCCTGTGCCTGTATTTCCCATTGCTAATCCACCTAGCCTGCACATCCCTGGGCACTATGGATAATTTAGATTGGCCAATCCACCTAACCTACCTAACCTACCTATCACCAACCCAAAGAAACCCAAACATATAAATAGAAAGCAGGAAACACCAGCAGTGCTTCGTCTAGAGACTCACTGAAGATGTTACCTAGCTGGTGACGAAATGTCTGAAAATGAACCTTCCAGCTCAGTGAACAAACCTACATCCAGAACCTCAACCTGAGCTACAAATCTTCTCAAAATCCTTTAAATACCACCTTGTCTTCTGCTTAAGCATTTTACAGATTCTAGGACTCAATATTAAACAACTTCAGAGCATGACCTCTGCCCAACAATTGATTACAGCCGGCCTCCCTCACCCCTCCCTCCCCAACACCCCCCACCCCCCTATTTTGGTCAGATCGAATTTGTCGACTTGGCTTTCAGTACAGCGGATCCATTTTATCCTTTTTACGTCTATCATTTACACTATTTTGAATCTCTATTCCTCCTTTAACCATTAGCATTGACTTTCATTTTTACTCTGAGGACCCACCCCATTCTGTTCGATTTGTTTCCCCCCCCCCCTCCCCCCCCAGTCTACAGCATCAAAATCACCATTTTCCAGCTTTCTTCAGTCCTGAAGAAGTGTCATGTCAACTCAAAACATTTACTTCCAAGTCATATAGTCATAGACATCTCCAGCATAGAAAATGTTCCTATGGCCCATTGAATTTGTACCAATCAAGAACAACCATCCAAACATTCTATCTGACTTTAACTTTGTTTCTCTCTGGATGCTGCCAGACCTGCTGAGTTTCTCCAACATTCTCTGTTTTTACCTCTAAGATTAATCCCATGCCACATAATGAGGCCAGAAATAGGAAGACAGTACAGTTAAATACGTAGCTAAAGAGGGATTCAGGTATCTGTGGCTCAGTGGTTAACACTGCTGCCTCACAGCACCATGGAACCGGGTTTGATTCCAGCCTCGGGTGACTGTCTGTGTGGAGTTTGCACATTCTCCCCGTGTCTGCGTGGGTTTCCTCCCCCAGTCCAAAGATGTGCAGGTTAGGTGAATTGGCCATACTAAATTGCCTGTAGAGTTAGGTGCGTTAGTTAGGGGGAATGGGTCTGGGTGGGTTACTCTTCAGAGGCTTGGTGTGGACTAGTTGGGCCGAAGGGCCTGTTTCCACACTGTGGGAAATCTAATCATTGGGATCTGTTCCAGGTCGGGTGGGACCCATACAAGAAGGACAGATTGCACTTAAACTGGAAGGACACCAATATCTTTGCATGAAAATTCACTCATGCCACTTGAGACGGTTGAAACTAGTATGGCAGGGGCATGGGAACCAGGGCAGCAGGTCAGCATGTGAGGAGAAGGTAGAGAGGTTAATAGGATGAAAAAGCAGAGCCCGTTTAATGTACAAGGCAAGGTTATAAATAGTATTTTGAATAAGACAAGAGAGAGAGATAACAAAAAGATGCTGAAGGATAGGATAGAACGTACAGGCAAAATAAGAGGTCTTTATACAAATGCACAGAGTGTAAGGAACAAATTACATGAGCTGCAGACACAAATTCAAATTGGAAACTATGCTACTGTATCCATGACAGAAAGAGGGCTACAGGCTGGTCAGAACTGGGAACTAAACATGTCAGGTGATAAGGATCAAAGGAGGGATAGAGGAAACAGCAGATGGGGTGGAGTGGTATTGCTGATTAGAAACAAGACCATTTCTATGGTGAGGGAGGATGTAATGAGGGGAGTAGGCCAAGTGAGGACCTTATATGTGGAACTGAGGAACCATAAAGGAATTGAAACCACAATACATGTCAAAGGGAAACCACCTGATCGCAGCTCAGAAGTGCTTCATTAAATTTATAAAAGCTGAAATTAGGCAACAATGTAGCAAAAGCAAAATAGGTGAATTTTAATCTTAACATTGACTGGAATAGATTAACAAGTGCCTGCCAGAAGGTTGTGAATTTCTGGAATATGTCCAAGATAGTTTTCTCCAGTAATATGTCTTGGATGTGACAAGGGGACAAGGAATATTGGACCTAGTAATGAGCAATGAGCCTAATGTAATCAGTGACCTAGTTGTTCGTAAGCATTTATCAAATAGTGATCATAACATTATCAAATTTATAAGAGATAAGCAAAGATTGGATATTAGAATTTTAAGTTTAAGTCAGGTAGACTTTAATGGAATGAGGCAGAGATTATCCACAGTAAACTGGGAATCTCTGCTATAGGTAAAGCAATCGAGGAATAATGGAAGGTGATCAAAGAAACATTTAATGCTATTTAGAAGCAATTCATATCCATGTGAAGGAAAAGCTCCAGCTAATCCAAAAAATAGCAATGGACATCTAAGTGGTACAGGACAGCATAAACTTAAATAACAGGGGTATATAAAATGCAAAGAACAGTCCACACAATGGGACAATATGGCTATATAAAAGGAAGGTGGCTGGCTAACGGTACAATTGGCCCACTGAAGGCTGAGAGTGGGGATATTGTCAATGACCACAGGGAAATGACTAACACGCTGAACGATTACTTTGCTGCAGCATTCACAGCAGTAAAGGAGGACAGTTTTCCCAAAGTCCCAAAGAAATTAACAGAGGATCATGGATAGAGTCTAAATAAAATTAGCTAAAGTAAATCAGCAGTAATGGGGAAATTAATGGAACTAAAGAGTGACAAATCTCTAGAATTGACTGTTTCCATCCACTGGTGTTAAAGGAGGTGGGAGAGGACACTGTTGATGCCCTTAGCATAATCTTTCATAGCTCCCTACATTCGGGAGTTGTACCTCTGGATTGGAAATTTCCTCATGACACTTTGCTCTTTAAGGAGGGTGACAGAGGGAAACCAAGGAATTATATGTCAATTAGCTTAACATCTGTGATGGAGAAATTATTGTGGTCTACAATCAAGGATAGGGTAACTGATCACCTCAAAAAATTCAGTTAATGAAGGGAGGGTCAGCATGGATTCATGAAGGGTAAGTCATGCCTGACAAAACTCATCGAGGTTTTTGAAGAGTTGACAAAAGTGGTGGACAGATGTAAGTCAATGGATGTTGTTTATATGAACTTGCAGCAACATTTTGATAAATTCCCACCCAAGAGAATGTTAGCTAAGGTGGAAGCCCATAGAAATGAGGACAAATTACTGATATGGATAGGAAACAGAGAATTTGATTAATGGGTAAGTACTAAATTGACAGGATATGAAGGTAGGGATCTGTTTTGGGGCCTTAATTGCTCACAATACTCATTAATAAAACAAAATTGGCCAGAATTGCGGACAGTGTTGGTGACAGCATAAAATTACAGCAGGATATCGATAGATTAAATGAATAGGCAAAGTTGTGGCAGATGGATTTTCTTATTTATAAGTGCAAGGCTATCCATTTCAGACCAAAAAATTGATAGAAGTGGGTAGTATTTATATGGCATAAAGTTAAATACAGCGGATATCCAACAAGATTTGGGGGTCTCTTTAAAATGCCAAGGACAGGTGCAGAAATTAGAAGGTTAATGGAATGCTGGTCTTCATATCTAAAGGGCTGGAGTACAGGGATATAGACATAATGCTGCAGTTACACAAAACCCAAGTTAGGCCCCACTAAGAGAACTGTGAACAGATCTAGGCACCATATCTGAGGAAGGGTAGATGAGCCCTGGAGGGAGTTCAACACAGGTTTACAAGGGTTGTACCTGGACTTCAGGGGTTATATTATGAGGAGAGATTGAACAAATTAGGCCTTTCTTCTCTGAAGATGGAAAAGGTTAAGGAATGATCTAATCAAGGTGTTCTGGATATTAATGGTGAAACTCAGGATAGATAAAGATAAACTATTTCCCCAGGTTGAAGATTTTAGAACTATGGACATAGTCTAAGGTTTAGAGCCAGGCCATTCAGGAGAGATATTCGGATGCACTTCTAAATGCGAAGAGTCATGGACATTTGGCACTTTCTTCCTCAAAGAGTGGTCAATGTTAATGCAATTGTCAAACTTAAATTTGAGATAGACAACTGTTTATTAAACAAGGGCATCAAGGGATAAGGACAGGAGTCAGGCACCTTGAGAGTTAAACCACAGATCAGCCATGATCTTATTGAGTGGTGAAGCAGGTTTCAGGGGCTAAATGGCCTACTGCTGTTTCTATGTTTCCATTTGAGTGGCTTTAATAACTCTTTTTTCCCATTTAAATACTTGTAGGAACATGGACTATTTATGATCTTTAAAGCTAGCTTTCTCTCATACTCATCTTTTGTCCTTTTTTGTCTTATTTTGCTAGTTCTAAAATTGTTTCTTTTTTTAATCTACCACTAACCTTCCCAATTTTATAATGAGAAAACCTTATTCATCACCTGGACTCACTCTGCACTCCCTCAAAGGATTTCTTTCACCAGCTTTTCCTTCCCCTTATGTGTTTAATTCTGAGCCTGAAGTTTTTCTGCACTTGCCCTTCAGCGTAGGTATCATTTTTCTCATCCTCCCAATATACATCACCTTGTATTTCTAGGTGTGTTCCCTGGGATGAAATCTTGTATTTGCTTGCTTACAGACATCATAATTTCAAATGTTACTAAATCAAAAATCACACAGCACCAGATTATAGTCCAACAGGTTTGTTGGACTATAACCTGGTTTTGTGTGATTTTTGACTTTGTACACCCCAGTCCAACACCGGCATCTCCAAATCAAATGTGACTAACAGCACCACCAAGTGGCAATGTTTCAGAATGTCGAGTGTGGCAAACTACAAATTCCAGAAAAGTAGATTCTATGTACAAGTTAGATAGTTTACTATTTGAGTATGGAATTACCTATTATTGAGTCACATAAAATGACATTTGTGTGCTTTTGATTCCATGTATTAAGGAGACTTTCAAACCACAATTAGTGTTGGCTTTAATGGTACACAGAATGGTTTTCTTTACCAATAGATTGAGGAACCAATGGGAAAAACAGGCCACCCTTGACTGGATGTTGTGTAATGAGTAAGAAATGATTGACAATCTAGTTGATAAGGCCCCTTTCGGGGTCAGGCCGCTCAGCCTATCAGTACACACCGACTCTCTGAAGAGCATCTTATCCAGACCCGCCCTAGAACCCTGCATTTCCCTGGGCTAATCCACCTAGTCTGCACATCCCTGGACACTATGGCAATGTCCCATGGCCAATCCACCTAACCTGCACATCTTTAGATTGTGGGAGGAAACCAGAGCACCTGGAGAAAACTTATGCAGAGACAGGGAGAATGTGCAAGTTGCACACAGACAGTCACCTGAGGTTGGAATCAAACCTGGGTCCCTCATGCTGTGAGGCAGCAGTGTGAGACACTGAGCCACTGTGCCACCCCATTCATTCCTAACTAGTATGAAAAGTGAATTAGCTGAATCCCAGACTAGGATCCTCAGTCTAAATCGAGTAAATTACAATGATCTGAGGTGCGAGTTGGTTATGACAAATTCAGGGGGTGGGTGTTGCTAAAAAGGATGATGGTGGTAAGGTAATGGCAAACATTCAAAGAGTGCATGGTTGAACTACAACAATTGTGTGTTCCTGTCGGGTAAATAAAAACAAAACAGGAAAGGTGGCCAAAGCAAAACCTACAGGGAAACCGGAGTTAGTACTGGAAGGAAGTGAAAGCATTGCAGCCAAATTTGTAGAAAACACAAAAATAGATGGAAAGGCAAACTGTGAGAGGAATACAAAGAGTTTACAGAGAGATATCAATCAGTTACATCAGTGAACAAAAAATTGTCAATGGAGTATAATGTGGGAAAATGCAAAGCTGCTCATTTTAGGTGGGAGAGCAAAAGATCAGAATATTATTCAAAAGGAGAAAAACTGCAGGAAACAGCAACACAAAGGGGCTTGGGCATATTTATGTATGAAACACAGAAAGCGAGCACACATGGACAACAAGTTATCAGGAAGGCTAATGGACAGTTGGTACTTATTTCAAGACAGTTTGAGTATAAAAGTAGGGAATGCTTATTGCAACTGGTGAGACCACATCTGGAGCACCAAGAACATTTTTGGTTCCATTATTTAAGGAAAGATATCATCTTATTGGAGGTAGATCACAGAAGGTTCACTAGGATGATCCCTGGTATGGAGGGATTGTCTTACGAAAAATGCTAAAGAGTTTTGAGAAGATTTATACCTCAGGTTGAGATTCTGGATGTAGGCTTGCTCACTGAGCTGGAAGGTTCATTTCCAGACGTTTCATCACCATGCTAGGTAACATCTTCAGTGGGCCTCAGGCGAAGCAATGCTGAAAATTTCTGCTTCCTATTTATATGTTTCAATGAGCCACCACACTATGCAGCACAGAGGAACTACACAGACCAGAGGAAAATCACCTATACAGTGTATTCAAAAAGAATGGGTACCCAATGAACACAGTCCACAGATTTCTCAGCAACAAACCCAAACAAGCTGACAAAACACATCCAGAAACCCTAACCACTCTTCCCTACATCAAAGACATCTCAGAAATGACTGCCAGACTACTCTGACCCCTTGGCATCATGGTAGCCCACAAACCACCAACACACTAAAACAGCAGCTAATGAACTTGAAAGACCCTATACAGACAACAAGCAAAACTAATGTCATTTACAAAATACCATGCAAGAACTGTAACAAACACTACATTGGACAAACAGGCAGAAAACTAACCACCAGGATACATGAACATCAACTATCCACAAAACGACATGACCCACTCTCCCTAGTATCCTTACACACAGATGAGGAAGGACACCACTTTGACTGGGACAACACATCCATCCTAGGACAAGCCAAACAGAGACACGCACAAGAATTCCTAGAGGCATAGTATTCCAACCGAAATTCTATCAATGAACACATCGAGTTAGATCCTCATCTACCACCCCCTGAGAAAAAGAACAGGAAGCGACTTCACCACAGGAACTAACATCACCAAAGGAAATGACATCACCAACCCAAAGAAACCAAACATATTAATAGAAAGCAGGGATTTTCAGCAGTACTTCACCTGAGACCCACTAGTATGGTGATGAAACGTCTGGAAATGAACCTTCCAGCTCAGCAAGCAAATAAACATCCAAAACCTCAAAGTGAGCTACAAATCTTCTCAAAACACGCTGTACAAAGAACTTACAGTCAGAATACAATGTGGCAAATTATGGGAATGTACATTTTGGTAGGAAGAATAGAGACTTTGACTTTTTCTAAATGAGGAAAGGAATCGGAAAACTGAAGTGCAATGGGATTTACGAGTTCTACCTTAGGATTCCCTTAAGGTTAAGGTTAAGATGCAGGTTCAATTATTAATTAGGAAGGCAAATGCAATGTTTACATTAATTTCATGAAGTCTAGAAAATAAGAGCAAGGATGTAAAGCTAGGCTTATAAGGCTCTGGTCAGACCACATTTGGAATATGGTGAGCAGTTTTGGGTCCTGTACCTAAGGAAGGATATGCTGGCGTTGGTGAGGGTTCAGAGGATGTTTACAAGAATGATCTTGGGGATAATGAGCTTGTCATATGAGGAGTGGTTGAGAACTCTGGGTCTGTACTCAATGGAGTTTAGAAGGATGAGGGGGAAATCTCATCAAAAGTTACAGGATAGTGACGGACCTGGATAGAGTGGATGTGGAGTGGATGTTTCTACTAGTAGGAGACACTAAGACTTGGAGGCACAGCCTCAGAGTGAAGGGATGATCCTTTGGCACTGAGATGAGAAGGAATTTCTTCAGCGAGAGGGTGGTGATTCTGTAGAACTCAATGCACAGAGAGCTGTGGAGGCCAAGTCATTGAGGGTTTTTAAGACAGATAGATACATTCCTGATTAGTGAGTGGATCGAGGATTTCAGGGAGAGGGCAGGAGAATGGGGGTTGGGAAATATGTCAACCATGATTGAACGGCAGAGCAGATTACAGGCATAATTGTGCTCCTGTATCTTGTGCTCTGTGGCAGTCAGGGCATCAACTGTTAGAGTGAAAGGGTACAAAAATGTGGAAGGAATGTTGGATCAGCCATGATTGTATTGAATGGTGGAGCAGGCTTGAGGGGCTGAATGGCCTACTTCTTCTATTCCTATTGCTTATGGTCTTATCCAAGGAAGAGGCATTCAAGTTGGCCAGAAAAACATTAATGAACATGAGGAATGGGAGCAGTTTTGAATTCAGCAAAGTAGGACAAAGGATTGAACATAGAACATAGAACATTACAGTGCAGTACAGGCCCTTCAGCCGACCTGTGGAACCAATCTGAAGCCCATCTATCCTACACTATTCCATTCTCATCCATAGGCCTATACAATGACCATTTAAATGCCCTTAAAGTTGGTGAGTCTACGACTGTTGCAGGCAGTACTTTCCACACCACTACTATTCTCTGAGAAAAGAAACTCCCTCTGACATCTGTCCTATATCTATCACCCCTCAATTTAAAGCTAAGTCCCCTTATACTAGCTGTCACCATCTGAGGGAAAAGGCTCTCCCTGTCCACCTTATCTAATCCTCTGATTGTCTTATATGTCTCAATTAAGTCACCTCTCAACCCTCTTCTATCAATGAAGCAGAAAACTCAAAAAGGGATCATGCTGTAAGGTTGAGTGAAATCGGGGTTGATAGGAAGGGTGAGGGCAGTAACAAATTAAAAATACTATATACGAGTGCACGAAGCATTAGAAATAAGATGGATGAGCTTGAGGCTCTTTTGGAAATTGGCAGATACGATATTGTGGGGATAATGGAGACGTGGCTTCAAGTGGACAGGGCCTGGGAAATGAATATTCAAGGCTACACGTGCTATCGTAAGGACAGACTGATGGGCAGAGGGGGTGGGGTGGCCATGTTGGTAAGGGATGATATTCAGTCCCTTGCGCGGGGGGACCTAGAATCAGGGGATGTGGAGTCAGTATGGATAGAGCTGAGAAATTCAAAGGGTAAAAAGACCCTCTTGGGAGTTATCTACAGGCCCCCAAACAGTAGTCTGGATGTCGGATGTAAGTTGAATCAGGAGCTGAAATTGGCCTGTCGCAAAGATATTACTACAGTTGTTATGGGGGATTTCAACATACAAGTAGACTGGGAGAATCAGGTTGGTATTGGACCTCAAGAAAGAGACTTTGTGGAGTGCCTCCGAGATGGATTCTTAGAACAACTGGTGCTGGAGCCGACCAGGGAGAAGGCAATTCTGGATCTGGTGTTGTGCAACAAACCAGAATTGATCAGGGACCTCGAAGTGAAAGAGCCATTGGGAAATCGTGACCATAATACAATAAGCTTCAATCTGCAATTTGAAAGGGAGAGGGTACAATCGGAAGTGACAATATTTCTGTTGAATAAAGGGAACTATGGAGCTATGTGGGGAGGAGCTGGCCAAAGTTCAAAGGTACAATACCTTAGCAGGGATGACAGTGGAGGAACAATGGCGGATATTTCTGTGTATAATGCAGAAGATACAGGATCAGTTCATTCCAAAAAGGAAGAAAGATCCTAGGAGGAGGCATGGGTGGCCGTGGCTGATGAGGGAAGTTAAGAAACATATAAAGTCAAAAGAGAAAAAGTATAACATAGCAAAGATAAGTGGGAAAACAGAGGACGGGGAAGCTTTTAAAGAACAACAGAGGATTACTAAGAAGGAAATATGCAGAGAAAAAATGAGGTAAGTAGGTAAACTGGCCAAAAATATAAAGGAGGATAGTAAAAGCTTTTTTAGGTATGTGAAAGGCAAAAAAATGGTTAAGAGTAAAATTGGGCCCTTGAAGACAGAAACAGGGGAATATATTACGGGGAACAAAGAAATGGCAGAAGAGTTGAATTGGTACTTCAGATCTGTGTTCACTGGGGAAGACATAAGCAATCTCCCTGAGGTAACAGTAGCTGAAGGACCTGAACTGAAGGGAATTTATATTTGCCAGGAATTGGTGTTGGAGAGACTGTTAGGTCTGAAGGTTGATAAGTCCCCGGGGCCTTATGGTCTACATCCCAGGGTACTGAAGGAGGTGGCTCGAGAAATTGTGGATGCGTTGGTGATTTTTTTCCAGAGTTCGATAGATTCGGGATCAGTTCCTGCGGATTGGAGGGTGGCTAATGTTGTACCACTTTTTAAGAAAGGAGCAAGAGATAAAGCAGGAAATTATAGACCAGCTAGTCTGACCTCAGTGGTGGGAAAGATGCTGGAGTCTATTATAAAGGATGAAATTACGACACATCTGGATAGCAGTAACAGGATAGATCAGAGTCAGCATGGATTTAGGAAGGGGAAATCATGCTTGACTAATCTTCTGGAATT
Organism: Chiloscyllium punctatum; assembly: GCF_047496795.1. Lineage (NCBI taxonomy): Eukaryota > Metazoa > Chordata > Chondrichthyes > Orectolobiformes > Hemiscylliidae > Chiloscyllium > Chiloscyllium punctatum. The sequence goes on from NC_092749.1 coordinate 1,608,894, forward strand.
TTTTGAGGATGTAACTCTGAAGATGGACAAGGGAGATCCAGTGGATGTAGTGTACCTGGACTTTCAGAAAGCCTTTGATAAAGTCCCACATAGGAGGTTAGTGAGTAAAATTAGGGCGCATGGTATTGGGGGCAAAGTACTAACTTGGATTGAAAATTGGTTTGCTGACAGGAAACAAAGGGTAGTGATAAACGGCTCCATTTCGGAATGGCAGGCAGTGACCAGTGGGGTACCGCAGGGATCAGTGCTGGGACCGCAGCTTTTTACAATATATATTAATGATATAGAAGATGGTATTCATAGTAACATTAGCAAATTTGCTGATGATACAAAGCTGGGTGGCAGGGTGAAATTTGAGGAGGATTTTAGGCGATTACAGGGTGACCTGGACAGGTTAGGTGAGTGGACAGATGCATGGCAGATGCAGTTTAATGTGGATAAATGTATGGTTATCCACTTTGGTGGCAAGGACAGGAAGGCAGATTACTACCTCAATGGAATCAATTTAGGTAAAGGGGCAGTACAGAGAGATCTGGGTGTTCTTGTACACCAGTCAATGAAGGTAAGCATGCAGGTACAGCAGGTTGTGAAGATGACTAATAGCATGCTGACCTTTGTAACAAGAGGGATTGAGTATAGAAGCAAAGAGGTTCTTATGCAGCTGTACAGGGCCCTGGTGAGATCGCACCTGGAATATTGTGTGCAGTTCTAGTCTCCAAATTTGAGGAAAGACATTCTGGCTATTGAGGGAGTACAGCGTAGGTTGACAAGGTCAATTCCTGGAATGGCGGGACTATCTTATGTTGAAAGATTGGAGCGACTGGGCTTGTATACCCTTGAGTTTACTAGACTGAGAGGGGATCTGATTGAGACATATAAGATTATTAAAGGATTGGACACTCTGGAGGCAGGAAACATGTTTCCGCTGATGGGTGAGTCCCGAACCAGAGGACACAGCTTAAAAATACGGGGTACACCATTTAGGACAGAGATGAGGAGAAACTTCTTCACCCAGAGAGTGGTGGCTGTGTGGAATGCTCTGCCCCAGAAGGCAGTGGAGGCCCAGTCTCTGGATTTGTTTAAGAAAGAGTTGGATAGAGCTCTCAAGGATAGTGGAATCAAGGGTTATGGAGATAAGGCAAGAACAGGATACTGATTAAGGATGATCAGCCATGATCATATTGAATGGTGGTGCAGGCTCGAAGGGCAGAATGGCCTATTCCTGCACCTATTGTCTATTGTCTATTGTCTATTGTCTATAACAAAAACAGCCTCAAGTCCCTCAGCCTTTCCTCATAAGACCTTCCTTCCATACCAGGTGACTTCCTAGTAAATCTCCTCTGAACCCTCGCTAAAGCTTCCACATCCTTCTTATAATAAGCAGATCTGTACGCAATCCTCCAAATGTGGCCGCACCAGAGTTTTTTACAGCAGCAGTATGATCTCATGGTTCCGAAACTCAATCCCTCTATCAATAAAAGCTAACACATTGTATGCTTTTTTTAACAACCCAATAACCTGGGTGTCAATTTTCAAGGATCTATGTACCTGGACACCGAGATCTCTGTTTATCTGCACTTCCAAGGACATTACCATTAGCCCAATACTCTGCATTCCTGTTACTCCTTCCAAAGTGAATCACTTCACACATTTTTGCACTAAACTCCATTTGCCACCTCTTAGCCCAGCTCTGCAGCTTACCCATGACCCTCTGTAATCTGTAACGTCCTTCAGCACTATCCACAACTCCACCGACTTTAGTGTCATTCACAAATTTACTAACCCATCCTTCTATGCCCTCATCCAGGTCATTTATAAAAATGACACACAGCAGTGGACCCAAAACAGATCCTTGTGGTACCCCACTAGTAACTGAACTCCAGGATGAATATTTCCCATCAACCATCACCCTCTGTCTTTTTTCAGTTAGCCAATTTCTGATCCAAACCACTAAATCACCCTCAATCCCATGTCTCCATATTTTGTGCAATAGTCTACCATGGGGAACCTTATCAAATGCCTGACTAAAATATGCTTGATTAGGAGAAAGTGAGGACTGCAAATTCTGGAGTTCAGAGTTGAAGAGTGTGGTGCTGAAAAAGCACAGCCAGTCAGGCAGCATCTGAGGAGCAGGAGAGTCGACGTTTTGGGCATAAGCCCTTCATCAGGAATGAAGCTGATTTTCCTGTGCCTTGGACGCTGCCTGATTGGCTATGCTTTTCCAGCACCACACTCTTCGATAAAGAACTGATTAAGAAAGGGAAAATAGATTTTGGGAGTATGCTTGCAGGTATCATAAAGCCTAACCATAAAATTTTCTATTGCTCAGCGAAGGGAAAAAGCATAGTGAAGACAGGTGTAAGTCCCTTAGTTCGAGACAGGGGAATTCATAATGGAGAACAAGGGAATGGGTAAGCAAATAAATACATACTGTGTACACAAAGAAGGACACAATTAACATCTCAGAAATGTTGGAGAAGACAAGGTTTAGTGATAGCACAGACCTGAAGAAAATCAGTATTTGTAGGGAAATGTTGTTGGGGAAATTGATGAGATTAAAGGCTAATAAACCCCCAGGGCCTGATAATCTACATTCCACATGTACTTCAGAAAGTGTCCCTCAAAATTGTGGATGCATTGATGGTTACCTTTAAAGATTCTATTAACTCTGGAAGACTTCCTATAGTTTGGAGAGTGGCTAATATAACCCAATATTTCAGAACTTAAGAAGGGAAGTGGAGGGAAAACCAGGATTTATTGAGCAGCGAATCTGACATTGTGCATGGGAAAATACTGGAGTTCATTAAAAAAGATGTAATAGCTGAGCATTTGGAAAATAATGACAGGATTGAACAGAATCAGTCTGAATTCATGATAAATCTATTGGTTTGATAAATCTATTGGATGTCAAGGATGTAACCAGTGAAGCTGATGAGGGGGGATCTCTGGCTGAGGCTTATTTGGCCTTTCACAAGATTTACAACAAAGTCTTGTGGAGATTGCCGGAGGGATCAATGCTTGGATTCTAGCTATTCCCAATATATATCAGTGATTTGAATGAGGAAACTAAATGTAATGTCTCCAAATTTGCAGATGTCGCAGAGCCAGATGAGAGGGTGAGCTGTGAGGAAGGTACAGGGATGCTGCAGTGTGAGTTGGACAGGCCGAGTGAGTGGGCATATGCATGGCAGGGACAGGATAATGTGGATAACTGTAAAGTTACCCACTTTGGGACAAAAACAGGAAGGCAGATTATTATCCGGATAGTTCTCAATTGAGACAGGGGAATGTGCAACGAGAGCTGAGTGTCCTTGCACACCAATCACCGAAGGTAAGCATGTAGGTGCAGGAGATATTTAAGAGGTAAATGGTATGTTGGCCTTAACAGCATGAGGATTTGAGTACAAGTGCAGGGATATCCTGCTGCAATTATGCAGGGCATTGATGAAGAGACACTGGCATATTATGAGCAGTTTCAGTCTCCTTGGATGTTCTTGTCAAACAGGGAGTGCAGCAAAGATTTACCAGACTGATTCTTGGGAAGATAGGATTGGTGTATGAGGAAAGATTAAGTCTGTTCAGATAGTATTCACTGCAGTTTTGGGAATGAGAGTGGTTTCATGGAAACCTATAACATTCTAACAGGGTAGATGCAGGAAGAATGTTACTGATGACAGGGAAGTCCAAAACCAGGAGGTCACAGACTAAGGATATGAGATAATCATCTAATGCTACAGAGTGGGTCATTTAGGATTGAGGTGAGGAGAAATGTGTTCACCCAGAGAATGGTAAGCCTGCAGCAGTTTCTGCCACAGAAAGCAATCAAGGCCATAATATCAAGGAGTTGGGTATAGTAATTTGACCTAAAGGGATCAAAAGATTTCCTGTGTTTCTATATTTGACAAACCCATCTTGTTCTTCAGGCCAACACAGGCTAAAAGGGGTCATGAAATAGCTTTAGCGAGCAGAATTAAGGAGAATCCCAAAGCACTTTATTCTTAGATAAGAAGCAAGCAGGTAACTAGAGAAAGGATTGGTCCACTAAAGGATAATGAAGGAAGGCTGTGTGTCGAACCTGAGAGAATGGGTGAGATTCTGAATGATTACTTTGCATCAGTGTTCACTGAGGAGAGGAATATGATGAATCTTGAACCAAATGAGAAAATACTGGAAAATCTCAGCAGGTCTGGCAGCATCTGTAAGGAGAGAAAAGAGCTGATGTTTCGAGTCTAACTGACCCTTTGTCAAAGGGTCAGCTCTTTTCTCTCCTTACAGATCTTCCAGCATTTTGTCTTTTGGTTTTAGATTCCAGCATCTGCAGTAATTTGCTTTCATTATATGATGAATCTTGAGATTAGAGATAGAAGTTTGATTAGTCTGGATCACATTGAAATAAGTAGGGAAGATGTGTTGGGTAGACAAGAGGTTATTAAGGTGAACAAATCCCCAGGACCGGATGGGATCTATCCCAGGTTGCTAAGGGAGGCGAGAGAGGAAATAGCTGGGGCTCTGACAGATATCTTTGTGGCATCCTTAAACACAGGTGAGGTGCCGGAGGACTGGAAGGTTGCTCATGTTGTCCCCCTGTACAAGAAGGATAGTAGGGATATTCCAGATAACTACAGACCAGTGAGCCTGACGTCAGTGGTGGGAAAGTTGCTGGAGAAGGTACTGAGGGATAGGATCTATTTATATTTAGAAAAGAATGGGCTTATCAGTGATAGGAAACATGTTTTTTTACGGGGGAGATTACCACCTTAATAGAGTTCTTTGAGGAAGTGAGCAAGTTGATAGATGAAGAAAGGGCTGTTGATGTCATATACATGGACTTTATTAAGATGTTCGATAAGGTTCCCCGTGGTAAACTAATGGAGAAAGTGAAGTCACATGGTGTGCAGGGTGTTCTGACTAGGTGGATAAAGAACTGGTTGAGCAACAGGAGACAGAGGGTAGTAGTTGAAGGCAGTTTCTCGAAATGGAGAAAGGTGCCCAGTGGTGTTCCACAGGTATCAGTGCTGGGGCCACTGTTGTTTGTGATATACATAAATGATCTGGAAGAGGGCACTGTTGGTATGATCAGCAAGTTTGCAGATGACACAAAGATTGGTGGAGCAGCAGAAAGCATAAGGGACTGTCAAAGAATACAGGAGGATATAGATAGACTGGAGAGTTGGGCGGAAAAGTGGCAGATGGAGTTCAAATGTGAGGTGATGCATTTAGGCAAGTCTAATTCTAGAGCGAATTATACAGTGAATGGAAGAGCCTTGGAAAAAGTTGATGGACAGAGATCTGGGAGTTCAGGTCCATTGTACCCTGAAGGTGGCTGCACAGGTGGATAGAGTGGTCAAGAAGGCATATAGTATGCTTGCCTTCATTGGACTGGGTATTGAGTATAAGAGCTGGCAAGTCATGTTAAAATTGTGCAAGACATTGGTTTGGCTGCATTTAGAATCCTGTGTACAGTTCTGGTCACCACATTACCAAAAAGATGTGGACACTTTGGAGAGGGTGCAGAGAAGGTTTACGAGGATGTTGCCTGGTATGGAAGGTGCTAGCTATGAAGAGAGGTTGAGTAGGTTAGATTTGTTTTCATTAGAAAAAAGGAGATTGAGGGGGGACCTGATTGAGGTTTACAAAATCATAAAGGGTATAGAAAGTGTGGATAGAAACAAGCTTTTTTCCCAGGGTGAAGGATTCAATAACGAGAGGTCACGCTTTCAAGGTGAGAGGTGGAAAGTTTAAGGGGGATACATGCAGCAAGTACTTCACACAGAGGGTGGTGGGTGTTTGGAACGCGCTGCCAACAGAGGTTGTAGAGACAGGCACGGTAGATTCATTTAAGATGCGTCTGGACAGATGAGTAGGTGGGGAGCAGAGGGATACAGATGCTTAGGAATTGGGCAACAGGTTTAGACAGTAGATTTGGATCGGCTCAGGCTTGGAGGGCCGAAGGGCCTGTTCCTGAGTTGTAAATTTTCTTTGTTCTTTGTTCTTTGATAGCAGTAAGAAGGTGCCTGATTCGCCTGTCTTTGGGGGGGTCAGTTAGCTCAGTTGGCTAGATGATTGGTTTGCAATGCTGAGTGATATCAACAGCATTGATTTACTGGTTTGGTGGCATAATGTTTATTAGATCAATTCAAATCAAACTTATTTGTAAAATAAGCAAGCACAGGCTTGCTTTTAGAAATCTACTGGTAGCAGTTATTAAATGATTGGTTTACAATAGTGACTATAATAGATTATTTCACTCCAATGCCTTTTCATCTCTATCCATATACCATTCAGAATAGATCAAAAGATCAGCACAGTGGATTTGAGAGTATGCTTTACACAAAAGAGACAAAAGGGTACAACAGCCACCCATAAATTCTATTTGTATTCTTAAAATTGGATGTTTCATTCTAATGAAATGAGCTTCCAGTTTTCAGTAAGATTTGTTCTATCCTATTGCCCTATTCCAATTAAAAGTACATGGTATATTTTGAGTTTGATGTAAACCAGTAGCCCCTTCTCTAAGCGTACATCCTCTTTGATGAATGTTGGCAAGCTATTTAAGCAAAGGATGCATTAGACTAACTGAACATCCATTGTCTATACTCGATGTCAAGAAGACCAGGACAACAATCAGGCAAAACCCCTGATCTACACTTTCCCCACCTCCCTCTTAAAGACTCTAAAAATTATATGTATTGTAGTTTGAATGTCATTGATCCAATAATGTGGCACAGATAATGCATGAAAGTTGTGATGAATAGTAAATAGTACCTTTGGAAATAAATAACTTGCATGTACACCCATTCATGACCTCAACACATCATAACTTTAAATTAAAGGAAGCTCCTGTATAGCTTCATTATTGCTATAACATAGGAGACTTCATTCGTAGGTGAAGTTTACTTGTAAACTTATTTCAGAGTGCTTATGAAAATGTAAGATGATTGAACTGTAGTCACTAGTTTTGCAAATTGCTAAGTAAAACAACCTGGATTTGATTCAATGCCTAATTAGATCTAAATAAGAAATGAAAAATGCACAAAGATCACATGTTAGGTTAATGTAACTACTGTAGAGTTTTAGTAAACATGAATTTCTCTAATTCCTGCCAATACCTTATATTGATACAATGAAGATTTTTGAAAGTGATTGTATCGCTACGTTGTAAGGCAAAGCTTTTCCGTTATCAGCACTGATTTAAGAAATCATCTGAATTCATAAAACTGTCGTAGTGAATAGAAGCAATTTCTGTCCATCTAGCTATTGTTATGACCCAGTAAACCCTTCTGCGAATTTAAACCAGACCCACAGAAAAGCTCACCTCACCTCACCTCGTAATCTGTTAAGTCTGAGTAACAAAGAACTACCCAAATCCCACTAATTAAAGAAAAAAACAATTTATTCTTTAGCTCCAAGAAAAGAGAACATTAAACAACAGCTATTTACACTGTAAGCCTCCATTTACCTCTCACTTTACAATATACTGATCCAAAAAAAACCCCAATTAAGATTTACAAAAAAATCAAGTTACAAAACCAGCCAGCTGTCAATCTTCCTGTGTAGACTTTCTGGTGTCTTTTCTTTGGTCTTCTATTGCACAGGTCTTTCATTGATAAATGTACCTTTCAGAGAGTGGGTCTGCGGACAGTCTGCATTGGTGCTCTTTGCTTCTCTGGCTAACTGTTCAAAATGCCTGATTTTTATTCCCCAAAACATCAGTTTGCCTCATTAGTTTGATGTCATCAAAACAGTAAAATTCAAATTCAATTGGGTTTTGGTAACTTGGGGCATAATTTAAACTGATTGGCTAAATTTGAATTGCTGTGGGACATAACAACTCAACTCAGCTATTTGTTTCACAGCCAAATGTTACACTTTTACATTTTTCAGCACACTCTGTGATTGCAGTCAGTCACATGACAGGTTTGCTAGCTTTGCAACTCTCTTAAAGGTACAGTACATACCTACAACTTCATAACACTATGCTGCACTGTAACCTGTGGAATATTCTATCATATTTGCAGTTTGAATTATATATTTTCATCTCAATACCACTTTCAAGACTGGTCTTCCTCCTACTAAGATCTTCTGAAAAGCAGGGGCAAGTAGGTTTAAGCAATGAAAAAGATAAATAACTAGACCATCTTACATAGAGGGTTAAAAATTGAATAAATGCTTATGAGTTTGTTTTCAAGAATAGTTTAACTAACATGAATCAAAACATTCATAGGGCTGCTTCAGTATGGACTTAATATCATAAAATCCAAAGATTAGAAGTTTAGTCTTGTGGATGAAGACCTGAATTAAGCATTATTATTAAAATAGAATTGGAGGAGAAATTTGGTAAAAATCATAACATATTGAAATGTGTTGTCATAAAGATCAATATCACATCTGCGCTTGTCAGAAACAGGTACCGAACCATTCCAATCCCATTGCCCAGCACTTGATCCATAGCCTTGTGTGCCTTGGCATCGCGAGTGCACACCTTAATACTATTTCAACATTATGAGGGATTCTGTCTCCACCATTTTACAAGCAGTGAGCTCCAGATTCCCACCAAACTCTGAGTGAAAAAGATTTTTCTCATATCTCTTCAAAATCTGTCCCTTATGTTAAATCTATGCTCCCAATCATTGATCACTCCATCAACTCCTCCCTGTCTACCCTATCTATCCCCCTCATAATTTTGTCCATCTCAAACTATATCTTTGGACATTGAGTAAATGTAAGGAGGAGATAAAGGATTTTTAATTAAAACTCGGTTGAAGGGTTATGGGAGGGCAGGCAGGAAAATGAAGTTGAGGCCAAATTGGGATCAGCCATTGGACTATGATGTTGTGATCAGGGGTAGGAATAGTTGCTAGATGTTCCAGGATTTAGAACGTTTAAAAAGAACAGGGAGGGCAGAAAAAGAGAAGGGGGTGTAGCATTGCTAATCAGAGAGTGCATCATTGCTACAGAAATGAAGGTTGTTGAGGAAGGTTTCTCTACTGAGTCAGTATGGGTGGAAGTTAGGAACATCAAGGGAGCAGCCACCTCACTGGGGGTTTTCTACAGACACCTTCATTGCAGTAGGGAGATCAAAGAACTCATAAACTGGCAGATTCTGGAAAAATGCAGATATAGCAGGGTTGTTGTTATGGGTGACTTCAACTTTCCCAATATTGACTGCAACCTCCTTAGTGCAGATGGTTTGGATGGAGCTGTTTTTGTCAGGTGTGTTCAGGAGGGTTTCCTTACTCAGTATATAGACAGGCCGATGAGGGGAGAGGCCATTTTGGATTTGGTGCTCGGCAATGAGCCAGGACAGGTAACAGATCTCGCGGTGGTAGAACACGTTGGTGACAATGACTATAACTGCCTCACGTTTACCACAGCCTTGGAGAGGGAAAGAAGCAGTTACCAAGGGAAGATATTTAATTGGGGAAAAGGAAATTATGACGCTATCAGACAGGAGTTGGGAAGTACAGATTGGGAGCAATTGTTCCACAGAAAGGGCACAGCAGACGTGTGGAGACTGTTTAAGGAGTAGTTGTTGCGAGTGATGCACAAATTTGTTCCTCTGAGACAGGCAAGAAGGGGTAAGATTAAGGAGCCTTGGATGACGAGAACAGAAGAGCTTCTCATCAAAAGGAAGAAGGCAGCTTTCGTAAGGTGGAGGAAGCAAGGATCTAGCACAGGTTTAGAGGATTACAGGCTTGCTAGAAAGGAGCTCAGAAATGGACTGAGGAGAGCCAGGAGGGTGCACGAGAAAGGGTTGGTGGAAAGGATCAGGGAGAACCCAAAGGCATTTTACTCATATGTGAGGAATAAGAGAATGATCAGGGAGAAAGTAGGGCCGGTCAGTGATAGTGTAGGGAACTTGTGTGTGGAGTTTGAGCGGATAGGGAGAGCCCTAAATGAGTTTTTTGCTTTGATTTTCACTAAGGAAAGGGACCTTGTTGTGAATGAGAACTTTGAGGAGCTGAGAAACAGGCTTGACCAGATCGAGATTGATGAAGTTGATGTGCTGGAAATTTTGGCAAACATTAAGATTGATAAGTCCCCAGGGCCAGACCTGATTTATCCTAGGCTGCTCCGGGAAGCGAGAAATGAAGTTGCTAAGCCGCTGGCGAAGATCTTTGCTTCCTCACTCTCCACGGGAGTCGTACTGGAGGACTGGAGGGAGGCGAATGTTGTTCATCTTTTCAAGAAAGGTAATAGGGAAATCCCTGGCAATTACAGACCAGTCAGTCTTACATCTGTGGTCAGCAATATTTTGGAAAGAATTCTGAGGGATAGGATTTATAACTATTTGGAAAAGCATAGCATGATTAAAGGCGGTCAGCATGGCTTTGTGAGGGGCAGGTCATGCCTCACAAATCTTGAATTCTTTGAGGAGGTGATGAGATAGATTGACGAAGGTCGGGCAGTGGATGTAGTGGATATGGACTTCAGCAAGGCATTTGATAAGGTTCCCATGGTAGGCTCATTCATAAAATCAGGAAGTATGGAATACAGGGAGATTTGGCTATCTGGATTCAGAATTGGCTGGCTGACAGAAGGCTGAGAGTTGTCGTAGATGGAAAGTATTCCACCTGGAGGTCAGTGGTGAGTGGTGTCCCGCAGGGACCTGTTCTTGAGCCTCTGCTCTTTGTAGATTTTATAAATGACATGGATGAGGAGGTTGAGGGGTGGGTGATGGCACAAAGGTTGGAGGTGTTGATAGTATTGAGGGCTATTGCAGACTGCAGTATGACATAGACAGGATGCAGAGCTGGGCTGAGAAATGGCAGATGGAGTTCAACCTGGATAAATGTGAAGTGATGCATTTTGGAAGGTCAAACTCGAATGCTGAATATAGGATTAAAGACAGGATTCTTGGCAGTGTGGAGGAACAGCAGGATTCAAGTACATAGATCCCTCAAAGTTGCCACACACGTGGATAGGATTATTAAGAAAGTAGATGGATGCTTAAAGCATTTCATTAACAGGAATATCGAGTTTAAGAGCCACAAGGTTTTTCTGCAGCTCTACAAAACCCTGGTGAGACCACACTTGGAATATTGTGTCCAGTTCTGGTCGCCCTACTACAGGAAAGATATGGAGGCTTTGGAGAGGGTGCAAAGAAGGTTTACCAGGATGCTGCCTGAACTGGAGGGTTTGTCTTATGAAGAGAGGTTGACAAAGCTCAGACTTTTCTCTCTGGAGAGAAGGAAGAAAAGAGGAGACCTGATCAAGGTATACAAGGTAATGAGAGGCATGGATAGAGTCAATAGCCAGAGACGTTTCCCAGGGCAGGATTGACTGGCATAAGTGGTCATAGCTTTAAGGTATTAGGAGGAAGGTATAGAGGAGACATCAGAGATAGGTTCTTTACGCAGAGAGTTGTGAATGTATGGAATGTGTTGCCAGCTGTGGTGGTGGAAGCAGAGTCATTGGGGACATTTAAGCGACTGCTGGACATGCACATGGATAGCAGTGAGTTAAGGGGTGTGTAGGTTAGGTTATTTTATTTTAGATTAGGAATAATCCTCAGCACAACATCGTGGGCCGGAGGGTCTGTTCTGGGCTGTACTTTTCTATGTTCTACGTTCAAACATGTTCCCTCTCAATCTGCTCTGTTCTAAGGAAATCAACCCCAGTCTGATCAATCTTGTTTCATAATTGAAACTCTCCAACCCAGGCAACATCCTGTTCAGTCTCACCTGCACACACTCCAGTGCTATCACATTGCTTCTATAATGTGGATTCCAGAAATGTGTACAATACTCCAGCTATGGCCTAAACAACATTTTATATGGTACCAGCATGGCCTTCCAGCTCTTAAACTCTATGCCTTGACTAATAAAGGCAAGAATACCATATGTTTTCTTAACCACTTTATCCACCTGCCCTGTTACCTTCAGGGATGTATATGCACATCAAGTCCTTGATTTCTCCAATACAAAAAAAACCTGAGTTTGGGCTTATTGTGCAAACGGTAATGCATCAGGTGGAGATTTGGCAACATCATAAGAGCTGTTGAGGTTCGGCATTTTCTCTCCTCCAACTGAAAAGCTGATGAAATGATTGGAATCCATGATGTGATCATTAGTGATTTGAATTGATTCTCCTGTGGGAATCATAGTGTATTTGTTTTGAAATCTTGAGGTTAGGTTGGTGATATAATGAGGAAATAAACTGATTTCTTGTATTGACAAGGCAACAAAATGAAATGATACACGTTTTGACAATTTATGGTATGTATCATTGACTTGATATACTGTGCAAATTGTTTTATGTTATTGTACAAGCCTGGATTCAAGTCCCACCTGCCCAGAGACAGAATCATAGAATCTCTTCAGCCCATTGAGTCTACACCAACTCTCCGAAGAGCACCTCAACCAGATCCAGCCCCCACCATCTTCCTGTAACCCCACATTTACTTAGCCTTCCCCACCTACCTTGCACATCCTGGACACTACAGGGCTATCTATCAAGGTCAATCTGCCTAACCTGCATTTTTTTGGACTGCGGGTAGAAACCAGAGCACCCGGAGGAAACCCACCTAGATACAGGGAGAATGTCAGTCACCCAAGGCTGGTATCAAACCTAGGTCCCTGGTGCAGTGAGGCAGCAGTGCTAGCCACTGAGCCACTGTGCTTTGTAATAACTTCCGAACAGATTGATTTGAAAATATATTGAAAAGAGCCTTCAGCCAATGCTCCTTTTAAGCTGTGCAGCCACTGCTCCAAGGTTCCTTTGAGGTTCTGCAAATACCAGTGCTGACAGAATAACCTCTGACCTATGATTTAGGAGGTCAATGCCACACATGGACCTCTGAGGTCCACTCTCCGAACGGAACTTAGAGATACCATTGTCAGCTATATATTTTTGATCGTGTCTTACGCAACTTGGATATTTTATTTTTTATCAATAGACTGGGAAAAGACAACGTGATTATGTATGCAGCTGCTCCTTGACCTCTGGATGGTTTGTTTAACCCAACGATAATGAACACTTTAAAAGGAATGGTATTCAATAAATCCACTCGAGTTTCACAGCGGTCTTTAGTTGAATTTCCTTAATTAAAATAGATCAACTTTAACAACATTTTTCTCAATATTTTAAATGCTGAGTCCAGTATAATGGACTTCCTTTTGATTTGGACAGCTTTTCACTGTTATCTAATATCCATGTGTATATTGAAAATCATATAACCTGTGCAGAAATTCAGTTATGATTTTAATTAGTACTGTCTCCAGCTAACTATATAAATTAATTTAATCCAATGAAGCTAATTTCTTCAGTCCCATTAATTTGTGTTTTAAACCCACAATTGTTCTCAATTATACTGACAATTTCTTGTCTGATAATGTTTATTGGATCTGAATTTGTTTTTGGTCCTATTCTTGCTCTCTTGGGATACTAAAGTAAGAATATAAATTTACTTTTATCACCTTTCTATTCTCTACTTTTGTTAGCCTTAGGTCATTTCAGAAGGTTGTGAATTCAAATCCCACTCTAAACTTTGAGCACAGAAACCAGGATCAAGCTTGTCAGCCAGGACTCCCCGGTTGGATCAGGTTAAAAATCCCAGTCAGGGAACTCATATTCTATGAGGTCTACCTGGCTGATATTGTTCCAATTATTCCACAAATTCCTTTTCTTGGGAGCTACTACTAACCTGATTTTCCCAGTCTGTCACGAGTCTTACAACAGTGCCTTTCTTACATGCTGTTTCCATCTCCTAATTTATTTTCTGCTCCACAACCTGACTTTTCTGCTGCGAAGCCTGGTCATAAGGCCTGTCAGGATCCTTTTTTCCTTTTCAGTTCCTCAACTCTACCCACACAGATTCTATGATTTCTGATGAATTGGCCATGCTAAATTGCCCATAGTGTTAGGTGCATTCGTCAGGGGGAAATGGGTCTGGGTGGGTTACTCTTCGGAGGGTTGGTGTGGACTTATTGGGCTGAAGGGCCTATTTCCACACTGTAGGGAATCTAATCTAAAAATCTCTCTCCTCTCACCACAAAAATGTGCCGCCTAGTCTTGAATTTCCCTATCTTAGAGAGAAGACAATTACCATTAACCCTATCCATACCTCTCATTATTTTACAAACTTTTTCAGGTCACCTCTCAACCTCCTATACTCCACTGAAAAAGGTTGAAAAAGGTCCCAGCCTATCCACCCTTTCTTTATAACTCAAGCCTCCCATACCCAGAAACATCCTGGGAAATCTCTTCTGAATCCTGTGCAGCTTACATAGAACATAGAACATTACAGCGCAGTATAGGCCCTCAGCCCTCAATGTTGCGCTGACCTGTGAACATAATCTGATGCCTATCTAACCTACACCGTTCCATTATGATCCATATGTATGTCCAATGCCCATTTAAATGCCCTTAATGTCGGCGAATCTACTACTGTTGCAGGCAGGCCGCTCCACACCCCTACTACCCTCCGAGTAAAGAAATTTCCCCTGATATCTGTCCTAAATCTACCACCCCTCAATTTAAAACTGTGTCCCCTCATGTTAGCCTTCACCATCCAAGGAAAAAGGCTCTCACTGTCCACCCTATCTAACCCTCTGATTATCTTATACATCTCGATTAAGTTACCTCTCAACCTTCTACTCTCCAATAAAAACAGCCTTAGTTCCCTCAGCTTTTCCTCGTAAGACCTTTCTTCCATACCCGACAACATCCTAGTTAATCTCCTCTGAGCCCTTTCCAAAGCTTCCACATCCTTCCTGTACGCAATACTCCAAGTGTGGCCTTACCAGTGCCTTGTACAGCTGAAGCATGACCTTGTGGCTCTGAAACTCAATCCCCCTACCAATAAACACCAACACATCGTATGCCTTCTTAGCAACTTTATCAACCTGGGTGGCAACTTGCAGGGATTTATGCACCTGGACATTGAGATCTGTCTGTTCATCTGCACATGATAATATCCTTCCTGTAACTAGGCAACCAGAACTGGACACAGTATTCCAGAAGGGGCCTCACCAATGTCCTGCACAATCTCAACATAACGTTCCAACTCCTATACTCCAAGGACTGATCAGTGAAGGCAAACATGCCAGATGCCTTCTGAATCATTCTGTCTATATGTGACACAAATTTTAAAGAATTATATACCTGTACCCTTAGGTCCCTCTGTTCTACCATTCATTGTTTGTTGTGCCAAAATGCAATACCTTGCAGTTATCCAGATTGAACTCCCTCCGTCGTTTTTCAGCCCATTGACCCATTTGATTAAGATTCCTTTGTAAACTTAGAAATCTTCTTCACTCTCTACTATGCCACCAACTTTGGTGTAATCCACAAATTTACTATCTATGCCTTCTGTATTCTCATCCAAATGATTTATTTAAATGACAAACAGAAAAGGATCCAGAACCAATCCCTGTGGAATACCGCTGGTCACAGGTCTCCAGTCTGAAAAGCAACCCTCCACCATTACGCTCTGTCTCCTGCTGTGAAGCCAATTATGTATCCAATTGACAAGCTCACCCTGAACCCAATGTAATGTAACTTTACTAAGTAGTCTACCACGTGGAATCTTGTCAAGTACTTTATTGAGGTCCAAATAATATCTACTGCTCTGCTATCATCAACCTTTTTGGTAACTTCTGCAGAAAAGCTCAGTCAAGTTTGTGAGACATGATTTTCCTCACACAAAACCATGCTGACTATCCCTAATCAATTTTTCCATCTCTAAATGCCCATGCATCCTATCTTTTATAATCACCTCCAACAATTTACCCACCGAAGTCAGACTCACAGGTCAAGAGTTACCTGGTTTATCCTTAAAACCTTTCTTAAACAAAGGTACAACATTAGTCACCCTCCAATCATCAGGCACTTTACCTGTGGTTATAGATGATGCAAACATTTTTGCAAGAGGTCTCGTAATTTCCTCCCTTACTTCCCACGACAATCTGGGATATATCAGATCAGGTCGTGGAGATTTATCCACTTTTATATTGTCTAAGACATCTTCTGTAATGTGTACTGTTTTTAAGACATTAAAGTTTATTTCTTTGTATTCTGCAGACTCAATTTCTTTCTCCACAGTAAAAACTGATGTGAAATATTCATTTAGGATCTCTCCCATCACCTGGGGTTCAACACAAAGATGACCTCCTTGATCTTTAAGAGGCCCTTCCCTGTCTCCAGTTACTCTTTTGCTCTGAATATATTTGTAGAATCTCTTTGGATTATCCTTAACCTTTTCTGCAAATGCTATCTCATATCCCTCTTTGCCTTCTGGATTTATTTCTTAAGAATGGCCCTGCACTTTTTATATTGATTAAGAGGTTCAATTGAACCATATTGTCTATATCTAAAGTAAGATTCTCTTTTATTCTTGACTAGAACCTCAATATCTTTATTCATTCATTGTTCCTTCATCATACCAGCCTTACCCTTCACTCTAACAGAAATAAATACCTCTGAACTCTCGTCATCAAACTCTTGAACTCCTCCCACTTGTCAGGCATTCTTTTACCTGTGAACAGTCTATTCCAATCAACTTTTGAAAGTTCTTGTCTCACACCATTAAAATTTGCCTTAATCCAATTAAAAACTTTAAGATTTATGAAAGGCTTATCCTTTTCCCCAACCAGTTTGAAATTAATAGAATTATGATCACTAGACCCAAAGTATTCCCCCATTTTTATTTCAGTCACCTGCCCTGCCCCCCTCCCGTTCATCTCTCCATCCCGGAGGCTCCCTGCCTTCATTCCTGATGAAGGGCTTTTGCCCGAAACGTCGATTGTCCTGCTCCTCAGATGCTGCCTGACCTGCTGTGATTTTCCAGCACCACTCTAATCTAAATCCTGTCCTGCCTTATTGTCTAAAATAAGGTCTAGTTTTGCTCCTTCTCTAGTAGGAGCATCCACATATTGATAAAGACAAATTTCTTGAGTACATTTGACAAATTCTTCACCATCCAAACCTTTTACACAATGGTAGCTCCGGTCAATGTTAGGAAAATTAAAATTTCCATTATTACATATATCTGAGATCTCCCTATATGTTTCTTTCTTAATTTCTCTCTTACTATTGGGGAACCCTATGGTACAATCCCAACAAAGTGATTTTTCCTTTCTGATTTGCAATATCTTCCAATATATTTTCACTGGATGATTTTTCAGAAATATCTTTCCTAGTTACAGCAGTAATATATTCCTTAATCAAAAACACTAATGCCTTCCTTTCTTGTCTCTTTTTCTATGCTTCCTAAAGCATCTAAAACCAGGAACACTAAGCTACCAGTCTTGTCCATCTCTCTGCCAAGTTTCTGCAATAGTTGATGTTCTAATCCCATGTTCTTAAACGTGCCCTGAGTTTATCAGCCTTAACTCTAAGACCACTTGCAGTGAAATAAATGCAATTTAGTTCTTCAGAGTTACTACATACTCTGACTCTCTCTTGTCTTTCTTTTCTAATTGACCTGCTGTCACATTCACAACCTTACCCATCGATCCTTCCATTTGCACTGCTACTGAGAATTCCTCCACTTGCCTTCTCAAACAGTATAAAGTCTCCTTTTATAGGCTGAGCAAATTTCCCTGCTAAGATAGTGATCCCTTTCCAGTTTAGATTAGACCCATCCTTTTTGAACAGTTGTTTCGTTCACAAAAGACCTACCAATTGTCTAAAAATCTGAATCCCTGAACAATACAACAGCTCTTCGGCCATTGATTTAACTCTTTAACTTCTTGTTCCTTTCCTTTTTTGAGTTTGGCATTGGGAGCAAACCAGAAATGACTGCTTTTAAGGTTTTATTTTTTAATCCTCTAGAAGGACCAACAACGCCTCTTCTTCATTGAGCAGCTAGGGAAATTTGACATGTCCATAAGGACCCTCATCAACTTCTGCAGATGTACCATTGTGAGCATACTGTCCAGGTGCATAACAGCCTGGTATGGGAACTGCTCTGCCCAGGATCATAAGAAACTACAGAAGTTTCTCACTGGCACAGCCCAGACTATCACAGAAGACAACCTTCCATTCGTGGACTCTATTTATACAGCTCGCTGTTGTGGAAAGGCTGCCAACCATCATCACAAACCCATCTCACCCCAGTAATGATCTCCTACAACCTCTTCCATCAGGCAGAAGATACAGAAGCCTGAACACATGCACCAGTGGGTTCAGGAGCAGCTTCTTCCCAGCTGTTATTAGACTGACGAATGGACTCTCCAGCCTGAAGTAACGCTGATCTTGCTAACGTCGATGTCGCCTAGCACATGCCCCTGTGCAATGTAACCTGTATACCTCTGTCTAGGTCTTTTTGATCTGTACATCCTTGCTTCGTATGGTCTGCTTGTACTGCTTGTAAACACAAAGGAAAAGAAGTGCATCTTTTCTCTGTCATAAGCTGCCTTTGGAATCCATCTGCCACCCTAGCCTAACTTCCATCAAGTGTGAGGTGGTCAGGATTTTGTGGTCAAGAAAATCCAATCAACTGCTTGTGCCTTGCCCCTCACTTCAACGAATACAAATGACACCTTATTTAAGCTCCTTCCACCCTCAGCCTGAATTTGCACCTTTCTCCAGTCCCTGACCTATTGTCCCTATGTCCTCTCTAAACCCATTTTATCCATGAGATGTACCTATTTTTTCCCCAGTTTTATTCCCACTGAACTACTGGATACCCAGCATCCTCTGCTGTTAGCTGATATTGTGACTGATGTTCTCTCTTTAAGTCTTGATTCTCTCTCCTTAAAAATGCCGACATCGCCCCTCTCTGAAACAAAAACTAACCTGAACCCAACAATTTCAATCCTTTTCCTGTTTAAGTCCTTGAACCTTACCTGGGTAGACTGGGGGATGGAATTGACTGGACTATTCTGCAAAGAGCTAGCATTTACTTGATAGTTTGAAATAACCTCCTTTTGTGTTGTATTATCCCCATGCCTTCCAGGACAAAGAAGTCCACCTAACTGCCAAAACATTTACCACCGTAAACATTCACATCCTCCATCTCAGGCAGACTCCCAGAAAGAACAGTGTGTGGTACTTACAAAACTCACTCACGCTCCTTCAGTAGCATCTTCCAAGTCTATGACTCTATCACCTTGAAGAATAAGGGCAGCTGAGAATGTCACCACCCGCACATTCCACTCCAAGGTAAGCAGCTGGGAATGAGGGGTACTGTATAAAGTTGACTAGTCAGTACTGAGGGATATGGTAAGGAGGTGAGTCAGTGGGATTGAAGGTGACCAAACCGTACTGAGGGATTCAGTAGGATGATATGTCAGTGGGATTGAAGGTGACTATGCTGTACGGAGGGATATGAGGGTAAGGAGGTGAGTCAGTGGGATTAAAGGGTACAGTGACTGAATAATATGATGATGCTGTGAGTAGTGGGACTAGGGGATGTGGTCAGAGGGTAGGTGGATGGAACTGAGGGAAATCCTCAGCAAAAAACATAATTAGTAACTCAATCTGTGGAAATCAATATGCCTCCCCCACTTCTTTTACCTGTCTTTGATTTTCATCCTCCAGCAGGAGTCGGCCTTCAATGTTTTTCCTGGTCTCCAAGAATGCCATTCGTTGTGCCCGAACAGAAAGGTAGCTTATAAAAAGACTGGCAAGGTTCATACAAAGCAGCAACAGCAGTTTGACATAAACCTGTAACAGCAACACAAAGCATTCTGATTACAAAATGGGGAGGTGATGGCAAGGCATCTGCCATGTGCTGGATGAACTGCAAGGCTAATGATCAATGACATGGCACATTTTACAGAATAGTTACAAGGAAGAGTTGCTTTTCTCGAATGCTTTTCACTACTTACACATTTTCCAAAGTTCCTTACATACAGTCAAGTACTTATGTAACCATTGCAATGTGGAAATATGGCAGCCAAATTACACACAAGAATATCCCATAAACATCGACATTTAATTAGCCACAATGGTGCCGGTTTTGGGATAACTATTAGCCAGACAGTAAAAATATCAGTTCTGAGGAAGAGTCATTGAACCCAAAACATTAACCCTGATTTATCTCCACAAATCCTGCCAGAACTGCTAAGTTTTCCAGCAATTTCAGTTTTTGCTTTTGATTTCCAGTATCCGCAGTTCTTTAAGTTTTTACTAAAGGCACCACCACAGTTCATTTCTCAATAACTCTTTAACATATTAGCATCTACCTTAAGGAGCATGAATAGCTACAATTTAATGTTTCATCCAGCCCATTAACCCATGCAATGTTCTGACATGAGAGTGACAGACTGGATCATGTTCTCAAGCCAGCAAAGTGATATGCAAACTGTAATCTTCTGACTCAGAACACAGTGAAGCCCACTGAGCTGTGCTGTACAGGATGAATTACAGGTAGTCTGGGGGTGATCCTATTTGAGAGGATGGAAGGATGATCAGAAGAACATAGGAGCAGGATTTGGCCACTCAGCCCCTTGAGCCTAATCTACGATTTTAGATCTTAGTTCATCAATCATCTCACCACCACATTCCTAAAGAACAGTTCTGAAGAAGACATATCAGATTTACAAGATTAACTCTGATTTTGTATCCAGAGATATTGCCAAACTTGCTGCTTATCTACAGCACATACTGTTTTCATTTCAGATCTTCAGTGTCTGTAATGTCTAGCTTTACAACGGGTCTACAATTCCTTGTTTTTTTTCTCTCTCCCTCCTTTCTTAAACAGTAGGGTTACATTTGCAGCCTTCTATTACTGAACAGGTAGAATTTTTAAAGATACAGTCATAGAATCGTAAAGCATGGAAGCAGATCCTTCAGTCCAACTCATCAATGCCAATCACATTTTCCAAACTAAACTAGTCCCGTTTGCCTGCATTTAGCAGACTTGCTGTTGCCTGCCTTTTCTAATTAACTTGCTCATTTTTAATTCAGGACCATCTCATCTGTCTTCCCATTCTCATTACCACTTAGGATCCATCACATCACAGCACCCCCACCCCTACTAATTTAAAGGCTCCCAAAAAGCGCTAGTAAATCTCCCCACCAGAATATTAGTTCCCTTCCAGTTCAGATGAAACCCAACCTTTTGAACATGTATTTTCTGCTCCAGAAGAGATTCCAATGATCCAACAATCTGAATCCTTGACCACTGCACCAACTCCTCAGCCACTGATTTATCTGCCATATGTTATCATTCCTACTCTCACTAGCAAATGCACTGGGAGTAATCACAAGATCACTACCTTTTACAGATTCTACTTTTTAATCCTCTGCATAACTTTTCCGATGTTCACTCTGCAAATCCTTAACTCTTTCCATTACTATATCGCTTTTAACAATGTGAACAACAACTCCCAGCTTCTCGCTCTCCCCTTTTACAAACTGCTGCAATTGTTTAGAGATGTCCTGAACTGTAGCATCAGGGGGGCAATATGCTATCCTGAATTCATGCTCACGCCCGCAGAATCTCCTGTCTGTGCCCCTGATGGGAGAGTCCCTTGTAACAATTACTCTTTTGAATCTCAACAAACTCTGCTTAAGATTTATTCTTGGTGCCCAAGATCTGCAACTTCTATTTTCCTCTGAGAGATTATCGTCCTCAACAGCACCCAAAACTGGATCTCTGTTTGAGGCAGGAATAGCCACAGGACATTGCTGTGCTACCTTCCTATCTGTCTGACTGAACCTGTGATCACTAATGCATCCAGTGTCTCTGTGATCAGCTCCTTCGGTGCTCTGGGTGAAAGTCATTGGATTTCCTAGATTTGTTATATTCTAGTACCATTAATTTCCACAATACTACTTTTTTTGACTAATACTAATTCTTTCCATTCCACACTGTCACGAGACCCTTGGATCTTAAACATTTCAGTGAGGCTTCTTGTGTCTTCCTGTATGAAGACAAACACAGAGTACTTATTTAGTTTCTCTGCCATTTCTCTGTCTCCTGCTATAAATGTAATGGACACATATTTTGCTTTGCTATTCTTTATGTTTTAACATAGCAACAGAGTATCTTACAATTCATTTTTCATGTTTCTTGGTATTTTACATTCATATTTTACTCTCCCCTTATCATTTTTTTGGCTCATCTTTACTGAATTCCAAAATTCTCAAAATACTAAGACTTGCAACATTTTCTGGCAACTTTAAGGGATGGCACTTCACTAGAAATCAAAAGCCCGAGGCTAATGGTTCAAGGGAATTGAGCTCAAATCTGACCATACAGACAATGAATTTTGAATTCAATGAAAATCTGGAATGAATGAAGCTAGCCGAATGACAACCAGGTAGTGATGATCAATCCTTGTAAAAAGTCATCTGGTTCACAAGTGTTCATTATAAGAAATCTGCCAGCCTTTCCTGGCCAGATTTACATGAGAGCTCAGACATACAGTCATATGGTTGAGTTTGAACTGCCGTGTGGGAAATTAGGAATGATAAATAAATGCAAGCCCAGTCAGTAATGCACAAATTCATCAGTTAGTAAAAAACAATTAGCCGGGGACTCTACCTTAGACTATAAGACCATAAGAAAAGGTGGGAGAATGAGGCTATTCAGCCCATCAAGTCTGCTTCACCAATATCTTGAGGAGGAAATCTGCGAATTCTCCTCAGGTGGGTTTAAACTAATTCAGCAGGAGGATGGGAACCTGAATTGTAGTTTAAGTATATGGGAGTTTGAGAGTAAAGAGGTCAGAAATAAGGTTTCACGGGTGCAAGAAGGTACCGGCAAGCAAGAAATTGGTTTGAAGTGTGTCTATTTCAATGCCAGGAGCATCCAGAATAAAGTGGGTGAACTTGCAGCATGGGTTCGTACTTGGGATTTCGATGTTGTGGCCATTTCAGAGACATGGGTAGAGCAGGGACAGGAATGGTTATTGCAGATTCCGGGGTTTAGATGTTTCAGTAAGAACAGAGAAGATAGTAAAAGAGGGGGACGTGTGCCATTGTTAGTCAAGGACAGTAATACAGTTGCAGAAAGGACTTTTGAGGACATGTCTATTGAGGTAGTATGGACTAAGGTTAGAAACAGTAAATGAGAGGTCACCCTGTTGGGAGTTTTCTACAGGCCTCCAAATAGTTCCAGAGATATAGAGGATAGGATAGCAAAGTTGATCCTCGATAGGAGTGAGAGTAACAGGGTAGTTGTCATGGGGGCTTTAACTTTTCAAATATTGACTGGGAATACTATAGTTTGAGTACTTTAGATGGATCGTTTTTTTGTCCAATTTGTGTAGGATGGTTTCTTGACAGTATGTAGAAAGGCCAACAAGGGGCAAGGCCACATTGGATTTGATACTGGGTAATGAACCTGGCCAGGTGTTAGATTTGGAGGTAAGTGAGCACTTTGGTGATAGTGACAACAATTTGGTTATGTTTACTTTAGCGATGAAAAGGGATAGGTATATACCACAGGGCAAGACTTATAGCTGGGGGGAAAGGCAATTATGATGCAAATTGGCAGGATGTAGGATGCTTAGGATGGGGAAGGAAACTGCAGGGGATGGGCACAATTGAAATGCGGAGCTTATTCAAAGAACAGCTACTGCAAATCCTCGCTAAGTATGTACTGGTCAGGCAAGGAGGAAGTTGTTGAGCATGGGAGCCGTGCTTTACTAAGGAAGTTCAATCTCTTGTCAAGAGGAAGAAGGCTTATGTTACAATGAGATGTGGTAGCTCAGTTAGGACGCTTGAGAGTTACAAATTAGCCAGGAAAGACCTAACAAGAGTTAAGAAGAGCAAGGAGGGGGCTTGAGAAGTCATTGGCAGATGGGATCAACAAAAGCCCTAAGGTTTTCTATAGGTTTATCAGGAATAAAAGAATGATGAGGATAAGATTAGCACCAATCAAGGGTGGTAGTGGGAAGTTGTACGTGGAGTCAGAAGAGATAGGGGAAGTGCTTAATGAATACTTTTCATCAGTATTCACATGAGAAAAAAATAATGTTGTTGAGGAGAATACTGAAATACAAACTATTAGACTAGATGGGATTGAGGCTCACAAGGAGGAGGTGTTAGCAATTCTGGAAAGTGTAAAAATAGATAAGTCCCCTGGGCCAGATGGGATTTATCCTAGGATTCGTTGGAAAGTCAGGGAAGAGATTACTGAGCCTTTGGCTTTGATCTTTATGTCATCATTGTCGACAGGTATAGTGCATGAAGACTGGAGATTAGCAAATGTTGTTCTCTCATTCAAGAAGGGGAGTAGAGACAACCTTGGTAATTATAGACCAGTGAGCCTTACTTTGGTTGTGGGTGAAGTGTTAGAAAGGGTGAAAGAGATAGGATTTATAATCATCTGGAAAGGAATAAGTTGATTAAGCATAGTCAATTTTGTACCTCAAAAATTTTATTGAGTTCTTTGAGAACATGACCAAACAGATGGATGAGGGTAAAGCAGTTGAAGTTGTGTATATGGATTTCAGTAAGGTGTTTGATAAGGCTCTCCATGGTAGGCTATTGCACAAAATACAGAGGCATAGGATTGAGGGTGATTTTGGATCAGAAATTGGCTAGCTGAAAGAAGACAAAGGGTGGTATTTGATGGGAAATATTCATTCTGGAGGTCATTTTCTCGTGGTGTACCACAAAGATCTGTTTTGGATCCACTGCTGTTTGTCATTTTTATAAATGACCTGGATGAGGGTGCAGAAGGATGGGTTAGTAAATTTGTGGATGACATTAAGGTCGGTAGAGTTGTGCATAGTGCAGAAGAATATTCTAGGTTACAGAGGGACATAGACAAGCTGCAGAGCTGGGCTGAGAGGTGGCAAATGGAGTTTAATGTAAAAAAGTGTGAGGTGATTCACTTTGGAAGGAGTAACAGGAATACAGAATTTTGGGCTAATGGTAAGATTCTTGGTAGTGTAGATGAGCAGAGGGCTCTTGGTGTCTAGGTCCATCAAACTTTGAAAGTTGCCACCCAGCTTGATAGAGTTGTTAAGAAGGCATACAGTGTGTCAGCTTTTATTGGTAGAGAGATTGAGTTTCAGAACCATGAGATCATCTGTAGCTGCAGCTGTACAAAACTCTAGTGAGGCCGCAACTTGGATTGATGCATGTAGTTCTGGTCGCTGCATTATAGGAAGGATGTGGAAGCTTTGGAAAGGGTTCAGAGGAGATTTACGAGGATGTTGCCTGGTATGGAGGGAAAGTCTTACGAGGAAAGGCTGAGGGACTTGAGGCTGTTTTTGTTAGAGAGAAGAAGTTTGAGAGGTGACTTCATTGAGACATATAAGATAACCTGACAGTTACATAGGGTAGACAGTGAGAGCCCTATTCCTCAGATAGCAATGGCTAGCATGAGAGGACGTAGCTTTAAATTGAGAGGTAATAGATATAGGACAGATGTCAGAGGTAGTTTCTTTACTCAGAGAGTAGTAGGGGCATGGAATGCATTGCCTGCAACAGTAGTAGACTTGCCAACTTTAAGGGCATTTAAATGGTCATTGGATACACATATGGATGAGAATGGAATAGTATAGGCTAGATGGGCTTAAAGTTTGTGAGAAGATTTGTAGCTCAGGTGCTCGTTGTTGTGGTTCTGTTCGCCGAGCTGGGAATTTGTGTTGCAGACGTTTCGTCCCCTGTCTGGGTGACATCCTCAGTGCTTGGGACCCTCCTGTGAAGCGCTTCTGTGATGTTTCCTCCGGCATTTATAGTGGCCTGTCTCTGCCGCTTCCGGTTGTCAGTTCGAGCTGTCCGCTGACATTTATAAATGCCGGAGGAAAGATCACAGAAGCGCTTCACAGGAGGCTCCCAAGCACTGAGGATGTCACCTAGACAGGGGACAAAATGTCTGCAACACAGATTCCCAGCTTGGCTAACAGAACCACAACAGGTTAGATGGGCTTCAGATCCTTTCCACAGGTCAGCTGAAGGGCCTGTACTGTGCTGTAATGTTCTATGTTCTAAACATCACATTGGTCTTCCTAACTGTGAATGGAACCTACGTGTAACCTTAAGAAAATCCTGACTCTTAAGTCCCTTTGTGTTTCAGATTTTGGAAGACGTTTTCCATTTAAAAAAATAGGCTATGCCTCTATTCTTCCTACAAAAGTGTGTAACGTCTCACTTTCCTACATTGTATTCCATTTGTCACTTCTTTGCCCACACTGTCAGCTGGCCCAAATCCTTATGAAGCCTTCTTGCCTCCTCAATGCTCCCTACCCATCCACTTATCACCCCCTCCAACAATGCCCTCAGTTGCTTTGTCCAGATTATTAATGTATAACATGAATAGTTGAGGTCCCAATACAGATCTCCGTGGTAGTCCACAAGTCAACAGTTGACATCATGCAAAAGATCTCTTTAACCCTAATCTCTGCCTTCTACCAGTCAGCCAAACCTCTATCCATGTCAGTACCTCGTCACTAACATCTTACTTAGCAGCATCCTATGTGGCATCTTGATGAACTACTGCTGAAATAGCTGGGATTGAGATGATTGACCTCCAGAAACCAGCCTTTATTGGTCAAGGTATTGAATGCAAGATCAAAGAGGTTATGAAAGATCTGTAAATTATGTCAGTTAGACCATTGATGGAGTACTTACTGCTTATAGCTTTTGTCACCTAAAAGGATAGTAGAGGCAGGCTCAAGACATTTAAAAACTTTATAGATGTACACTACACAGGCCAAACATTTATAAGCCCAGAAGTCAAGTGCTGAAAAATGGGACTCAGATAGATGGACATTTGGTGACTGGCATTGGTCCAATGAGCTGAAGTGCCTCCTCCCATCTGTAAAGGCTGACTGTAAGAGGTAAAAACAATGACTACAGATGCTGGAAACCAAAGTCTAGATTAGAGTGGTGCTGGAAAAGCACAGCAGTTTAGGCGGCATCCGAGGAGCAGTAAAATCGACATTTCAGGCAAAAGCCCTTCATCAGGAATACCCGATGAAGGGCTTTTGCCCGAAACGTCGATTTTACTGCTCCTCGGATGCTGCCTGAACTGCTGTGCTTTTCCAGCACCACTCTAATCTAGGCTGACTCTAAGAGTCTAGCTACACCTATCTTCCTTGATATCACATGTGACTCCTAGAAGTGTTTTGTCCTGGCTTCCATTGATTCAAGTTTAGGGCTCCTTGATACCGCATTCGGTCAAATGCTGACTTAATTTTAAGAAACAAAAAAAACCTGCAGATGCTGGAATCCAAAGCAGACAGGCAGGAGACTGGAAGAACACAACAAGCCAGGCAGCATCAGGAGGTGGAGAAGTCAATGTTTTGGGACTGGGGATGGGTGTAGTGGGAGCTGCAGATAAAGGGGATGGTGGGGGCAGAGGGGGGAAGTGGGAATAAGTTAAGACAGGTAGAGGGTACGAGCTGGTTGATCAATTCCTCCCATTGACCAACCAGGTTGTACCGTCTACCTGTCCTCACCCTCCTCAATTGATAGATACAAGACAGGTTGGGAGAGCGGTCCAGGAAATGGCTGATGGAATTTAACGTGAGCAAGTGCGAGGTCTTGCACTTTGGCAAAAAGAATAAAAGCATGGACTACTTTCTAAATGGTGAGAAAATTAATAAAGCCAAAGCACAAAGGGATCTGGGAGTGCTAGTCGAGGATTCTCTAAAGGTAAACATGCAGGTTGAGTCTGTGATTAAGAAAGCGAATGCAATGTTGTCTCTTATCTCAAGAGGGTTGGAATATAAAAGCAGAGATGTACTACTAAGACTTTATAAAGCTCTGGTTAGGCCCCATTTTGGAGTACTGTGTCCAGTTTTGGTCCCCACACCTCAGGAAGGACATACTGGCACTGGAACGTGTCCAGCGGAGATTCACACGGATGATCCCTGGAATGACAGGTCTAGCATATGAGGAACGGCTGAGGATACTGGGATTGTATTCGTTGGAGTTTAGAAGATTAAGGGGAGATCTAATAGAGACGTACAAAATAATACATGGCTTTGAAAAGGTGGATGCTAGAAAATTGTTTCTGTTAGGCGAGGAGACTAGGACCCGTGGACACAGCCTTAGAATTAGAGGGGGTCATTTCAGAACAGAAATGCAGAGACATTTCTTCAGCCAGAGAGTGGTGGGCCTGTGGAATTCATTGCCACGGAGTGCAGTGGAAGCCGGGACGCTAAATGTCTTCAAGGCCGAGATTGATAGGTTCTTGTTGTCTAGAGGAATTAAGGGCTACGGGGAGAATGCTGGCAAGTGGAGCTGAAATGCGCATCAGCCATGATTGAATGGCGGAGTGGACTCAATGGGCCGAATGGCCTTACTTCCACTCCTATGTCTTATGGTCTTAAGACCTGACTGAGTACCAACCTGCATCCTCCAATATGTCCCTAGAGCAGAGAAACTGCACCATGTTCTTTGCAGCCTTCAATACATCATTATTGATGGCAAACATCTTGCTGAGATCATCCCTACGCCCCTACTTCTCACCTTCAAATAATCCCCAAATCTTAAACAGACCATTGTTCGCAGCAAACTACCCAGCCTTCAAGACAACAGCAAACACAACACCACACAACCCTATCTTGGTAACCTTTGCAAGATATGCCAGCTCATCAACATGGATACTTTGAACACATGTGGGAAGAACACTATCCACCACATAGAAGCAGGTAATCATATGACTCACCAATGTTGTCTATTCAGGACAAAGAATGTTCCTTCCCAGTCAGGGACATTCAGCTTCTGATCTTCAGTAAGTGTCTTCCAAGGTGCCTTCAAGATCCACAACAATGCAGAATCGCTGAGAAGAAACTGATAGCCAAGTTCAATACCCACGAAGATGGCCTGAACCGTGATCTTGGGCTCATGTTTCACTACATGTAACCCCATCATATTGTTCTATATTTGTAAAATCTTGCTTACTGTCTTATTTTGATATAATAACTTTGATAGCATGTGATGATCTCTCAACCTGAAGTAGTTTGTACAGTTTTGGATTACTTGTTACTTTGATTACACCCTTGGCATGTGACTCCTATACCTATCATATTACCATATTATAATATCATATTATTCCAGCAGGTTGGTTTGTCTCAGCACCATCTTATTCTTAATTTTTTGTAATTATCTCTCTGCCTCAGTGAATTGGACTCTAGGTCATTCCCTCACTTGCTATTCAGCTGTTGACACTTTACTCACACTGTCTGACACTTTTGATCACCTGCAGAGACTTAATACTTAGTCTGTTGACACTCCACTCACATTTGTATGATTTTTTGATCTCTCTGTCTGTAAATCCTGTGCCTGTATGCTTTTCTTCACTTCCCCTGACAAAGGAGCAGTGCTCTGAAATCTTGTGATTTCAAATAAACCTGTTGGTCTATAACTTGGTGTCATATGACTTATGATCTGTCCACCCCAGTCCAACACCAGCACCTCCATATCTGGAGTACCACTGACAGACTTTTGCAAAGGCCCAGTGCCTTTGTAGTATCTAGTGCCTTCCACCCATCTTGATATCATATTGAGTGAAACAAATTCTTTAAAGATGCTGGGGATCTCATGATGGACTATCCACTCAGTGCACCTGGATGAAGATTATTTGAAATGCTTCAACCTTATCTTTTGCACTGATGTGCTAGGCTCACCCATCATTGAGGATGGAGATATTTGTGAAACCATCTTCTCCAGTGAACTGTTTAATTGAACATCATGATTCATGACTCAAAGTGGCAGGGATGCAGAGCTTTGATCTGATCTGTTGGTGGTGGAATCACTTAGCTCTGTCTATTACTTGCTGCTAATGTAGTTTAGCATGCTCTGTGTTGTAAGCTAATCAGCTTAACACCTAGTATTTAGGTACACTTGATGCTGCCCCTCTTCATTAATCTGCGGTAAATTGTAGAGTGAGGGATATGCTCAGCCATAAGGTTTCAGAGAGTGGTTCAATGCAATTCCATTACATCCCACAGTGCTTCATTATTGCCCAGTCATGAGTTGTTCAAGCTATCCTAAATCTATATGTTTAGAATGATGGTTGTGACACAGAAATGATGGAAGGTATGCTCAATGTGAGGCGGAATGTCATATTTACAAATTCTATGTCATGGTCACTCCTACCAATACTTTTGTCAACTGTTCTTTCTGTGGTTGGTAGGTTTGTGAGCATCAGATCCAGTCTGCTTTTCTTCTTATTGTTTCCCTCACCATCTGCAACATTCCTAATTATTCCTTTTGGGATTGGTGAGCTCTGTCAGTCATAGCTTCATCGGCTGAGGGGAAGATAGTAGGTAGCCAGCAGCAAGTTTTCTTGCTTATGTGTTACCAGATGCGGTGAGAGTGCATGAGTTCTGGAGTCAATATTGATGACTCCATGGACAACTCCCTCTCAGATGTACAGTTTTGTGCCAATGGAACAGGACCTGAAAGGTGATAAATGAATCTAGGTGATCTGTACAGTATGATTGATTTGGTGAGTATGACTATGTCAGGCTGTTGCTTAACGAATCTGTAGAATGGCTTGCCAAATTATCAAGATAAAAACAATGACTGCAGATGCTGGAAACCAGATTCTGGATTAGTGGTGCTGGAAAAGCACATCAGTTCAGGCAGCATCCGAGGAGTAGGAAAATCGACGTTTCGGGCAAAAGCCTTTCATCAGCCTTGCCAAATTTTCACACAAGCCATAAGACATTAGAACACAGAACAGGGAATAGTATAACAGAGGAACAGGCCCTTCAGCCCACTATGTCTATGCTGACCATGATGCCATTACAAACTAATCCCACCTGCTCGCACATGGTCCATACATCCCTCTATGCCCTGCCTGTTCATGTGTTTTCTGACTAAATGTTATCCTATCTAATTCTACCACATCCCATGGCTCGCACATTCCAGGCACCTACCACCCTCTATATAAAATTGTGCCTCACACATCTCCTTTTAACATCCCCCCTTTCATCTTCAACCTAGTATTTGATATTTACACCCTAAGGAAAAAAACTGACTATCCACCCTTTCAATGCCTCTAATAATTTTACGTACTTCCATTAGCCTTCGTCATTCTAGCCAAAACAATCCAACCTCTCCTTATAGCTGATTCGCTCTAATCCAGGAAAAATCCTTGTAAACCTCATTTGCACCTTCTCGAAAGCCTCCGCATCCTTCCAATAATGTGGCAACAAGAATTGCACACAATACTCATTAATGTTTGATCCATTAGGAATTAGAATTTTCTGGTTCAACAAGCCTGGGTTAACCATTGACATTTCCACTACTTAGGTTGATGTCAGGTTAGTCTAGTTACACTCCTTATTGACTTTTCAGTAGCAGTTTTGTACATACAACCAGTGGCTTGCTAGGTGATTTCTAAGGGCAATTAAGAGGGCATTGCTGTTGGTATGAAGAAAAATGGAAGCCAGACCAAGTAAGGATATTGGATTTCTATTTTAAAGGGACTTTGGTAAACCAGATGGAGTTTAGAACCGCTGATGATCGTTTCATGATCACCATTACTGGAAGCAGTTCATTGCAAATTTGGGGAACAGCAAACAGTGTAGAGTCTACGAATGGGAAGACATAGAGTCATAGAGATGTACAGCGTGGAAACAGACTTTTTGGTCCAACCCGTCCATGCCGACCAGATACCCCAACCCAATCTAGTCCCACCTGCCAGCATCCAGCCCATATCCCTCCAAACCCTTCCTATTCATATACCCATCCAAATGCCTTTTAAATGTTGCAATTGTACCAGCCTCCACCACATCCTCTGGCAGCTCATTCCATACACGTACCACCCTCTGCATGAAAAGGTTGCCCCTTAGGTCTCTTTTATATCTTTCCCCTCTCACCCTAAACCTATGCCCTCTAGTTCTGGACTCCCCAACCCCGGGGAAAAGACTTTTCTATTCACCCTATCCATGCCCCTCATAATTTTGTAAACCTCTATAAGATCACCCCTCAGCCTCCGATGCTCCAGGGAAAACAGCCCCAGCCTGTTCAGCCTCTCCATGTAGCTCAAATCTGCCAACCCTGGCAACATCCTTGTCAATCTTTTCTGAACCCTTTCAAGTTTCATAGAAACATAGAAAAATACAGCGCAGTACAGGCCCTTCGGCCCTCAATGTTGCGCCGACCGAAGCCTACCTAACCTACACTAGCCCAATAACCTCCATATGCTTGTCCAATGCCCGCTTAAATGACCATAAAGAGGGAGAGTCCACCACTGCTACTGGCAGGGCATTCCATGAACTCATAACCTGCTGAGTAAAGAATCTACCCCTAACATCTGTCCTATACATACCACCCCTTAATTTAAAGCTGTGTCCCCTAGTAACAGCTGACTTCATTAGCGGAAAAAGGTTCTCACTGTCAACCCTATCTAAACCCATAATCATCTTGTACACCTCTATCAAATCTCCCCTAAACCTTCTTTTCTCCAATGAGAAAAGTCCCAAGTGCCTCAGCCTTTCCTCATACGATCTTCCTACCATGCCAGGCAACATCCTGGTAAACCTCCTCTGCACTTGTTCCAATGCCTCCACATCCTTCCTGTAGTATGGCGACCAAAACTGCACACAATACTCCAGATGAGGCCGCACCAGAGTCTTATACAACTACAACATGACCTCAGGACTCCGGAACTCAATTCCTCTACCAATAAAGCCCAGTACACCAAATGCCTTCTTCATAGCACTATTTACCTGGGTGGCAACTTTCAGAGATCTGTGTACATGGACACCAAGATCCCTCTGCTCATCCACACTACCAAGTAGTCTACCATTAGCCCAGTAATCCATCTTCTTGTTACTCCTACCAAAGTGAATGACTTCACACTTAGCTACATTGAATTCCATTTGCCACCTTACTGCCCAGCTCTGCAACTTATCTATATCGCGCTGTAACCTGCCACATCCTTCTTCGCTGTCCACAACTCCACCGACTTTCGTATCATCCACAAACTTGCTCACCCAGCCTTCAAGCCCCTCCTCCAGGTCATTTATAAAAATGACAAACAGCAATGGTCCCAAAACAGATCCTTGTGGAACACCGCTAGTAACTGTGCTCCAAGATGAACCTATACCATCAACTACTACCCTCTGTCTCCTTCCAGCCAGCCAATTCCTAATCCAAACCTCTAATGCACCCTCAATGCCATACCTCAGTAGTTTTTGCATTAGCCTGCCATGGGGTACCTTATCGAACGCCTTGCTAAAATCCATATACACCACATCTACTGCTTTACCCTCGTCCACTTCCTTGGTCACCTTCTCAAAGAATTCAATAAGGTTTGTGAGGCACGACTTGCCCTTCACAAAACCATGCTGACTATCCTTGATCACATTATTCCTATCCAGATGTTCATAAATCCTATCCCTTACAATTCTCTCTAAGACTTTGCCCACAACAGAAGTTAGACTGACTGGCCTATAGTTACTCGGGCTATCCCTGCTCCCCTTCTTGAACAAGGGAACCACATTCGCTATCCTCCAGTCTTCTGGCACTGTCCCCGAAGACAACGACGACCTAAAAATCAAGGCCAATGGCTCCGCTATCTCCTCCCTAGCTTCCCAGAGGATCCTAGGATAAATGCCATCAGGCCCAGGGGACTTATCTATTTTCATCCTTTCCAGTATTCCCCAGACCTCTTCCCTACGTACCTCAAGGCCATCCATTCTAATCACTTGTGACTCAATATTCACATCAGCAACAGTGAATACTGACGAAAAGTATTGATTTAGTGTCTCACCAATCTCCTCCGCCTCCACACACAACTTCCCACTACTATCCTTGACTGGACTGATACCTACTCTAGTCATCCTTTTATTCCTGACATACCTATAGAAAGCCTTTGGGTTTTCCCTAATCCTACCAACTAAGGACTTTTCACGTCCCCTTCTCGCTGCTCTTAGCTCTCTCTTTAGATCCTTCCTGGCTACCTTATAACTCTCAATCGCCCCAACTGAACCTTCACGCCTCATCTTTACATAGGCCGCCCTCTTCCCTTTCACAAGGGATTCCAATTCCTTATTAAACCACGGCTCCCTCACAAGACCCTTTACTCCATGCCTGACTGGTACATACTTATCAAGGACACCCATTAGCTGTTTCTTGAACAATCTCCACATATCATTTGTGTTCTTCCCTTGAAGCCTATTTTTCCAATCCACACATCCTAAGTCATGCCTCACCGCATCATAATTTCCCTGCCCCCAGCTATAACTGTTGCCCTGCAGTGCACACTTATCCCTCTCCATCACTAGAGTAAAAGTCACCGAGTTGTGGTCACTGCCCCCGAAGTGCTCACCTACCTCCAAGTCTAACACCTGGCCTGGTTCATTACCTAGAACCAAATCCAGTATAGCCTCACCACTTGTTGGCCTATCTACATATTGTGTCAGGAAACCCTCCTGCACACATTGGACAAACACTGACCCATCTAACGAACTCGAGCTATAGCTTTCCCAGTCAATATCTGGGAAGTTAAAGTCCCCCATAACAACCACCCTGCTACTTTCACTCTTCTCCTGAATCATCCTCGCAATACTTTCCTCTACTTCTCTCGGACTATTAGGAGGCCTGTAGAAAACTCCTAACAGGGTGACCTCACCTTTCCTATTTCTAACCTCTGCCCACACTACCTCAGATAGCAAGTTTTCCTCCATCACCCTTTCTACTGCTGTAATACTATCCTTGACAAGCAATGCCACACCTCCTCCTCTTTTACCCCCACCTCTGACCCTACTAAAACATTTAAACCCTGAAACCTGCAACAGCCATTCCTGTCCCTGTTCTACCCACGTCTCTGTAATGGCCACAACATCGAAGTCCCAGGTACCAACCCATGCTGCAAGCTCACCTACCTTATTTCTTATACTTCTGGCATTGAAGTATACACACTTCAAGCCACCTTCCTGTTTACAGGCACCCTCCTTCGAGATCGATGCCATGTTCCTAACCTCCCTACACTCAAGGTCCTGTACCCTAAAGCTACAGTCCAGGTTCCCATGCCCCTGCAGAGTTAGTTTAAACCCTCCCAAAGAGCACTAGCAAACCTCCCCCCAAGGATACTGGTGCCCCTCAGGTTCAGGTGTAGACCATCCTGTTTATAGAGGTCCCACCTTCCCCAGAAAGAACCCCAGTTGTCCAGAAACCGGAATCCCTCCCTTCTGCACCATCCCTGTAGCCACGCATTTAACTCTTCTCTCTCCCTATTCCTCGACTCTCTATCATGTGGCACGGGTAACAAACCAGAGACAACGACTCTTTTCGTTCTAGCTCTGAGCTTCCAACCTAGCTCCCTGAAAGCCTGTCTAACATCCTCACCCCTCTTCCTACCTATGTCGATGGTGCCAACGTGGACCACGATCTGGGGCTGCTCCCCCTCCCACCTGAGGACTCGGAAAACACGATCAGAGACATCACGTACCCTTGCACCTGGGAGGCAACATACCAATCGTGAGTCTCTGTCACCCCCGCAAAACCGCCTATCTGTGCCCCTCACTATTGAGTCCCCAATAACTATCGCTCTGCCTTTCTCCGCCCTTCCCTTCTGAGCAACGGGGATAGGCTCCGTGCCAGAGGCCTGAACCTCGTTGCTTACCCCGGTAAGTCATCCCCCCCACAAGTATCCAAAACGGTATACTTGTTCTTGAGAGGAATGACCGCAGGGAATCCCTGCACTGGCTGCTTCCTCCCACTCCCCCTCACTGTCACCCATCTCTCTATAACTTTCGGAGTAACTACTTCCCTAAAGCTCTGGTCTATGACCACCTCTGCCTCCCGAATGATCCGCAGTTCATCCAACTCCAGCTCCAGTTCCCTAACACGGTCTTGGAGGAGCTGGAGATGGGTGCACTTCCCGCAAGTGTAATCAGGAGGGACGCTAATGGCTTCCCTCACCTCATACATGTTGCAAGAGGAACATTGCACTGCCTTCGCTGCGCACTTTTATAAGAAAACAAACCTTCCCAGGTAAGCTAGCGCGACACCAGCCTCTGGGTCCGCTAGGCGCTTAAAAAACTTTAAATTTTAGCCGTTAAAAAAACAATAACTGGACTATACCGTGACTTACAAAAACACCACCCAGACAGCCGTTACCTGCTCCGCTGGAAGGAGACCGATAGGAAGGAGACCAGAATTGCACGCAATATTCCAACAGTGGCCTAACCAATGTCCTGTACAGCTGCAACATGACCTCCCAACTTGTGTACTCAATACTCTGACCAATAAAGGAAAGCAGATATAATTTAATGTACAGATGTGTAAGGCAGAAGGTATTGGGAGAGGCAAAATAAACATAATAAAACAGTTCTAAAGAGTACTTAAGGAAAGCAGTGATCTAAGAATTCAAAGATAATGGAATGTATTAAGAATGCAGTTAGCAAACGTTCCGGAGCTTGGCCTTAAATGGAGTCACTGAATGCAAAAGCAGCGAACGTATACTGAATCTTGATAAAACTTTGGTTATTCACTAACCAGACTATTACATCCAGTTCTTAAGGAGGAAGAGCATTGATAGGCTGCAGTGAAGACTTACCAAACGGTTCAGGGCTGAGGTATATTAATTAAAAAGTATATTCAAAAGGATGTGAACATTTTTCCTTGGATCAAAAGAAGTTGCGGAGAGATTTGGTAGAGGAAAACACGCTAGGTCCCACCCCGCTTATATTCCTGATTAAAATAGCTCTTCAATTAATATAAACATATAATTGTAAGCTAACCCGCAGTTCAGGAGAATTGGGAAAAAAGATAGCAATTGAAAAGTACCTGATGTAGAAGAATGGCCCCTCTGGAATACCGAAATCCTTCAATTACCAAGTGAACTATTGAGGTGACGGAGCCAGCAAGGATACCCCAGAGGAGCGGAATAGGCAGCATAGTATAAGTGCCGAATACAATGAATAGAATGAACCAGGTCTCATTGGTTTCCAAGCCCATGCCCCAGCTCAGGAGAGACTGTGTAGACTGGTAGAACCATGTAGCAAGTCCGAGATATTGCAGGTAGTTGTGCGATACAGCATCTTTGCCGGCTTGCACCAGAAAACACAAGATGGAAGAAAACAGAATGAATAAGCCAGTCACCCCACTCAGGAAGGGCTGAATCAGTTCAGGTGTACCAAAGAAAAACACCATCATAATGTTAAACTTGGTGAAACAGTCTATGATGTTCATCATCATAAGAGAGATACGTCTCTGCCGGGCGAAGTAGCGCTGGTACAGCTTCTCCAACTCATTGGATTTGAATGTTTGGTTTATTGTGGGCAGTAAGACTCCCCGGTAGGTATATCCAGGAGACACGAAGATGTCAGATAGACCCTCGCTGACGGGTGCTGTGGGTTGTAGTGCTGGGAAGATGGAGCTCCTGGCTCTGCCGGTGAGCTTGGATTGGATCTGCTGGTTAATGTCCTCGATGTACTCATTCTTGATGGTGAACCTACGTTTTGGGACGCCATCGATATCGGTCAGCCGGTCCTGCCGCTTACTGATGACATTGACGATGTTTTGCCACTGGCGGGATTGTGTGGGACTGGGATGAGAAATTTGGAGAACGTTCGTTTCAAACTCGGTAGACTCCAATAACGTTTCCATGTTTAGGTTCTGAGTGTCCCCGCCGAGCTACAGATTGTCTGAAAACATGTCGGGAGCGAGAGGCTGAAACTCCCGCTGTATTAGTATTCAAACGCTGACAAATTCCCAAACCGCATGATTCTTCAGGGACTGTCCTACTACTCCCGAGGTCAAAGCAAAGGATTCACTTTAATTGAGTTAGAATTTTGTCACAATTTAAGGAGTGAAATAACGAGCGCACCCATTCAGATCTGTTTCACCATGATTGTATGTCTAGGCTGCTCAGGTTTTGAGGAGAGCTGTTGCTATCCAGTGTGCTGAAGAGTGTTGAGGTCTTGCCGGTGTTGTTGACTCCACCCGATCCCTTGACCCAGCCCTTCTGCCCCTGGCCACAGCTCGCTTATGACACCCCCGCAGCATTGTTTAGTCACAATGAGATTGAGGGCCTCAGCTCACACGCCAAACTCCATTGTTAGCGTCGGCAGGTCCTATCACTGATCACCAAAACTTTGCATTGCTAAATCCCATTGGGCAGCCAACTCACGAGCTCATTGGTTGACATCAGACAGTGGTGATGACGCATTTAGCTGCAAGACTGGAATCTTGGACAGCCAAGATCACCGATGTGCAATTCCGATACCCTCACACCCTGAGACCATCCATCTTTCACAGTGTACTAAGTCAAACCACTCATAGGACGATCATGCAGAGAATCCTATTTCGATCTGGGGAAATCCGCATTGATCAGGGTGATTATTTAAAACGATGATTTGGAAAAATCTTTCCTTTTTCATCAAGTAAGAAAACGATGAAAAGAAATTTGACAGACCAGTTCAAAACAATAAACCGAATACCCTGTATTCCCATTGGAAGAAGGCTCAATAATAGAGAACACAAATGCAAGGAAATTGGTAATAGCTTCAGTAGCATACAAAGAAAACTTTTCTTCAGTGATTCAGTTTTGACATGCATTATTTGAGAGTGTGATAAAGCCAGGATCAATCGAGGCATTCAAAATGGAATTGAATATTCATCTGAAAACATAGACATATAGAAACACAGACACATAAGCAAAGAAGGTAGACGCAGGAAGAAACCATTTGGCACTTCGAAACTGCTTTGCTATTCCTCACCATCATGGTTGATCGTCCACCTCAATACCCTAATCCCGCTTTCTCCCCTTAATCCTGGATCCCATTTGTCCCAGGTTCTATACCTAGCTGCTTCTTGAATACATTCAATCTTTTGAAATCAACTACTTCCTGTGGTAATGAATCCCACAGACTCACCACTCTTTGGGTGAAGAAATATTGCCACATCTCTGTCCTAAATGGCCCACCCTGAATCCTCAGACGTTGAACCCTGGTTTTGCACACACCCACCATCAGGAACATCGTCCCTTCATCTACCTTGTCTTGTCCCATTAGAATTTTATAAGTCTCCATTAGATCCCCCTCCATTCGTCGGAATTCCAGTGAAATGGTATCATGGCTCAATGGTTAGCACTGCTGCCTTGGATGACGAGAACAGAGAAGCTTCTCGTCAAAAGGAAGAAGGCAGCTTACATAAGGTGGAGGAAGCAAGGATCTAGCACAACGTTAGAGGATTAGAGTCTCTAGAGAAAAGGAACAGGAATTGACTTCACCACAAGAAATAACATCACCACAGGAAATGACTTCACTGACCCAAGAAACCCAAACATATAAATAGAAAGCAGGAATTTTCAGCATTGTTTCGCCTGAGACCCACTGAAAATGTTACATAGTAGGGTAACGAAACATCTGGAAATAAACCTTGCAGCTCAGCGAGCAAACTTACATCCAAAACCTCAATCTGAGCTACAAATCTTCCCAAAACCCGCTGAGGCAAAATAGATGCCTGACACCAACAATCTGCCAAAGTGTGTCAGTTTGAGAACTAATGACATAGATGTGTGCACAGACAAGGAGTGCTGTTCTGTCACAAGAATTAGACTTTGTTCATCATGTTAGCACCATGGTTTTAAAAGCAGGGTTAATGCTAGAGAAGGAAAAGGGGTGGCTCTGATTCAACAATACCTATTAACATGACTAGGAAGACAGGAGTGAGGTATGCCTATGAATGGTCACTCTACCTCAGATGGCTTCTTTCTTTAAAGACTCTAATTTCTCCTCCCACATGGTTGAAGATGTCCTCCAACGCATCTCATCCACATCCCGCACCTCCACTCTCAAATCCCAACCCTTCCACCGCAACAAGGACAGAACTCCCTGGTCCTCACCTTCTACCCCACCGACCTCTGCATAAACTGCATCATCTGCCGACATTTCCGCTACCTACAGACCCCACCACCAGAGATATATTTCCCTCCCCACCCCTATCCACTTTCCACAAAGATGGTTCCCTCCGTGATTATCTGGTCAGGTCCATGCCCCCCAAAAACCCATCCTTCCGTCCTGGCACCTTCCACTGCAGGAATTGCAAAACCTGCACCCAACCTCCCCCACTCACCTCCATCCAAGGTCCCAAAGGAGTCTTCGACATCCAAAGTTTCACCTGCACATCCACAAATATCATTTATTGTATCAGTTGCTCCCTTTACATTGTGGAGACTGGATGCCTTTTCGCAGACCACTTTAGGGAATATCTCTGGGACACCTGCACCAATCAACCCCACCACCCCATGGTCGAACATTTCAACTCCCCTCCCATTCTGCCAAGGACATGCAGGTCCTGATCCTCCTCCATCACCGCTCCCTCACCACCCGACACCTGGAGGAAGAATGCCTCATCTTCTGTCTGCACACTTCCACCCCAGAGCATCAATGTGGACTTCACCAATTTCATTTCCCCTCCCCCCAGTTCCAATCTGCCAGCTCAGCACCATCCTCATGACCTGTCTCACCTGTCCATCTTCCTTCCCACCTATCTGCTCCACCCTCCTCTCTGACTTATCACCTTCATCGTCACCTTCATCCACCTACTGCACTCTTAGCTACCTTCTCCCTAGCCCCAGCCCCCTCCCATTTATCTCTCCATCCCGGAGGCTCCCAGTCTCATTCCTAATGAAGGGCTCCTGCCTGAAACGTCGATTTTCCTGCTCCTTGGATGCTGCCTGACCTGCTGTGCTTTTCCAGCACCACTCTAATCTTGACTCTGATCTCCAGCATCTGCAGTCCTCACTTTTGCCTCATGATTCATGGACAAACCATTTGCAAATTATTTGAAATCTTGGCATTTTATCATCTTGTCCTGGTCTTTTCAGCACTTGCAGCATTGTCCATTCGCAAAAGAAGTCAAACAACGTAGAGCACAGAAAATTGGCAATATTTAAAGATATACACGTGAATCCAAGGAGCTGAAGGCACCAATCGATACATGGCAGCATGTTATCATTTCCATAATGGAAACTTGGCTTGAGGAGTGGCAAGGACGTCAGCTCAACATCCTTGGTCATGAAACTTTCAAGCAAGATAAGGTAGGGGATAATACAAATCAATCTCAAAACATCTTAACATCAATGATTGGAAAACTGATGGAGGCAATAATATGGGAGAAGGTAAATATATACTTAGATTAAAATAAGTTAATACTAGACAGTCAACATGGTTTTGTCAAAGACAGGTCACATCTGAAAAGTTTAATTGAGTTATTTGATCAGGTGATACTAGACAGTGGAAAAGGGTAACGATGTGGATGTTGAACATTTGGATTTTCAGAAAGCATTTGTTATGGTGTTGCATGGCAATTGGTTAGTAAATTAGAAATGTTTGGGATTGATAGGTCCTTAGCAGCATGGATGAGAAATTGACTAAAAGATAGGAAATATGGGTGGGTATAGACAATTGGAGACAAATTGAATGTAATGTTGCCCAGGAATCGGTATAGGGACCCCTGCCTTTTCTGATTTATATACACAATTTACAGATGGGTGTTGAGAGCAAAATCTCTAAATTTACAGATCACACTAGATTTGGGAGAATAGTGAAGTGTGAGGATGATGCTGAATGATTTCAGAAGGACACTGACAAGTTGAGCAAATGAACACCTTGCAAACAAACATAAATATAGAGAAAGTGAAGCAATGCATTTAGATAGAAGAAACATAGACAGATAATACAGGCTCAATGATGCAACTTTGAGGGGAGCACAGGAGCAGAGGGACCTTGGAGTTCATGTGTACGACTGATTCTCTGAAGATGGCCAGGCAAGTTGAAACCATTGTTAAGAAGGCTTAAAGAATCCTTGGGGTTATAAATAGAGGCATAGAATATAAAAGCAAGGAAGTGATACTACACCTCAACAAATCATTGGTCAGACCACATTTGGAGCATGGTGTTAAGTTCTCAGCAGCTTATTTAAGGAAGGA
Organism: Chiloscyllium punctatum; assembly: GCF_047496795.1. Lineage (NCBI taxonomy): Eukaryota > Metazoa > Chordata > Chondrichthyes > Orectolobiformes > Hemiscylliidae > Chiloscyllium > Chiloscyllium punctatum. Next base: position 1,650,649 of record NC_092749.1, read on the forward strand.
TGTTAAATCTCTGAAGACAGTTCAAAGGAGACTTATTAGAATGATACCAGGAATGAAAGATTTTAAATACAAGGAAAGATTAGAGAAATTGGGCTTATTCTCCTTTTGAAAATTAAGAGGTAACCTTATTGAGATGTTTCAAAATGATGAAAAATTTTGATAGAATAAAGAAGGATATTCTATTCAATCGTGACCACTTGTTTCATCCTGATTTTCAGATTTGAGAATTGCAGATCCAAAGAGAAGAATATAAAGTCATTGGTGTTCAGCACAAGCTATTCTTTGTATAGAAGATTGCTTAGAACCATGAGTTCTCGAATAAGTGTGAGCAGCCAGTGCATAACAAGTCCAAAAGAGAGGGCACTATTCCAGGTTTAGTTTTAGCAAATGAAGCTGGGCAGGTGGATCAAATCGCATTTTGAGGATAATACAATTATATTGAGCAACATAATGGAAAGTAACAAAGGTACAATAGGAACTCCAAATTGGGCAAGGCAAACTTTATAAGGCCGAAAGAAGATCTGGCAGCATCGGGACAGGTTACAGCTTCTTGAAGGAAAGTCAGTGACAAATCAGTGGGTGGCATTCAAAGTGAGATTCAACAGGCAGAGTGGTATCTCACTGGTATCTTTACGTACAGATGAGGAAGGACACCACTTTGACTGGGTCAACACATCCATCCTAGGGAAAACAAGCAGAGACACACGCGAGAATTCCTAGAAGCATGGCATTCCAACCAGAACTCGATCAACAAACACATTGACATGCATTCCATTTACCAACCCTTGAGAAAAATAACAGGAAATGACATTACCACAGGAAATGACAGCATCAACTTAAGGGAAACCTAAACACATAAATAAAAAGCAGGCCATACCACGAGAGCTTCATTCGGAGGATCATTGCTGATGTTACCTGGTATGGTGACGAAACATCGGAAACTGGACTTTCCAGTTCAGTGAGCAAACCTACATCCATGTAATAGTCAATGGATCATTTTATGAATGGAAAACAGCTTCCTGTAGTATTTTACAGGGATCAATGTTAAGTCCCTTCCTGTCTGTGATATATATTAATGATTTAGACTTAAACATAGGTTCCATGATTGGGAAAATTTCAGATGATCCAGAAATTGCTCAAATGGTTGAATCTGAAGAGAATGGCTGTCCACTACAGAATGACATCAATGGTTCAGTTGAGTGGGCAGAAAAGTGGCAATGGAATTCAATGCAGAGAAACATTTGGGGAGGGCAAACAAAGCAAGGGAAAACACAATAGAGAAGGCTAAAAGGTAGTGGGAGATTTTGGAGTGCACATCCACAAATTTCTGAGGTTGAAGGGCAGGTGGAAAGGTAACAAAGATGGCAAATGGAATGCCTTCCTTCATTGTGAGAACAACCATAAGGGGAACAACCATTTTTTATCCAACCTATTCATGCCCCTCAGAGTCTTAAAACTTTTTTTGTATACAGTTCTGGTCACATTATGGAATAATACAATTGGTCCAGAAAGACTACACAGGAGATTTCCAATAATGTTGCAAGATCTTAAAAATTGCAGGTGCAAGGAAAGATTGGGTAGACTAGGTTGTCTTCCTTAGAAGAAGAGACAGAAGGTGATTTAATTATGCATACAAGGTAACATAGCGGTTGGATACAGAGGACAGACAGGACTGGTTAAAACTCTGGTTAGGCCCCATTTGGAGTACTGTGTCCAGTTTTGGTCCCCACACCTCAGGAAGGACATACTGGCATTGCAGCATGTCCAGCAGAGATTCACACGGATGATCCCTGGAATGGAAGGTCTAACATATGCGGAACAGCTGAGGATCCTGGGATTGTATTCATTGGAGTTTAGAAGATTAAGGGGAGATCTAATAGAAACTTACAAGATAATACATGGCTTGGAAAGGGTGGACGCTAGGAAATTATTTCTGTTAAGCGAAGAGACTAGGACCCGTGGACACAGCCTTAGAATTAGAGGGGGTAAATTCAGAACAGAAAGTCAGAGACATTTCTTCAGCCAGAGAGTGGTGGGCTGTGGAATTTATTAATCTACAAAGCTATGGATCAGGTCGTAGAGCTGTGCAGCATGGAAACAGATTCTTCAGTCAAACTTGTCCATGCTGACCAGATATCCCAAATGAACCTAGCACCATTTGTCAGCATTTGGCCCATATCCCTCTAAACCCTTCCTGGTTCATACACTCATCCACATGCCTTTTAAATGTTATAATTGTACAACAGGTGCTGGGAAGTGAACATGACACAAACATGATGGGCTTAATTACTTCCTTCAGTGCGGTAACATTTCCGTGGTTCTAAACGCAGCTTCACAACCAAAACAACATTCAACTAAGGATTTCCTCCATCCTGCAGGAGACCAGAAAGTTGCCATGCCACACCAGAAGGTCCTAATGGGAGGAGGCCCATGTGCCATGGCAGGAGATCGCCACACCAAGGCCTGGAGACCACAACACCAGGTGAGAGGTCTCTGCACTAGGTCAAGATTCATTGCCAGAGGATGGGACTAACAAGTGTTTTGGTCATATGTGAAGAATACGTGTGTCACCTGTAACGGGTCAATAATACTGTACTTTCACCAATAATAAAAAAACAAAGCAGGAACATCCCCCAAGTCAACACAATCAACTTTCAGTAATTACTAAGGTATAAACTTTGAGGAGGGCACGGTAGCTCAGTGGTTAGCATTGCTGCCTCACAGCACCAGGAACCTGGGTTCGATTCTAGCCTCGGGCAACTGTCAGTGTGAAGTTTGCACATTCTCCCTGTGTCTGCGTGGGTTTCCTCCGGGTGCTCTGGTTTCCTCCCACAATCCAAAGATGTGCAGGTTAGGTGGACTGGCGTGCTAAATTGCCCACAGTGTTCAGGGTTGTGTACGATAGGTGCATTAGCCATGGGTAAAATTAGAGTAATAGGGTAGGGGGAATGGGTCTAGGTGGGTTACTATTCGGGGAGGGGGGGGGGGGGGGGGTTGGTGTTGGTGTGGACTTGTGGGCAAAATAACCTGTTTCCACACTGTAGGAATTCTATAATGAACTAGATCTGCAGACCAGAAATGAAAGATGATGAGCACTTCAGCAATCATTGAGTGACCAACATCTCAGTGGTGAAGGGTTTGAACTTCATTCAAAGACAGCTGCAGAAAATGGAGTTTGGGATGCAGGTATTTGTGTCAGTCCACAAAAAAGATGATTTTCTGAAAATAAAATCACGTGGAAGACCATGAGAAAATGACTCATCTGTTCTTCCGCTATGAGCAGCATTAGAGACGAATTAAGTCGTGTCACTGCAGCATGATGAGAATCTCGGCAAAGAGTGTTGAGGCTCTTTGAACAGGAAAAGTGAAGCTTTATGTACTGAAGGAAGGAGGCTGTTAAATAGGGCACCTGAATTAGGATATCATGTGCTAAGGTGGAGAGAAGTAATACAATATTGATCCAATGCTCATCTCTGCTTTTTGAAGGTCTTGCATTCAGCACATCTTAATTTCCTTTCAATCTCCAACTCAACCTAGAATACATATCTCCCTCAACAGTAGACCTGTTTAATACTCTTCGCATGGCCCAACATCTCCGAACTTCTTTCCCTTTAAAGGACATTGCTGCAGCTTGCCTTTTTTTTAACATGGTGGTTACGGTGAACAGGTTATATTAACAAGTGTAAGAAATACAACAAATCTTAATGTTCAGGTTTATTAATCCTGAAACCAACATCCAATTATTAAGTCACTGATTTCTTATTTACACCAAGATCTGAATTACAGATAGTGCAACACTCAGTTTGGACAAAGACAATTTCATCTCTGTTGTCAGAGTCAAAGTGGACCTTGATGGTACGGCACCTTGATGGTACTCCCCTTCACTACTTGATGTTTTTCAGCAACACAGTCCGTGCATTGACGACAGCTTTGAAGGCATCTTCACTCCCTGGTGCAAGGCACTTGTCTGGATGAAGCAGCATGGCCATCTTCCGATAGGCTTTGTTTACCTCATCCCTGTAAAATTGACACAGTCTCAGGGTCCACAAATACCCTCTGGCACACATAATATGGCCATGAATGCAGCTTTATAAGACTTTGGTTAGGCCACATTAGAGTACTGCATTCAGTTCTGGTTGCTACATTACAGGAAGGATGTGGAGGTTTTGGGAGAAGATACAGAAGATTTACCAAAATGCTGTTTGGATTAGAGGGTATAAACTATAAAAAGAGGCTAGAAAAACTTGGGTTGTTTTCTCTGAAGTGGCAGAGACTGAGAGTAGACTTGATAGAAGTCCATAAGATTATGAGCTGCATAGATAGGGTTGATGGTCAGAATCTTTTTCCTCGAGTTGAAATGCCTAAAACTAGGGGGCATGCATTTATGGTGAGAGAGGAAAGTTCAAAGGAGATGTGAGGGGCAAGTTCTTTAAACACAAGAGAGTGGTAGGAGTGTGGAACACGTGACCAGGGGTAGTGGTGAAGGCAGATAAAATAGGGCCGTTTAAGAAACTTTTAGATAAGCACATGAATATGCAAGGAATGGAGGGATATAGACCAAGGGCAGGTAGAAGGGATTACTTTAATTTGGAGTCATGTTTGGCACAACATCATAGGCCAAATGGCCCATTGCTGTGCTGTACTGTTGTATTCTGTTGTATCATAAGGAGCATAAATATTGTGGACACAACTCAGTTCTGATATGAAAAGGTCTACCCTTTTTTCTAACACTTATGGGGCATTTATTCTTTCTCACTATTTCAATTTTTGTGATCCCATCAGGTTAGAGCACCAAAGTGGCATTGTTACTGGACCAACGACATGAGATTGAACATAATGTATATGTGACTTCAAATGTCACCAGGATAACCTGAATATAAGAACAGGAATCATTGGTTTTCTCTAATCCAGAAAGCTGTTAGTGTCCTGTTTTTAAGCTTTTTTAAAGTATATACAAGGATAATCGATTTTGGGTACCAAGTGAATTAAAGGATATGGAATACTGCAAGAAGGTTAAATTGATGAAAATATTAGCCATGGTCCTGTCAAATGATGAAACAAGCTCAAAGGGCGAAACAGTCTATGCTAACTCCTATTTCTTAAGTTCCTATTTATATGGCAATACTGCCTGTATTGTCCTTGACCTGGAACTGGTATTAATCCACATGCAGGCTGTACTCTAATGGGCAAGTTTCTTTTACTGCGTGATAATAATATGTAGGCGAGTTTGCTTTACCTAGAGGCTCCAGGTTTCATTCCCAAAATTTCCCAACTATCCTTGCTGTTGCGTATCCTGCGGATGGTGTCTGCCTGCTCCTTAGTAAACCCTAAGCTCACACTGGACTGAGGCCGTTTACCATTCTCACACAAATCCAGGATTGCTGAGAAGAATGCCTGGAATCAGACAGAATGTAGAAAAAAGGAAAATAAGGATTAAACAGGAATTTGACACAGTACTCTTTGTAGATCATGGCACACAGTAGATATTCTGCTCCCCGGTTTTTGTAGCATTCCCAGGAATCACATGCCACTCCCTGGGAATCACAGCACAGACTCCAGGAGAATTGTGATGTGTACTCCTGGGGGATTCATAGCGTGTGTTCCAAGAGGAATTGCAGCATGGCAAACCCAGGTAACACAGCAGAGTGTTCCGTGGAATCACAGCATGATGATCGCTGATCTCAGGAATCACAGTGTACAGGTCTTGGAGAATCATTATGGACCACTCCCTGGAATCACCATATGGGGAGAACTTTTGATGGTGGTGGGGATGAAGGGAGTTCTTTATTGTGCCCAAAATAGGGAACAAGAATGTTCTCTGATTACAGACATATGAATAGACCACAATCTGTGGCTTCTTGCTCCTAGGTGTTTCTTATCATCATCTAACCCTGCAACTTTCCTCTGGTCACTAGCTCATTGGAATGATTCCAGCATATGTGGTACCTGGAACATCTCATTAACGCCCTCTCCAGACTGCGCCGATGTTTCAAAGTAGTGGAACCCTCGGCTCTCTGCCCAAAGCCGTCCCTCACTCTCATCGATCACACGCCGTTTCCCACAGTCAACCTAGAGGAAGGGAAAAAAAACATAAGAACAGGAAAAGAAGGCCCACTCCACTTGCAGTAAGCAAGGGCTTTCATTTCATCAATTCATTTGGTGATGAAATAGGTGATACTTTTGAATTTCTTTTCTAATTACGTAATAAAGCAATACTTTCCATGCCTTGCACCCAGGACAAGTATAGCACAGGATGTCTTACAGAGTACACCTTCCGTTACACTGTCTCCATCAAATACCCCCATGACAGGTACAGCACAGAATTAGATACAGAGCAAAGCTCCCTCTACATTTAATTCTGACAAAACATTGTGCTAAGAGATGTCACTCTTCGAGAAACCCAACAATTCCTTAAATGTATGCTTTTTTGAAATAATCAGATAATAATTTAAATAAAATTAGAAGTGCTGGAGAAGTCAGCAGGTTTAGCAACATCTATGAAGGGAAAATAGAGAGTTAATCTTTCAATTCCAATATAACTTTTCTTCCTAAGTATTGGACTTGAATAGTCAGTTTATTTCCATAGTGGAATTCTGCTTTTCATGAACATGATGTAACTTGTCAATTTTCCACATTGCCAGGAAGATGCTGAACTGCTATCATTTAACCACATCCACCGCTTTCACAGCAGTCAGCATTTCAGCAATTCGTGTACTTTTATCTTCTCAGCGTCCTTAATGAAATGATTCTTTTTCCCATTTTTACTTATCTCAAAATTTTGGAAACAACAGGACTCAAATACCTACCAGGAAGTTTAGCATATGAATGATGACCGAAAAATAATAAATTTCAATCTCTTCTGGTCACTCAATAAGTTGTCTTTTGTGTAGGTTTAACTTCACTAATGCTTTATTTCCCCTTACAATACAGTGAATCACAGCGTTGTTCAACCCTGGTACTAAATTCCGATACGACAGAGCTCACATCTGATGCTACATGACTGCATAATCAATTCAATCAATCAATCAAATTTTGCAACTGTTCTGTCTCTTATTTGGATGTAATATCAGATTCTGTAATGGCTTAGCAAGATTAACCAGGATGGGAATAGTATTCTCCAAAACACCCCAGAAATCCCTTTTTAAATTCCTCTTTAATCTTATGAGTAACACATTTCTCAAATTTCATATGATCACATCATATAAAATCCTGTGCTATCAACATCTTGGGGGTTACCACTGACTAGAAACTGAACTGGCCATATAAATAGTGTGGTTATAAGAGGTGGTCAGAGACTAGGAACTCTGTGATAATTAACTCACCTCCTGACTCCCCAAAATCTGCCCACCAGCTATAAGACATAAATCAGGGGTGTGATGGAATTCTCTTCACTTGCCTGAATGAGTACAGCTCCAACAACGCTCAAGAAGCTTGACACCATCCAAGACAAAGCAGCCTGCTTGATTGGCGTCCTCAACACAGCCTTCAAAATTTATTACAATGCACTGCAATGCCTCACAAGGATTTCTCCAATAGCATCTTCCAAATTCATAATCTCTATCATGTCAAAGGACAAGGGTAAATGTTACAACTGGGAAATTACTGATAATCAAGCCCCACTACTCCACCAACTACATCCTGAGTATAAATGCGCTGAGTCAACCCACTGAATGACCGTTCCACTCTTGTGCTGTTACTACCCACTTAGCAAAGTGTCCGATTCTCAAGCCCCACCACTCCAGTGTCATTTCATAAATTAACTGTTGGCCAAGGGTCTGGAAATAAAGAATAGAATGTGATAACTTCTTGAGTCCATTTTTCCTGTTGACAAATCTGAATTATTGACAGCTGTAGATTGATGATAGATGAATTGTTCTGAATCCAACCAACTTGGATTTGAGCCTATGAGAATTGGTCAAAGTCCATTAATTCAGGCTTTACCAGTTAAAAAGAAACATTGGCATTTGGGAACTCAGTCAGGTTCTAGGGACTTTGCTGAGAACGGGATATCAGGAGAGTCCTGCAGCTTCAGAGATGGCTTCCTTATTCTGACTCCTGTGTCCATAGAACAGAATACAAAGTCCTAAGAGTGCTTCAAGGCAACTGTTAATAGAGACCCCTATTCCTCTCAAAGCCAATATTTTACTTTCAATAATTAAAGCAATAAATCCCAAAAGGGCGGGTAGGAAGGAAAGGGTTCTGGGGCAGCATTGTTAATATAGGATGGAATAAGTACAAAAACACGAAAGTATATTGGATTGGAAGATGTAGAATTCATATGGGTGGAGGTAAGAAATATAAAGGAGAAAGACACTGGTAGTAGTACTCTACAGGCTTCCTAACAGAAACTTTATGGTGGAACAGAGAATAAATCAGTAGATATTGAGGGCATGTAACAAAGGCAGGGCATTATTCATGGGTGACTTTAACCTCCATGTACATTGGGATTATCAGACTGGCAGAGGAAACCATGACAAAGAATTTATAGACCACATTCAGATTCCTAGAACACTACATTGAGAACCCAACCAGGGATTAGGCTTTTTTAATGTGGCGATGTGTAATAAGAAAAGTTTTATAAATGATGTCAAGAGTAAAAGGTATCCTAAAAACATAACATGGTAGACTTTAGCATTCAGTTTGACAGAGACGAATCTGGGTCAGGAACAATTGTGCTAAGCTTAAATAAATGAAATTGCAAAGGTACAAGAGCAGAACTGGCTGGAGTGGAATGGGAAGAGAATTTGACAGCAAAAACAGTTGAGGAAAAAGAGCAGATGTTAATAGTCCATGGATCAGAGCAAAGATATATCCCAGTAAGAAATAAGGATTAGAGAGTCTAATCGCCAGTGAATATAGCCTTGACTGATTCCACCTCTCACCATATGTCAGTCCCACCAACCCAGCAATCAGTACAGGTAAACATCCTCTACACTCCCTCAATAGCCAGACCAAACCTGTTCACAATATTCCAGGTACTGTCTTACCAATACCCTGTACAATTGCAGCAGGACAACCATTCTCCTGCACCCCAATTGATGAGCTATGAAAGCCAACATACCATTTGCCTTCTTCACTGCCTGCTGCACCTGCATGTTTACTTCCTGTGACTGGTGTACAAGGACACCCAAATCTTGTTGCATAGAACATAGAACATTACAGCGCAGTACAGGCCCTTCGGCCCTCGATGTTGCGCCGATCAAAGCCCACCTAACCTACACTAACCCACTATCCTCCATATATCTATCCAATGCCCGCTTAAAAACCCATAAAGAGGGAGAGTCCACTACTGCTACTGGCAGGGCATTCCATGAACTCACGACTCGCTGAGTGAAGAACCTACCCCTAACATCAGTCCTATATCTACCCCCCTGCACTTGCCCCTTTCCTAATCTACCACCATGCATGCACTCTAATTCCACTGTGGACTTCATTTCTTTGTCCCTTATCCTGAATTAACTTCCTGACTAAGTCATTGGTACCACCCTTCCCTTGTAGAGTATCCTGTACCTACTTGTGACATCCTTGATCCTGGCACCAGGCAAGCAACATACCATTGTGGAGTTATGTTGGTTGTTACAAAAACATTTGTCTGTTCCCATATCAAATGAAGGCTCTATTACAATCACACTTGCTTTCTTCTTCCTCCTCTTCTGTACAGCCAGCCTGTTTTAGTGTCAGAGGCTCGGCTCTGATTGCAGGAACCAGCATCTTCATCAGCTTACAAAATGGAAAACTGATTTGTGAGGGGACACCAGGGGACACCTGCACTACCTGCAGGATTCCCTTTGATTGCTTGATGGCCACCTGGAGGGGAAGTGATGGCTTAGTGGTATTATCACTGGACTATTAATCCAGAGACCCCAGGAATATTCTGGGGATTTAGCTTTGAATCTTGCTATGGCAGATGGCAGAATTTAAATTTTAAAAAATCTGGAATTAAGAATCTGGTGACAATCATAAATCCATTATCAATTGTCGGGAAAACACACCCTTACCTGGTCTGGCTTACATGTGATTGCAGACCTACAGCAATGTGGGTGACTCTTAACTGCCCTCTGAGAGGGATAATAAATGCTGGCCTAGCTAGTGACACCCTCACCCATTGAATGAACATTAAAGAAAACCCATTACATTCTTCTCTCCAGTTACTTGATGTGACCAATTCTCTTAAAGTACTATCCATGTAACTCTCAGTCTTGCATATGTGACACAGTGTCTCCAGCCATCGCTTACACTCCGAATCCTCAAGTTTCAACAGCTGAACACGTTTCCTGTATGTTGGAAGGACACTGGTCGAGTCCATGTCTTCTTATATATTACAGATTACATTTTCTATTCCTCTAATCTCACCTTCCGTGTTGTAAATTTACTAGCATTGCTAATTCTTATTAAAGATACTTCTATTGCCTTAACTTTAATCTCTTTCTCTCATTCTACTCTGGTTCACTTATCCTCTTATTATTTATTATTACTCTTATCCTATTATGCTGGCTCTGATGTTCACTTTCACTGAGCCAGGGATCTCGAAGTTGAAGTTCTTCAATCTTTTATATCATCAGTTACACTCCAATGCTATAGTCCTCCATTGAGCAACTAACTGTCCTTCAAGATGTATCAAAGTCTCAAGAGCCTTCATCAGCATCCAATCTTTTTTCTAATTCACTCACGGGATGTGCTGGCCAGCATTTTATTGCCTGTCCTTAGTTGCCTTCAATAGGAATCAACTGGCATCCAACTCACAAAACACTTTGCTTCTGGTATTAATTTTATTAGGAAAAGACTATGCCAAGGCTATTCTTGATTTGATAGGGATGTAAACTGTCTCTGTATATTTATACCATTTTTGCACAGATAATATGATTCAGACGCTGAGAAAATCAGGCAATTGTATCCTGACAATTTACACCTTTTTTGCCATTTTCTGGAATGATCACGTTCCCAGAACAAGTACAGCATGCAGTCAGGCACAATGTAAAGCTCCTTCTACACATTCCCAGCACGTACAACATGGAGTTAGATACAGAATAAAGCTCCTGTTGCATTGTCCCCATCACTCTCAAGGCAAGTACAGCACTGAGGCAGAAATAGAGTAAAGGTCTCTCTACCAGTACTATCTAAGTGTCAGAAGTCTCATAATACCAAGTCATTCTTCACCTGATGAAGGAACAGCGCTCCGAAAGAATTTGATTTCATTTAAACCTGTTGAGCTATAACCTGGTGTCCTGTGACTTCTGACTTTGTCCATCCCAATCCAACATTGGCATCTTCACACCATATTCTAAGTGTGGAGAAGAAGCAAAATAATGTAACTATAATGTGTTACCTTATTAGCACAGACAACGAACACAATGTTCTCCATGTTCCCATGAGGTCCCAATTCCTGCTTCATCTCAGCAAGCCAGCCCTCCAGCGCATCGAAGGAATCCTTCAGGCCAACATCGTAGACAAGGATCACACCTTGAGTGTCTTTGTAAAATTCATTGCGTACCTATCACAAAAACAAAAATCACCAGCAAGCAAACTATCAAACAATGCTGCTCACATTCACAATGGTAATTGGGAATTCTACCTTTTGCAGTTCAGGACAGTGGGGCATTTGAGAACATCAAGCATGGCTAAAATACGAGGCACTCCAAATAATGACTCATTGTAAACCGTTGTAATGCAGATCAGAAGTAATCTCCAAGCAATGGCTACAGCATAACAGAATGGCAGGAAATGGAATGACAAAATAGACACTTTTTTTTCTTTATTCATTCATGAGATGAGGGCATCGCTGGATTGGCAGCATTTATTGCCCATCCCTAATTGCACACAGGGCAGTTGAGAGTCAACCACACTGCTGTGGGTCTGGAAGCATGTGTAGGCCAGACCAGGTAAAGATGGGAGATTTCCTTCCCTAAAGGACATTAGCGAACCAGGTTTTTCATCAGATTCGTAATTCCAGATATTTGTTGAATTCAAATCCCACCATCTGCCGTAATGAAATTCGAACCTGGGTCACCAGAACGTGATCTAGGCCATCCCCTACTTCAGTGAATAAGGCATCATTTAAATCAGACAGAAAAGCAAGAGAAAGGAAAAGGTAAATATTGGGGCAGTTTAAATTTATGGACTCATAAAAGAATAGTTTTATGGACATGTTTTAAATTATAGAGTGATAGATCAAAGTAGATGTAAAGAACGTTTCCAGTCTTAAACTGGGGGTGCATAAGTGCAAGATTAAATGAAAAAGATTTCAGACCAAGAGCAGGATAAGCTTATTTAAAGAAGAAGAATCATTGACGCTTTGGGATTCAGCACTAATGACTGAAGCAAAGATCAGGTAAATGTTCTAATTCCATTACTTCAGTGCTCATGGCATAATGTAATACTGAACACAATCACCAAAATGGCCCATGATATATTTTATCTATGCTAGTTTCATAATATAAAATACAATTTTACCAGGTTTTTCTAAGAAACAAAGTACTGTTTTTATAAAAGCAAGAACTACTCAAAGATGCAAAGCCAATTAACATATACATTGAAGTATAAATACTGGCCCTACAAATTAATTTTAATTCACATGCACACACACTAGCTGAAGAAAAATGAAGAAACTTTCTGCACAGATAATTTTTAAAAATATATCCTTTGGCCAAATGACTAATTCTTGAAGAAAAATGAATAAAATATAAAAAGTTTCAGTTGGCGTTCTTGGTACATCTACACAGATGTCACCAGATCTGTGCAGTGTCACAAGGATCTTTTGAGAAGCAAATTGTTCAAGAGATGTCAAAAGGAAGTTTCCTATAAATTTCTTAAGAGAATAGCTGCGTCTGTTCTTTCAGCCTTCACTCTGGGTTATCAGACGATTTTTTAAAACAGTTGGAAAAGGGTAACTTCTCTCTGCAAGTCACACACCAACTCAGTTCCAAACAATATTAAATAGCCACAACTCCTGACAGCAATAATCTCAGACCTATGACTTTCAGTAAACAAATCCAAGCAATTAGCTTAAGATATGGGACTTCCAGTGACTTTAAAAAATGTCTCTTCAGTGACCTTTTAAAAGAAAATTCAGTCTTTTAAAATTAATTAATTTCCCTAAGCCTTTAAATCACAAAACTGTACAAAAAGTTAATAACACAAGCGATTCCTTAACAATGTTTAATACCTGGCTGGATGGGTGGTAGAAAAGGTGAAGGATGATTGATTGATTGTCATATGTACCCGAGGTACAGTGAAAAGTTTTGTTTACGAGCAGTACAAACAGATCGTAGTAAGCAAGGATGTACAGATCAAAAAGACTTAGACAGAGGCATACAGGTTACACTGCACAGGTTGCCCACTAGGTGAGATCAGCATGAGCAAGATCAGCTTTATTTAAGGATTGAGAGTTCATTCATCAGTCTAATAATGGCTGGGAAGAAGCTGCTCCTGAATCTCCTGTGCATGTGTCTCCTGCCTGATGGAAGGAATTGTAGGAGATCATCACTGCGGTATGACGGGTCTTTGATGATATTGGCAGCCGTTCACAGCAGCAAGTTGTGTAAGTGGAGTCCATAAATGGAAGGTTGACTTTCCTGATGGTCTGGGCTGTGTACATCATCTTCTGTAGTTTCTTATGGTCCTAAGCAGACCAGTTGCCATACCAGGCCGTGATGCATCCAGCAAATATGCTCTCAATGGTGCATCTGTATAAATTGGTGACATTTGGACATGCCAAATTTCCTGAGCCACCTAAGGAAAAAGAGGTGTTGTTGTGCGTTCTTGACGTAGCATCTATGTGGGAAGTCCAGGACAGGCTGTCAGTTATCGTCATCTGAGGAACATGATACTCTCCACCATTTCAACTTCAGTTCTGTTGATGTAGAAGTGGGCATGCTCTCCTCCTTTCCATCTGAAGTGAATGATCAGTTCTTTAGTTTGCCGACATTGAGAAAGAGGCTGTTTTCATTGCACCACATCATCAAGCCCTAGACCTCCCTTCTGTATTTTGACTCATTGTTAGATATCCCTCCCACTAATGTGGTGTCTTCAGCAATCTTGTAGATGGCATTCGTCTCAAATTTGACACAGAGTCATGTGTGTATGTGGAGTACAGTAGGGACTATGTACACTTCCTTGAGGGTGCTGCGGTGTTGAGTGTTAGTGTGGAGGAGGTGCAGTTATCTATCTTCACTGATTGTGGTCTGTGGGTCAGAAAGCTGAGGATCCAGTTGCAAAGGGTGGAGCCAAGACCATGGTCACAAAATTTTGAGGCCAGTCTGGCAGGGATAATGGTGTTGATGACAGAGCTGTAGTCAATGAGCAGGAGTCTGACAAAGGTATCCTTGTTGTCCGTATGTTCCAAGAATAAGTGCAGGGCTAGGGATATGACATCAGTAGGCAAATTGTAGGGGATCGAGACAGGCTGGGAGACTGGAATTGATGTGGGTCATGACCAGCCTCTTGAGGCACTTAATGATTATGGAGGTCAGAGCCACTGGATGGTAGTTATTAAGTTACATGTGCTTTCTTCAGTAAGGGGATAATGGTGGTCTTCTTGAAGGAGGTGGGGGCGTCAGCTTGTGGCAGGAAGAGATTGAAGATGTTGTTGAAAACCTCTGCCAATTGGCCTGCACAGAATGTGGGACACCATCTGGACCCGTCGCTTCCATTGGGTTGACTCCCAGGAAGATCGATCTGATATCTGCAGCGGTGATCAAGGGAATAGGTGTGTAAGGGTCTACTGGGGCATGCATCACCACACTGCTGGCATTCTGCTCAAACTGAGCACAGAAAACATTGTGCTCATCAGGGAGGGATGTGTCTTTGTCCACTATCTTGCTCTGCTTCATTTTGTATCTTGTAATGTTGTCGAGGCCTTGCCACAGGCGGTGGGAGTCTATTTGGTAGGTTTGGCTCTCTAATGTGGTCTAGTACTGCCTCTTGGCATTCCTGATTGCTTTGCAGAGGTCATAGCTGGATTTTCTGTATTGGTCTGGGTCATCTGACTTAAATACTGCATGTCTGGTCTCCAGTAGGGAGTGGATGTCCTGACTCATCCATAGTGTACAGTTTGGAACACTCAGATTGGCTCCTTTGGTACACAGTCCTCCACACATTTGCTAACAAAGTTCGTGCCAGTGGTGACATACTCATCTACGTGAATAGTAAGGGTAAATGGGATACGTTACCACTTATGTGTAGAAAACGCACAAAATCAACACAGGCATTTGAGTAGGACAACCCATCTGTTAGAATATCTCTTTCATTTTAATTAATTACTAGAAGTGCAAAAGAGACTCCAGGAAGTTGAGTTTATTCCTCAACCAATATGAAAAATAAATAAACTGGTTATCTTACTGAAAACCATAAGATTCTGCTGTGTGCAAACGATTTAGTATGTTTGCCTACAAGCACTTTGTCACATTCCGGCAGAAGGAAAAGCAAACATAAATGCAAGATCGTTCTCTCTCTCTTACCTACCTCATAGAAGAAAGGATGACCTGCCATATCAAAGATGTTAACTTTAATCTCTCGATCCCTCACCTGCACTCTGAAGGGTAAAAAAGTAAACTAATTATACTTTTGTTCTACAATATTTATTCAAACCATATATTCAACCACCACTTTCCAAGGTATCAAAAATTGCTTCTTCCCAGGACCCTGTAGATCTACCGACAATTCCGTCCGTTTATAGCTTCTAAATCTAAACCAGTCCCACTTTCCAGCACTCGGCCTACAGCCTTGAATGTTATGACATTTCAAGCACTCATCCAAATACTTCTTAAAGATTGCGAAGTCTTCCCAGGCAGTGCATTCCAGATTCCCTTCCATAGTCTGAGTGAAAAAATCTTTAATTCAATTTCCAACTAAATCTCTTGCCCTTCACCTTGACAGTATGTTCGCTTGTTATTGACCATTCAGCTAAAGGGAACAGCTGCTTTCTATCCACTGTGTCCATGGCCCTCATAGTCTTATATGCCTCAATCAGGTCCCCCTCAGCCTTCTTGAATCTAAAGAAAAACAGTCTGAGCTTATTCAGCCTCTCTTCAGAGTGAAACTGCTCTATCCCAAGCAAGATGCTGGAGTATTACCTCTGCAACACTTCAGTGCAAACGCATCTTTCCTAATACAGTGATCAAACTGCACACAATACTTCGGCTGTAGCCTTACCAAAATGCTGTACAGCTCAAAAATAACCTCCCTGCTCTTATAATCTATGCCATGGTGTATAAAGTCATGTGTCCCACATGCCTTTTTAACCACTGTATAAACCTGTTCTGACACCTTCAGGGATATGTGGACAAGCAACCCATGATCTGTCTGCTCCTCTGAGCTTCCTGTGTCCTGCCACTGAGTCCCACCTTGTGTTGTTATTTCATCCAAAGTGCATCACTTCACCTATCAGAGTTAAACTCCACTTGCTACTGATATGCCTATCTGACCAACCCATCTATATCCTCCTTTAACTCAAGTTATCCTTCTTTACTGTCAACCACCTGACCAACCTTTGTTCTTCTGCAAACTTACTTATCGTCTCCCACCACATGCTCACGATATTATTTATAAATTTCATGAACAATAAGGGACTCAATATCACTGGACATCAGGCTCCAATCACAACTCTTACCATTTATCCAATTTTGTACACAACTTGCCAAGTTACCCAGGATCCCACATGCTTTTACCTTCTTTATCAGTCTCTCATGTGGGACTTTGTCAAAGGTTTTGCTGATATCCTTATAAACTACATCAACTGCATTTCACTCATTGACACACCTAGTCACCACTTCAAAACATTTAACCAAACTGTTAGGCATCACCGCCCTCTGACAAAGCAATGCCTACTATCCCAGCTCAAACTTGCCTCTTCAAGTGGAGGTAAAAACAATGACTACAGATGCTGGAAACCAGATTCTGGATTAGTGGTGCTGGAAGAGCATAGCAGTTCAGGCAGCACCCAAGGAGCAGCAAAATCGACGTTTTGGGCAAAAGCTCTTCATCAGGAATGCACTTCCTGATGAAGGGCTTTTGCCTGAAACATCGATTTCGCTGTTCCTTGGATGCTGCCTGAACTGCTGTGCTCTTCCAGCACCACTAATCCAGAATCTTCAAGTGGAGTTTAATCTTTTCCTTCAAAACTTTCTCCAATAGTTTCTCTCACACTGATGTAAAAGTCACTGGTCTATAACTTATCTCTACTGCCTTCTTGAAAAGTAGAACCATAGCAGCTATCCTCAAGTCCTCTGGCATCTCTTTTGGGGACAGAAGGGAACTAAAAATTTGGAGAAGAGCCCTTGTAATTTCCTCCCTAGTATCCCACAGAAGACTGGGACACAGCTCATCCAGTCCTTGGGATGTTCCACTTTTGATCCCTCCCCACCTCCCCCAACCGTAAACCTTTAATACCTTCGTACTCCCTGAATCAAACTACTCAAGAACCTCATTGTCCATCTTTATGAGTTCTGTACCATTTCTCCAAAGTGAAGAATCTCGAACATACATAAACAAAAATCTCAGCTAGCCAAAAAGATGGCTGGGAGAAAGCAGAGGCCTCTGAATCAAACCATCTTCTTCGTACACTGTCCTTCTTTGCAGTAAATGGGGCAAAGATGGCCAGGTTAGAGTGGGGCTCTTGAGTTACAACAGGCAATACTCGTGACAAGATTTACCATTGTCTTATGAGATGGGAGGCTCCCACCATCTCAAATAATATTGCTTTGTTGAGGAGAGATTTCAGCACAGTTTTACCAGAATGATTAGATTACTTACAGTGTGGAAACAGGCCCTTCGGCCCAACAAGTCCACACCGACCCGCCGAAGCATACCCACCCAGACCCATTTCCCTACATTTACCCCTGCACCTAACACTAAGGGCAATTTAGCATGACCAATTCACCTAACCTGCACATTATTTGGACTGTGGGAGGAAACCAGAGCACCCGGAGGAAACCCACGCAGACACAGGGAGAATGTGCAAACTCCACACAGAGAGTCACCTGAGTTGGGAATTGAACCCGGGTCTCTGGCGCTGTGAGGCAGCAGTGCTAACCACTGTGCTACGTGCCGCCCATAATACTGAGAAAAGACTGCACAAATTTAACCTTGTGTTCCTTTGAATACAGTAGATTGAGAGGTACTCTGTTGAACTAACATTATTAAGTATTTCCATTACTGGGAAAATCCAGAGGAAGGAGCCCAACTATAACATTACCAGAAGAAGTCATATGGTGACGCACTGAATCTTGCAAACCATTAAGACAATTTCAGTACTTCAAATGTCAGACTATTTACATTCCACGAGAAAAAGGTATTGATTGATTAGCAAGTACACACGATTTGGTTGAAATGTTGCCATTGAGAAAGCAATGAGTGAGTGTAGGCTCCATAAGCTTCTTAGCAAGTCAAAAAAAGGTTCAAAGTTTGAACGTATTTGAATATATGTTAGAACACAGCATGGTGGCTGACTCTTAACTGCCTTGTCAGCAATTAGGAATGGCAATAAATGCTGAACTAGCCAATGACACCCTCATTCCATGAATGAATAAAAACAATATTCTTTACTCTGCAGAGAATGGAACCCTCCTAATGAATACATGATGGTTCTGATTTTCAAATGAAACGGAGGGACTCAGCAGTAGTGTCAGTGAGCATTCCTTCACATGAAGGGTAGAATTGTTTTTCGAATAGTACAGCACAACAGGGCCCTTCAGACCACCACGTCTGTGCTATGATGCCATTCTATATAACCCCCAGCTGCCTGCATATGGTCTGTATCCCTCTATTCCCTGCCCATGGCTGTCTAAATGCCTCTTAAATGTTCCTTCTGCTTCTACAACCTCCCTTGTCAGCATGTTCCAGGCACCAAACACCCTCTATTTTTAAAAGAGTTTTTTTAATAAAGTGTCCTAAAATCTACCTTAAATCTATCCACTAGTACTTGACATTTCTACCCTGGGAACAAAACTCCAACAGTCTAGCCTATTCATACCTCTCATAATTTTATATACAAGTAGTTCTCACCTTAACACCAAGAACAGCTATGTGAGAATCTTACTTATTGACTACAGCTCAGCTTTACAACACTATTATCCCCTTGAGAATGATTTCTAAATTTTGTGATCGCGGACGAAGCCCAACTCTCTGCAACTCGATCCTCAGTTTCCTGACCCACAGGCCACAGTCAATGAAGACTGGGGACAATATTTCATCCTTACTAACACTCAATACTGGACCCCCCAGGGGTGCATACTCAGCCCCGTACTGTACTCACTGCATACCCATGACTGCATCGCCAAATACCAGACTAATGCCATTTACAAGTTCACTGATGACACCATCACAGTTGGCTGATTCTCAGATGGTGACGAAACAGACTACAGATGGGAGGTGGAAGACTTGGAAAAATGGTGCACTGAGAACAACCTAGCTCTCAATGCTGGCAAAACCAAGGAACTCATTATTGACTTTCCAGTTTCGATTGTTCCTACTGTTGTTAGAATATTGAATGGACTTACATTTGCCTGTACCTGTGTTTTTGTTTACCTATTATTAACTCTGTGATCTGCCTGTATGGCTTGCAAGACAAAGCTTTTCACTGTGCCTCAGTACACGTGACAATAAATTCAATTCAATTCTGGGATAACGTGCGTTTCAGCAGCACGATTTGGCTATAATGTCGCTGAAGAATTAGGGAATGGTATTTTGAAGAACGCTTACCTCCGTTGGCAATAGCGCAATTCTTGCTGGGATCGGTTCATGTGCTTTGTTCTGCACGTACGTGACGTGCAAGCTGAAATCTCTTGCTGGTCTGCGCATGCACCGGTATTGTAGCCATTCTGTGCATGCGCAATGTTGGTGCCGACACAGCAGCTTTCTGAGAAGTACTGTACAGACAGCAGCTATTTTACATTTATTAAATATGCTATGTTAAATTTACTTTTGTTAATAAATATGAATTCAACATTCATTTCAGTTCTGCTAACTTTGTGTTTAACGTTTGGGTGATTTTTGAGAGATCAGGAGTGAAATTTTTTTGTTGGCCTGCCCCTAACCCCATTTTTCCCATAGGCGCCATTATTTCTATTAAGCGAGGTTTCACTGGAACACAACTATGGCCTTATAGGAGAACTACTGTACTTCTAGCGGGTCAAGTCTCAGCCTCTGATGTTCAAGCAAAAACACTCCAAGTTGTCCAATCTCTTGTTATAGCTGATATACTACAATTCAGGTGACAACCTGGTAAACTTCTGTTGCTCCCTCTCCTAAACCTCCAAATCCTTCCTGTAGTATGGCAACCAGAATTGCACATAATACTCTAAGTACAGCCTAACTAAAGTTTTGTACAGTTACAACATGACTTGCCAACTTTTATACTCAATGCCCTGACTGATAACGGCATCATACCAGATGTCTTCTTTACTATCTTATCCACACGTGTTGCCACTTGCACCCCAAGATCCATTTGTGTATCCATGCTCCTAAGGGTTCTGCCATTGACAGGAGACAGTTCTCTTGCAGTTAACCTCAAATGCATCACCTCATACTTATCTGGATTAAATCTCATCTTTGATTTCTCCACCCAACTTTCCAACTAATTTCTATCTTGCTATATTCTTTGACAACTTTTCTCACTATCCTCAACTCCACCAATGTCTGTGTCATCTTCAAACTTACTAAACAGGCCACTCACATTTTAAACAAGAGGTCCCAGTACTGATTCTTATGGAACACCAGAGCTCCAATTGGAAAAATATTCTCCAAAACGATCCTCTGCCTTCTATGACTAAGCCAATTTGAATCTAATTTACCAATTCGCCATGGATCCCACACAACTTAAAGCTTCTCGACTATCCCACAATGAGGGTCCTTGTCAAATGCTTTTGTAAAGTCCACGTAGACAACAAGAGAGTAAAAGTAACTAGAAGGAGAATAGGTTCCCTTAAAGATCAAGGAGGCCATCTTTGTGTTAAATCTGAAGAGGTTGGAGAGATATTAAATGAATATTTCATGCCAGTTTTTACTGTGGACAAAGAAATGGAGGCTAGAGAACTCGGGGATATAAATAATGATACATTGAAAACAGTTCACATTGTCGAAGTAATAGTGCTGGAAGTCTTAGAAAATATACAGGTGGATAAATGCTTGGGACTTGATCTAGTGTATCCCAGGACTTTGTGGGAAGTTAGGTAGGAAATTGCAAGACCTCTAGTAAAATTATTTGCATCAACTGTAATGATGGGTGAGGTGCCAGATGACTGGACAGTGCCTAATGTCATAGAGTCATCGAGATGTACAGCACAGAAACAGACCCTTCGGTCCAATTTGTCCATGCCGATCAGATATCCCAACCCAATCTAGTCCCAGCTGCCAGCACCCGGCCCATATCCCTCCAAACCCTTCCTATTCATATACCCATTCAGATGCCTTTTAAACGTTGCAATTACACTAGCCTCCACCACTTCCTCATTCCATGCACGTACCACTCGCTGCATGAAAAAGTTGTCCCCTAGATCTCTTTTATATCTGACCCTAAACATATGCCCTCGAATTCTGGACTCCTCCACCCCACGGAAAAGACTTTGTGTATTTATCATATCCATGCCCCTCATGATTTTATCAAGTCACCCCTCAGCCTCCTACACTCCAGGAAAAACAGCCCTAGCAACCAAATACCTTCTTCACTATCCTATCTATCTGCGACTCCACTTTCAAGGAGCTATGAACCTGCACTCCAAGGTCTCTTTGTTCAGCAACACTCCGAGGACCTTATCATTAAGTGTATAAGTCCTGCTAAGATTTGCTTTCCCAAAATGTTGTGTCTATGTTTAAGAAGGGATGTAATGAGAAACCTGGGAACTGTACAGACCTGTGAGTCTGACTTCAGTGGTGGGCGAGATGTTGGAAGGTATTTTGAAAGATAGAATTTATATGCATTTGGAGAGGCAAGGAATGATTAGGTTTTGTGTGGTTTTGAGCTGGGGAAATCGTGTCTCACAAACTTGATTGAGCTTATTGAGGAAGAAACCAAGAAAATTGATGAGGGTAGAGTGGTGGACATTGTTTACTTGGACTTTAGTAAAGCCTTTGACAAGGTTTGGCACGGTAGACTAATCACTAAAGTTAAATCACATGGGATTCAGGGTGAGCTTACCAGGTGGATATAAATTCACTTAACAGCAGGAGACAGAGAGTGATGGTGAGGCTTATGACCTGTGGTGCATATGACCACAGGGATCGGTGCTGGGTCCAATTTTGTTTGTCATTTATATAAATAATTTAGATGAAAACATAGAAGGCATGGTTAGTAAGTTTGCAATTGACACCAAGATTGGTAGGATAGTGGACAGTGAAGAAGGTTATTTAAGATTACAGGGAGTTCTTGATCAATTGGATCAATGGACTGAAGAGAGGCAAATAGAGTTTAATTTGGATAAATGTGAGATATTGCATTTTGGTAAAACAAACAAGGGCAGGACTTAGACAATTAAAAGTAGAGCCTTTGGTAGTGCTGTTAAACAGAAATACCTAGCAGTGCAGATAGATAGTCATCTGATGTTTTCATTACATATAGATAGGGTGGTTAAGTAGACGTGTAGCATGCTTGCCTTTATTGCTCGGATCTTTGAGTATCGGAGTTGGGATGTTGTGTTGAGATTGTACAGGCTGTTGGTAAGGCCTCTTCTGGAATACAGTGTCCAGTTCTTGTCGTCCTGTTATAGAAAGAATATTATTAAGCTGCGGAGGGGTCAGAAGAGATTTGCCAGGATATTGCAGGAATGGAGGGTTTGAATTATGAAGAGAGACTGGATAGATTGAGAGATTTTTCACAGGAGTGTAGGAGGTTGAGGGGTGAACTTATAGCAGTTTATAAAATCATGAGGGGCATATATAAGGTGAATAGCTAAGGTCTTTTCCTTAAGTTAGTAGAGTCCAAAATTAGTAAATCTCTGTAAATCTTTTTTGCACCCTTTCAAGTTTAATAAGCAGGGTGACCAGAATTGTATACTCCAAATGTGGCCTGACCAATGTCTTGTATAGCCATAACATGACACCCCAACTCCTGTACTCAATGCTCTGACCGACAAAGGCAAGCATGCTAAAATGCCCTCTTCACCACCCTATCTGCCTGTGATGCCACTTTCAAGGAACAATGTAACTGCACTCAGGGTCTCTTTGCTCGGCAACACTCAAGGGCTCGACCAGGTCCTTCCTACTCTGAAAGAGATCCGTATGATGCAAATATCTGAAGCCATCTCTTCAGCAATGCATTCAAGTGTATCATCTTTCTATTTCTTACGTCACTTGCACCTGGCAGAGAGAGTACTCCTGGGATTACAATCCTAGTGGTTCTGCTTTTCAACTTACTATCTGACTCCCTAAATTCCCTTTGCAGAGCCTCATCTCTCTTCCTGCCTATGTCATTATAACTAATATGGACCATGACCTCTAGCTGCTCACCCTCCCCTTTTACTCTATGCTACTTTCTCCTCACACCCACCCTCCTCTAGCTCATCTCTCCACGCTTCAGGCTCACTGCCTTTATTCCTGATGAAGGGCTTTTGCCCGAAACGTCGATTTTGAAGATCCTTGGATGCTGCCTGAACTGCTGTGCTCTTCCAGCACCACTAATCCGGAATATTATTCTCGAGTCAAGCTTGGATCCACAGAAATATCATTTTGTGTCCCCTACACTTTGACCCTCGCTGTGTCACTGATCTGGCTGCTGTTCTTGCTTTCCTCTGAGAGGCCATCCCCATCAACAGTATCCAGAAAGCATACGTGTTTGAGAATATCCACAGGAGACTCCTGCACTGCCTGCCAGTCCCTCCTCACAGTCAACCATTTATCTGGCTGACCCTTTGATGTGGCCACATACCTGACATTTCTAGTTAGAAAAAAATCTTCCTGCCTCCAGTATGCTCCTCAGCAATTCCATTGCTCCAACTAATCCATGCGATCAAGAGGAACTGCAGATCGACACACTTTCTGCAGTCGTGGTTATCAGAAACATTTGACTTCTCCCTGATCGCCCACACTCTATCTCATCTCCCACATCTCATCTGAAATTAGATAATCTCTTTAACATATAAATACATGAAGAAGGAAAAAGAGTAGCCTACACCACCATTCAATAACATTGTGAATGATCTGATTTTAATATCAACTCTACATTCCTGCATATTCCTGATAATCTTTCATTACCTCGTTTTGAAGGATCCATCTATCTCTGTCTTAAAAATATTTAAAGATTCTGTGTCCACTACCTTTTGAGGAAGGGAATCAAAAGACTCAAAACCAGCTGAGAGAAAAATATTTTCTCATTGCTGCTTTAGTTCTCCCACAAGACAAAACATGCTTTTGACATCCATCCGGTCAAGTCCTCTCAGGATCTTATATGTTACAATTAATTTTGAAGCGGCACGGTGGCTCAGTGATCAGCACTACTGCATCACAGCGCCAGGGACCTGGGTCTGATTGCACCCTTGGGCGACTGTCTGTGTGGAGTTTGCACCCATGTCTGCACAGGCTTATGCCTGGTGTTCCAGTTTCCTCCCACAGCTCAAAGATGCGCAAGTTAGGTGGATTGGCCATGCTAAGTTACCCATAGTGTCCAGGGATGTGTAGGTTAGGTGTGTTAGCCATGGGAAATGCAGGGTAACAGGGATAGGGTAGGGGGATGGGTCTGTGTGGGATGCTCTTTGGAGGGTTGGTGTGGATCCGTTGGGCTGATTGTTCTGTTCCCACACAATAGGGATTCTATTCTATTCTAACTCATCTCTTAACTCTTCTAAACTCCCGAGGACACTGGCCTAGTCTGCTTAACTTTGTCTCATAACACAATCTATTCAGTCCAGGTATTGGTTTAATAAACCTTCTCGGCATGGTGGCAAGCACTGTTGCCTCACAGTGCCAGAGACCCGGGTTGAATTCCCGCCTCAGGCGACTGACTGTGTGGAGTTTGCACGTTCTCCCCGTGTCTGCGTGGGTCTCCTCAGGGTGCTCCGGTTTCCTCCCACAGTCCAAAGATGTGCAGGTTAGGTGAATTTGCCTTGCTAAATTGTCCATAATGTCAAGTGCCTTAGTCAGGAGTAAAAACAAGGTAGAGGAATAGGTCTGGGTGGGTTAATTTGGAGCGGACTTGTTGGGCCGAAGGGCCTTGTTTACATTGTGTTGGAATTCTAATTCCAATTTTTTTCACTATCACTATATTCCTCTTAGTTCCACCACCTTGAATGGCATACAATGCCAAGGCATTTTAGCTCATCCCATCCCACAGCCCTTGACCTCATCCAAACAAACTGGTAGGACCTCAAAACTGTTGCACAATTACACATTCGGCACTCCTGTCCTCTCGGTCCCCTTACCAGCCGCACCTGTAGACATGCCCTGATCATGGATCATATCAGAACATCCAATCTTAAAAGATGTGACTACCTCCTGGGGGTACAAAGAATCCAGATAATTCCACACACCACACCCATCACCCCACCCTGTTGCATCACAGTCTCTGTTGTTCGGCCTCCAACTCAAATTCTTCAGCTGAAACTATTTCACCTTCAAACATTTACCAAAGAAATAAGTAAAAACAAGGACTGCAGATGCTGGAAACCAGAGTCAAGATTAGAGTGGTGCTGGACAAGCACAGCAGGTCAGGCAGCATCCGAGGAGCAGGAAAATTGATGTTTCAGGCGGAAGATGAGGCATTCCTCATCTTCTGCCTTAGAACACTTCAACCCCATGGTATCAGTTTCCTCATTTCCCCTTCCCCCCCCCTCACCCCAGCTCCAACCTTCCAGCTCAGCACCATCCTCATGACCTGTCCTACCTGCCTATCTTCCTTCCCACCTATCCACTCCACCCTCCTCTCTGACCTATCACCTCCATCCCCACCCCCATTCACCTGTTGTACTCTATGCTACTTTCTCCCCACCCCTACCCCCCTCTCATTTATCTCTACACACTGCAGACACCCTGTCTCTATTCCTGATGAAGGGCTTTTGCCCGAAACGTCGATTTTCCTGCTCCTCGGATGCTGCCTGACCTGCTGTGCTTTTCCACTCTAGTCTAGACTCTACCAAAGAAATGTCTGCCCTTTATTGCCATTAGAAACTGGCTTTCTGTAAGAAGGCAGCAAGTGGTAGTTGATGGAAAATATTCAGTCTGGAGTACGGTTACTAGTGGTGTGCCACAAGGATCTGTTTTGGGACCAATGCTGTTTGTCACTTTTATAAATGACTTGGATGCAGGTATAGGTGGATGGGTTAGTAAATTTGCAGATGACACTAAAGTCAGTGGAGAGGTAGATAGTGTGGAAGAATGTTGCAGGTTGCAGGGGGACTTGAATAAACTGCAGAATTGGGATGGGAGGTGGCAAATAGAGTTCAATGCAGATAAATGTGAGGTGATGCACTTTGGGAAGAATAACAGGAAGGCACAATACTGGGTCACTGTATAGATTCTTGGTAGTGTGGATGTGCAGAGGGATTTTGGACTCCATGTGCATAGATCCCTGAAAGTTGCCACTCAGGTTAATAGTGCTGTTAAGAAGGTATATGGTGTTTTAGGTTTTATTGGTAGAGGAATTGAGTTCCGGAGCTGTAATGTCATGCTGCAACTATACAAAACGCTAGTGCGGCCACACTTGGAATATTGTGTACAGTTCTGGACGCCCCATTACAGAAAGGATGTGGAAGCATTGGAAAAGGTGCAGAGGAGATTTACCAGGATGTTGCCTGGTCTGGATGGAAGATCCTATGAGGAAAGGCTGACGGACTTGGGTCTGTTCTCATTGGAGAGAAGAAGGCTAAGAGGGGATTTGATAGGGTAGACAGTGAAAGTCTTTTTCCTAGGATGATGATGTCACCTTGTACGAGGGTTGATAGATTTAAAGACAGATGTCAGAGGCAAGTTCTTTATTCAGAGAGTGGTAAAGACATGAAACGCCTTGCCTGCCAATGTAGTTAATTCAGCTACATTCGGAAGATTTAAACAATCCTTGCATAAGCACATGGATGATGATAGGATAGTCAGCGGAACATCGAGGGCCGAAGGTTTTGTTCTGTGCTGTATTGTTCTATGTTCTTTGCTATTCTAATGGATTGCCTGTTCTAATGGACCGTTTGGAATGTGTGGAGGTAAGTTCTATTGAGGGATTCAAGAGGGCATTGGATTTTTTTGGATGGTAATGGTGTGCAGGAATAGGGAGAAAGGACAGAAGATTGGCACTACACAATAGAGTTGGAATAGTTAATATAGCCAATGCAGGCATGATGAGCTAAATGGCCTCCTTCTGTGTCATAATAATTGTGATTTGAATTAATTATTTAGTCATATTATTCACTTATTTATGTTGCTTTTTAAGTATTATATGAATGTTTACACTATGTTTAACAAGAAAAGACCATAAGATATAGGAGCAGAACTATGTGTCTGTATTAGGCCTTGATTTGATGTTTGGTTTGATCTTCTTGCCTTCAAATCTCCCTCTCCGTTATCAGCCAATGAACCTTTAATGGTGTCATCCTTTTTTTCGACAATAAGAACTCATAGTCCCACACCTCAATCTGCTTCACTGCAACACTGACTGCAAATCACTTTTCCCAGTCTGCTTCACTGTGGGATTGACCACAGGTAACTCTTCCAAGACTCTCCCTCAAAAGGTTATGGGATGCAGGTCCACGTGGAGGTTTAAAATCTACAAATGTTATACTTCTACTGGCCTTGGTCACTGTTCACTCTAACATCTGGTTGCCATATTCAGCTGGCTTATTATGCTGCATAATCTCTTTAAGATTGATGTGTGGCCACACATGTAATCTCAAAAGAAACACTGCTAGTAAACGGTCAGTATTGTGCCATGAACTTACTTATAACTTAGATAGAACATCTGTAGCTATCAAAAGATACAGAATTAAAGCAGGCTGATAGAGTCGGTAGATAGGGGAGACAGTTTCAAAATGAGGCATGTCCTATTTAAGGCAGAGATGAGCAGGAGTTTTTTCTCTCAAAAGTTGCATATCTTTGAAACTCTCTTCCCCAGAGAATGGTGGAGCTGAAATGTTTTTAAGGCATAGGTAGATAGGTTCTTGACCAGTAGGGGACTAAAACATGATAACAGATTGGTGGAAATGTGGAGAGGTCGCAATCAGGTTGGCCATGATCTTATTATATGGTGGAGGAGGTTAGAGAGGATACATCGCCTACGCTTGTTTATAGTGTCACACCTCATTGGGGTAGTGCATTGGCTATCGATTCATGCTTATCCCACAGTCATGACAATAGTTATGAAGTTGAGGTGTGTACTCTACCTTTAAGAGGGAGTGAATGCTGTTTTGCACTGAGAGCTAACAAGCACCTGTCATATGATGAACTAGCAGTCTCAGAGTGTAGTGGAAAATTGAAAATATGCAACATTTGGCAGTGA
This sequence comes from Chiloscyllium punctatum, assembly GCF_047496795.1. Taxonomy (NCBI): domain Eukaryota; kingdom Metazoa; phylum Chordata; class Chondrichthyes; order Orectolobiformes; family Hemiscylliidae; genus Chiloscyllium; species Chiloscyllium punctatum. The sequence continues at coordinate 1,679,051 of NC_092749.1, forward strand.
AAAAGATACCAGAGTTGGTTGCTGTTGTGACAACAATTCAAATTTAATCAATCAGATTAAATTATGCCCCAGGATACTAAAACCTAATCGAGTTTGAATTTATTGTTTTGCCGAGAGAGAGAGGGGTTAATACTGCTTTTAAATTGTCAAATACCTCCTGGCATTGTTCTGTCCACCAACTTTTTGTGTTTTTCTTCAACAAATCTGTTAATGGGGACACTATGCTGCTGATGTTTGGAACAAACTTCTGGTAGAATCCATTCAGTCCCAAAATTCAAAGCACCTCTTTCCTCAAGGTTGTTTGTGGAACTTCCACAAGGCCTTTGTCTTTATGCTCCTTGGAGTCAACCTTCCATGACTGATGTTATAGAGTCATAGAGATGTACAGTACGGAAACAGACACTTCGGTCCAACTCATCCACGTTGACCAGATATCCTAACCTAATCTAGCCCATTTGCCAGCACTTTGCCCATATCCCTCCAAACCCTTCCTATTCATATACCCATCCAGATGCATTTTAAACACTGCACTTTTACCAGCCTCCACCACTTCCTCTGGCAGCTCATTGCATACACACTCTGCATGAAAAAGTTGCCCCTTCGGTCCCTTTTACATCTTTCCCCTCTCACCCCAAGCCTATGCCCTCTAGTTCTGGACTCCCTCACCCCAGGGAAAAGACTTTTGTCTATTTATCCTATCCATGCCCCTCATAATTTTATAAACCTCTATAGGATCACCCCTCAGTCTCTGACACTTCAAAGAAAACAGTCCTAGCCTACTCAACCTCTCCCTATAACTCAAATTGCCCAACCCTGGCAACATCCTTGTAAATCTGTTCTGAACCCTTCCAAGTTTCACAACATCCTTCCGATAAAGGAGACCAGAATTGCATGCAATATTCCAACAGTGGCCTAACCAATGTCCTGTACAGCTGCAATATGACCTCCCAACTCCTGTACTCTACTCTGACCAAGGAAAGCATAACAAATGCCATCTTCACTATCCTACCTACCTGCAACTCTACTTTCAAGGAGTTATGAACCTGCACTCCAAGGTCTTTTTGTTCAGCACACTCCCTCCGACCTTACCTTTAAGTATATAAGGCCTGCTCAGATTTGCTTTTCGAAAATGCAGTATCTTGTATTTATCTAAATTAAAATGCATCTGCCACTCCTCAGCACACTGGCCTATATGATCATGATCCCATTGTACTATGACGTAACCTTCTTCACAGTCCACTACACCTCCAACTTTGGTGTCATCTGCAAACTTACCAGCTGTGCCTCCTATGTTCATATACAATTCATTTATAGAAATGACGAAAGGTAGTAGACCCAGCGCTGATCCTTGTGACACTCCACCAGTTACAGGCCTCCAGTCTGAAAAAACAACACTCCACCACCACTCTCTGTCTTCTACCATTGGGCGACTACTCTTCTCACATCTTGAACTTTCTGTTCATCCAGATTAATTGTTATCAGCTTGAAAAGTGAGTTTTTGAACTCCTCCAGCAGAATAATCTCTCTTAGAGACTCACAGGTCTTTATATCTATTTTTAAGGCCCACACCCATTTATCAAAATTACTATGTTTAATTCTTTCAAACTCAACATAAGTTTGACTTGGTCCCTTCTTTACGTTTCTGAACCGCTGTGCATACGCTTCTTGTACCGATGCATGAGCACTCAAATTAGCCTGGTTGACGACTTCCTAACCTCTTGACCCCTCATGTGACAGCACTGCAAATACCTCACTAGCTCTGCCTACCATTTTAGTATGAATTAGCATTAAGCATTACCCACAAGTCCTCTGACTACTCTATCTGCCTAGCCAATTTTTCAAAATGAACTAAAGAAGGCTTCGACATTTTTCTCATCAAAATGTGGCAGTGTTTTAACATATTTGTATATATCACTACCTTCGCTATTCATCTCCATCCCATTAATTGAAAAAAAATTGAAAATTTCAAAACATAATTTCAGTTACATCACACTGTAAATCATTGCTATAAATTCTGTGTCTTATGATCTTATTCTCCACAAACACCTGATGAAGGAGCAGTGTTCCGAAAGCTAATGCTTCCAAATAAATCTGTTGGTCAAAACCTGGTGATGTGTGATTTTTAACTTTGTACACCCCAGTCCAATACTGGCATCTCCAAATCATGGATAGCTTAGGCATCCAGCACTTTAAATCAAGTGCATACTATCCTGAATCCCAGGGAAGAGAAAGTGAGGACTGCAGATGCTGGAGATCAGAGTCGAGAGTGTGATGCTAGAAAAATAAAGCAATTCAGGCAGCATCCAAGGAGCAAGCGAATCAACGTTTTGGGCATAAGCCCTTCATCAGGAATGCCCATCCTGATGATGGACTTATGCCCAAAACGTAAATTCTCCTGCTCCTCAGATGCTGCCTGACATTCTGTGTTTTTCCAGTACCACACTCGCAACTCTGAATCCCAGAGAGTTTTAGAAAGGTGGCATCAGACCCTGAAGACCATATTAAGAGCGTATTGTAAGGATTACCTGAATCATTTGGATAAAGATATTTCATTCGTATTGTTTGCCATGAGAGATGCCCAAATAATCTACCCAGTTTTCTCCATTTGAGTTAATATTCGGTCATGAAGTGAGAGACCCTTTGAAATTAACTAAAGAGAAATTAACAGGACTGAAGTTGGAGATCTCACACTTGGATTATATATCTGAGGAGAGGGAGAAATGAAACTGATTTTGCTAAACGGCAATTAAAGAGGGTTCAGCACAGAATGAAGCAGGTGGCAGATAAAACTCTGAAATTCAGACATTTTCCCGTGGGGTGATGTATTATTATTGTTACCAGTAGTAGGAGATCCCTTCAAAGGCAGGTTTAGTGGTCCCTATCAAACTGAGAAAAAAAATTACACTATCTGGTAAAGATGCTGGATAGAAAAAAACTGTATTTGGTATGTTATGTGTATATGTTGAAACTTCATAATAATAGACACAGGGAACAAGAGAAACTGGTGTTAGTTACTGCTCCGCAGAGTGAGGAATCAAATCCAGATGAGGTGGATTTTGATGTGCCTCAAAATACATTAAACAATGAGAAACAACTCTGTCTCAGGAGTAAAGAACCCAGTTGAAAGGTTTGTTATAGCAGCCTGAGGACATATGCAAGAATAAGATAGAGAAGACTAAGGGAGAGGTAGGGAATACTGTCCCGATAAAACAACACCCCTACAGACTTAGAGGCATAGAGTCATAGAGATGTACAGCATGGAAACAGACCCTTCGGTCCAACCCGTCCATGCCGACCAGATATCCCAACCCAATCTAGTCCCACCTGCCAGCACCCGGCCCATATCCCTCCAAACCCTTCCTATTCATAGACCCATCCAAATGCCTCTTAAATGTTGCAATTGTACAAGCCTCCACCACTTCCTCTGGCAGCTCATTCCATACACGTACCACCCTGAGTAAAAAACTTGCCCCTTAGGTCTCTTTTATATCTTTGCCCTCTCACCCTAAACCTATGCTCTCTAGTTCTGGACTCCCCAACCCCAGGGAAAAGACTTTGCCTATTTATCCTATCCATGCCCCTCATAATTTTGTAAACCTCTATAAGGTCACCCCTCAGCCTCCGACGCTCCAGGGAAAACAGCCCCAGCCTGTCCAGCCTCTCCCTGTAGCTCAAATCCTCCAACCCTAGCAACATTCTTGTAAATCTTTTCTCAACCCTTTCAAGTTTCACAACAGCTTTCTGATAGGAATGAGACCAGAATTGCACTCAATATTCCAACAGTGGCCTAACCAATGCAATATGACCTCCCAACTCCTGTACTCAATACTCTGACAATAAAGGAAAGCATACCAAATGCCTTCTTCACTATCCTATCTACCCGTAACTCCACTTTCAAGGAGCTATGAACCTGCACTCCAAGGTCTCTTTGTTCAGCAACACTCCCTAGGACATTACCATTAAGTGTATAAGTCCTGCTAAGATTTGCTTTCCCAAAATGCAGCATTTATCTGAATTAAACTCCATCTGCCACTTCTCAGCCCATTGGCCCATCTGGTCACGATCCTGTTGTAATCTGAGGTAACCCTCTTCGCTGTCCACTACACCTCCAATTTTGGTGTCATCTGCAAACTTACTAACTGTACCTCTTATGCTTGCATCCAAATCATTTATGTAAATGACAAAAAGTATGGTGGTTCATTTTCTTTCTTAAGGGGGGAGGTATTATGAAGCTAAAGGTGTGTACTGTATCTTTAAGCGAGAATGAATGCTGTTTTGTACTAATAGCTTACAAGCACCTGTCATATGACTAGTTAGCAGTCTCAGAGTGTACTGGGAAATTGAAAATATGTAACATTTGGCTGTGAAATAGAAGCCTGTGTTGGTTGCTGTTCTGACAACAATTCAAATTTAATCAATCAGTTTAAATTATGCCCCAGGATACTAAATCCCAATCAAGTTTGAATTTATTGTTTTGCAAACATCGAACCAATCAGACGATCCAATGTTGGGGGTATTAAAAAAAAGGCAAGCAGTTTGCAAGTCAGACAGAGCAACTGCCATTTGAAACACTCTGTATCAAAGGTACCTTTTCATATGAAACATATTCGCAGTAAAAGAAAGTTGACAACCCAGGGAGATCTTCAGCTAAAACTGCTTACAATATTACAAATGCGGTCTGACCAGAACCTTATACAGCCTCAGCAGTATACTCTGCCTTTTTATTCTCGTGAGTTTTGAGAAGATTTTTATTCTAGTCCTCTCAAAATGAATGCTAACACAACATTTGCCTTCCTAACTGCCAGCTGAACCTGCATGTTAATCTGAAAAGAATCCTGAACTGGGATTCCTAAAACCCTCTGAGCTTCACTTTCCAAACACTCTTCTCTACTTAAAAAATATAGCCTATGCCTCGATTCTTCCCACCAAAATGTAATCTTCATACTTCCCCACATTCTATCATTTCTTTGCCCACTCTCCTATCCTGTCCACAACTTTCTGCAGCCTCCCAGTTCCTCAACACTACCTGTCCCTCCACTTATCTTTGTGCAACCTATCAACAATGTCCTCAGTTGCTTTGTCCAGATTGTTAATGAATACTTGTGGTCTCAACATTGATCCCCGAGGAACTCCACTAGTCAACAGCTGCCATCCTGAAATAAACCCCTTTAATCCCATTCTCTGTTTTCTGTCAGTCAGCCAATCCTCTATCCATGCCTGCACCTCATCCCTAATGCCATGAGCTCTTATCTTATTTAGTAGCTTCCTGTACAGCACCTTGTCAAAGTCCTTCTGGAAATCCAAACAGATCACATCCACTAGCGCTCTTTCAACTTGTTCATTACCTCCTCAAAATATTCTAACAGATTTGTGAGACATGACTTCTCCTTGATGAAGCCGTGATAATTCAGCCCAATTTTAACATGCATTTCCAAGTATTCCACAATCTCAATCTTAAAAAAAGACTTGAAAATCTTATCAATGAACAAGGTCAGGCTAACTGGTCTATAGCTTCCTGTCTTCTGCCTTCCTCCCTTCTTAAGTGGTACATTAGCTGTTTCCATTCCTGAAAGATCACCACCCACCCCTCCACAATCTCCTCAGCTATCTTCTTAAGAACTCTGTGGTATTGTCCATTCTACCTTCAGCTTCCCAATACCTTCGTCTTAGTGATAGCCATGACACTCACATCTGCCCCCTAACTCTCTTGAAGGTCTGATTTGCTGTTGATGTCTTCAACCATGAAGACTGATGCAAAGTACCTATTCAATCTCTCCGACATATCTTTGTTCCCCATTACTACTTCTCCAGCCTCACTTCCCAGTGGACCAATGTCTACTCACATCTCTTTCATCTTTTAAATATCTAAATAAATTCTTGCAATCCTCTTTTATATTACCAGCTAGCTTACCCTGATATCTCATTCCCTCCTGCAGAAATAATTATTCAAACCACATCACCAATCACCCTTTATTCATAAATGCAGAGGCTTTGACGACAGTAGCATGCTGTTTGGCAGGAAGACGACAGACATGGACTATTTTCTAAATGAAGAGAAAATTCAGAAGTCTGAAGTGCAAAGAGACTTGGGAGTTCTAGTCCAGGATTCTCGCAACATAAAGGCAGTAAGGGATTTGATAAGGTTCCCCATGGTAAGCTTATTCAGAAAGTTAAGAGGAATGTGATAGAGGGAAATTTGGCTGTCTGGATACAGAATTGACTGGCCAAAAGAAGACAACAAGTGGTACTGGATACAAAGTTCTCTGCTTGGAGGTCGGTGACCAGTGGTGTCCCACATTAAGATAAATGATGGGCCAAAGGGCCCTTGTCGGGCCTCTGCTCTTTGTAGTTTTTAATAAATGACTTGGATGAAGACGTGGAAGAGTGGGTTAGTATTTTCTTCCAATGACACAATAGTTGGTAGTATTGAAGATAGTGTTGAGGGCTGCTTCCGGCTATAATAAGACATTGAAAGGATGCAGAACTGGGCTGAGAAGTGGCAGATGGAGTTCAACCTGGATAAATGCAAAGTGATTCATTTTGGAAGGTTGAATTTGAATGCTGAATACAGGGTTAAAGACAAGATTCTTGGCAATGTGGAGGAATAACCGGATCTTGGGGTCCACGTACATTGATCCTTCAAAATTGCCATCCAACTTCATTAAGGGAAGTTAAGAATGCTATCATAGTGTTTTAGCTTTCATTAACAGAGGGTTTTGCTGCAAGTCTATAAAAACCTGGTTAGTCCACACTTGGAATATTGTGTCCAGTTCTGGTCGCCTCGTTATAGGAAGGATGTAGATGCTTTAGAGAGGGTGCAGAGGAGATTTACCAGGTTGTCGCATGGAGTAGAGGGATTGTCTTATGAAGAGAGGTTGAGTGAGCTGGAGCTTTTCACACTGGAGAGAAGGAAGAAAGAGAGGTGACTTGATATAGGTGTACAAGGTAATAAGAGGCATAGATAGAATAGATGGCCTGAGACTTTTCCCCAGGGCAGAAAGGGCTGTCACGAGGGGTCGTAATTTTAAGGTGATTGGAGTAAGGTATAGGGGAGATGTCAGAAGTAGGTCTTAACGCAGAGAGTGATGGGTGCATGGAAGGGACTGCCAGCAGTGGTAGAACATAGAACATTATAATGCAGTACAGGCCCTTCAGCCCTCGATGAGCGCCAAATTGTGAAACCAAGCTAAAGCCCATCTAACCTACACAATTCCATTTTCGTCCATATGACTATCTAATGACAATTTAAATGCCCTGGAAGTTGGCGAGTCTACTACTGTTGCAGGCAGCGCATTCCACACCCCAACGACTCTCTGAGTAAAGTAGTAGAGTCAGACATTAGGGACATTTAAACAACTGCTGGATAGGACATGGACGGCAGTAAATTGAGGGGTGCGTAAGTTAGGTTGACCTTAGATTAATATAAATGCTCGGCACAACATTGTGGGTCACAGGGCCTGTACTGTGCTGTCCTGTTCTACCTTCCATAAACCTAAAGGTTGAGTCAGTAGTTAGGAAGGCAAAAAAACAGGCATGTACTTCTGAGATTCTACAAGGCTCTGGTCAGACCACATTTGGAGTATTGTGCACAGTTTTGGGCCCCATATCTTAGGAACGATGTACTGGCCCTGCAGCATGGTCAGAGGAGGTTCATGAAAATGGTCCCAGGAATAAAAAGCTTAACAATGAGGAATGTTTGAGAACTCTGGGTCTATACTCGATACAGTTTAGAGGATGAGGGGGGAGTCCAATTTAAACATACAGAATACTGAATGGCCTGGACAGAGTAGATGTTGGGAAGATGCTTCCATTGGTAGGAGAGACTAGGACCCAAAGGCACAGCCTTTGAGTAAAGGGAAGATCTTTTAGAATGGAGATAAGGAGAAATGTCTTCAGCCAGAGAGTGAGGAATCTATGGAACTCACTGACACAAAAAGACTGTGGTGGCCAGGTCATTGAGTATATTTAGGAAGAAATAGATAGGTTCTTGAGTATCAAGAGGATCAACGGTTAAGGGGAGAAAGCGGGAGAATAGGGTGAGCTGGGTTGAGCAATATATCAGCCATGATTAATGGCGGAGCAGACTCGATGGGTTGAGTGGCCTAATTTCAGCTCTTATGGTCTTATGACATCACTGCCTCTCACTAAGTCAGGCGTTTATGGCCCCAATATCCCTTGCATTCATCCTTTTTATATCAGCTAGGTCCTCCGAATTGGACCAGATTAATAGCCCCAACAGAGAACACATATTCTCTGAAGTCTAGTCGGCTGATGTCATTGCAATCACTACATTCTTCCCCTTTGAGTTCACAGACACAGGGCAGTCCAATTTCTTTGAGAACGTCCTGGGGCATTTTACCACCAGATCAGATTCTTCCAAGTCGGAATCTGACACGGGAGACATGTAATGAACGGGAGCTCACCTGTTGCGCCAAGAGCGCTTCGTAGACTTTTTCCAGAGGCAGAAGAATCAAGGCAGTGAAGGAGCTACTTCAGTCATATGCATCGCACATTCAGATGACTCAACAATGTTTAATGGAGAGGGTCAAACAACAAGTCTGAAGCATTTCTGAAGGCTCTGAGAGACAGGACAGGTTTTGCTCTTGTAGAGACAGCAAATTTGTTGCTTTCAGGTGGTCCACGTGCTTATTCAGGACAATCTCATCTAACTGGACTTTATATATCACTGGCCCTCATCTCACACTGATCATGCCTCTCATCCACACAGGGCCATTTCCATGATTCTTGCACCAAACCCTGCCTCTCACTTGGCAGAGCCTTGAGTTCAGCAGTGGAGTTCCTGCTGCCCTTTCACTATTTCTGCCATCAGGTCTGGAAAGATCAGACTTAGCCTGGTGCAGAGTCATTTACCCATCAGCAACTCTGCTACTGCTATCTCTGTAGTTCCACTTGAGGTGGTCCTATAATCGAACAAGGATGGTAACAACTTAGTACCTAGTGAGGCTATTGGCTGTTTCTTCAATCCAACCTTCAAGGTTTGCACTGCTTTAACATGTTTCATCCCATTCGACTTTAAGAAGTAACTAAAATGCTGTCAGAGATATATACAGGAGGGAAACAGACAACTTGGTGCAACCTGTCCATGCCGACCAGATATCTTAACCTAATATAGTCCCATTTGGCAGTACTTGGCCCATATTCCACTCAACCCTTTCTATTCATATGCCTTTTAGATGTTGTAATGGTACCAGCCTCCACCACTTCTTCTAGCAGCTCATTCCATGCACACACCATCCTCTGTGAGAAAAAGTTGCCCCTTGGGTCCCTTTTAAACTTTTCCCTTCTCATCCTAAATCTATGCCTTCTATGTTTGGACTCTGCTACCCCAGGGAAAATACTTTGTCTATTTACCCTATCCATATCCCTCATGATTTTATAAACCCCTATAAGATCACCCCTCAGCCTCTGATACTCCAGGGAAAACAGCCCCAGCCTGTTCAGCCTCTCCCAATAGCTCAAATCCTTCAACCCTGGCAACATCCTTGTAAATCTTTTCTGACCCCTTTCAAGTTTCACAACATCCTTCCACTAGGAAGGAGACCTGAACTGCACAAATATTCCAAAAGTGGCCGAACCAACATCATGTAAATCACAACATAACCTCCAACTCCTAAACTCAATGCTCTGTCCAATAAAAGAAAGCATACCAAACGCCTTTTTCACTACCCCCTCTACCTGTGACTCCACTTTTAAGGAACTATAAATCTGCACTCCAAGGTCTCTTTGTTCAGCAACACTCCCCAGGACCTTACCATTAAGTGTGTAAGTCCTGCTCTGATTTGCCTTTTTAAAATGCAGCACCTCACATTTATCTGAATTAAACTTCATCCGCCACTCCTTAGCCCATCCTCTATTGTCAGGCAGCCCTTTGTTTTCTTCATTAATACCAATTGTTTAAGTTTGCAAAGAACTGGATCTTTCTGCATCAAAACTTTGATATTTTTGGAACTTTCTGACTCCAAATATGACCACCAATCCTCCTTTTTCTATTTGGGTGTATTTATGCTGTGCATTAGCCAAAGTCCTGAATGCATAATGTCATGAAGGTGTGGGTTTACAATATCTTTAAGAAAGTTAAAAGCTAGCAGAACTACCTGACAGCACCAAGTGTTCTCAAAAAGATACAATGTAGCATGTGGTCCAGCAATTAGTGTAGTTGATTGTCTGGAGACAAAAACAGATTCAAATTAGGCCAATCAGTTTAAAGTATACCCCCCCCCCCAAAAAATACCAAATTTCAATCAAGTTTGAATTTAGTATATTGACAATCTTAAAACCCAATGACAAAATCTGATGCTTTCAGGGTGTAAGAACAGGGAAAATTGAACAGTTGGGAGGAGAACTGCCACCAGACCAACAGATGTAGATTGCTAGTGAGAACTGTCTAAGAGGTACCTATCGAGAGAAGGAGTGTGTACAGAGAAAAATATCGACACCAACCTGGAGAGCAAATCTGCAAAGATAAGATTCCACAGCTGGCTGGTTTTGAAATTTGAATTTCAGCAAATCTTAATCGGTGGGTTTTATTATACTAGTATCATAGAAGGGGGAAGGTAAAAGATAGGTTAGAGGAAGGAGTTATAAGTAATTGCTAGCTCGTCATTCTCTGTGATACTTTAAGAAATAATGTTGTTAATTTTTACTTTAAATAGTTCTTGGCCTCTTGAATTTTCACAGATTACTTCACGGGATAAATCTTTTCTGTGTTACTGGTTAATACTGAGCAGGAGGGTTTGCCCAGTGTTGTAACTATAAGCTATTGGGCATTCTTCAGTGGGCCAGCCATGAGCTAATTCCACTCCAATGCCATATAGGGAGGTATCGCAAGTCAGTAACACATCTTTCTTGGGATTGTAGTGTGCCAACACATTAAGGATGATAGTTGTTTCTTTATTTCATCAAAGGCTGGGGCCTATGAGATGATTTTCAAGGCTGACTCTTTCTTAGGAGTTGATCTAATGGTGCCAGGGTGGCTGCCAGGATGTGTATGAATTTTCTGTAAATGACTTAAGCTCCTGGTTAGACGTGGGAGTCAGGACACCTTTGATCACCTTCAGTTTACCAGCATGTGTAACCCAGTCTTTCAACTTTATAGCCCAAGTATATCACTTGGGGGCAAAAAATTGTTACAGGCCCTGAAATGTTAACTTTGATTTCTCTCCACAGGTGCTGCCATACATGCTGAGCCTTTACAGTAATTTCTGTTTTTGCTTCCGATTTCCAGCATCCCCAGTTCTTTCAGTTTTTATTTACATCACTTAAGGAAACTGGAACACACACTTTCCCTTCTTAGGTGTTCAGCTGCTTTGGAAAAACATCTTAGGCTTATATCCAACTTCGCTAAGTGTTCGTTATTAGTTTTCTCTGCTATCAGGAAGTCAGTGAGGTAAATAATGACGATATAGGTTTGGAAATGTTCTCCACGGTCTGCTGAAAAATTCAACAGGCTGACAATACACCGAATGGCAGTATCATATACTGGTACAAGTCCTCAGTAATTGAAGCTTACTTCTGAGAATCCTGGTCTAAAAGCAATTGCAAGTAAGCATGGCTCATGTCAAGCTTTGTGAACATGATGTGGATGAGCCGATGTTGGACTGGTGTAACAAAGTCAAAAATCACCAGGTGGTGAAGGAGCAATGGTCCGAAAGCTACTGCTTCCAAATAAACCTGTTGGGCAATAACCTGGTGTTGTGTGATTTTTAATCTGCGTGAAGGACAACCTTCCTGCAGCTTTAAGAACAAATCCTTTATTCATAGGACTGGGTATTTATCTAACAGTGAAAAACAGTTTACTGTTTGTTTAAAATCTCCACTGGGCTTCAAAACTGGTATGACCAATGCTGCCCAATCCATGAAATTGACTGGTTTGATTTCACTTTCCAGCCTTCTGACTTCTGCTTCTACTTTTGCCTATGATGCAAATGGCCTGGACGAGCCTTGCAGAATTGCTCCCTGGTCAACATGCAAAGTTGCTTTAGCTCCTCTGATAGTCCCTACACGTTTCTGGAAAACGTCCAGTTACTTAATTAGCACTTCATTCAGTCAGCCATTTTTGAATTGAAAAATGTTGAACCAATCTAGGAGAATCTCTCACAATCAATTTCGCCCTATCAAGTTTGGGCCTGAGCCATCTATTAAGACTACTCATAACCAAACCATCTGCCTTTCATAAGAGACTGGAGCAGAGGTCATCTCCTTAATCAGAGCAGCTGAGGGCCGGAGTGGAGTGGGCTGGAGGCAAGGAACAGAGGATGGCCAGCGGGCTGGAGGCCTGAATAGAGCAAGGACAGGCAGCGTGCCTGGAGCAGGGACAGTTGTTGTGGTTCTGTTCGCCGAGCTGGGAATTTGTCTTGCAAACATTTCGTCCCCTGTCTAGGTGACATCCTCATTGCTTGGGAGCCTCCTGTGAAGCGCGTCTGTGCTGTTTCCTCCGGCATTTATAGTGGCCTGTCTCTGCCGCTTCCGGTTGTCAGTTTGAGCTGTCCGCTGTAGTGGCCGGTATATTGGGTCCAGGTCGATGTGTTTGTTGATAGAGTCTGTGGATGAGTGCCACGCCTCTAGGAATTCCCTGGCTGTTCTCTGTTTGGCTTGCCCTATAATGGTAGTGTTGTCCCCGAAATATTCACATAGACAAGGAAGAAACTATGGTCTCATTCGATGTAACGGCACTGTTCACCTCCATCGACAAAACCCTAGCCAAAGAAACAATAGCAAACCTGCTGGACAGACATAACAGACAACAGGACATTGAACTTATCAACAAAGACGGCATACTTAAACTACTGGACTTGTGCCTCACAACACACTTCACATTCAACAACCAAATATACGAACAAATCAACGGAACACCCATGGGCTCACCGATCTCTGGACTCATAGCGGAAGCAGTAATGCAAAGGTTAGAACAAACAGTCTTACCACAAATTCAACCCAAACTCTGGGTCAGATACGTGGATGACACCTTTGTAATAATTAAAAACACAGATATAGAGAACACACACCAAATCATCAACGCCACACTCACAGGAATCCGATTCACTAGAGAGGAGGAAAAGGACAACCAACTCCTACTCCTAGACGTGATAGTACAGAGAACACCGAACGGAGAATTCACCACAAAGGTTTACAGGAAAGCCACACACACAGATCAAGTCCTAAACTATGAAAGCAACCACCCCAACACACACACAAACGAAGTTGCATCAAGACACTATTCAAAAGGGCCACAACACACTGCAGTACACCAGAACTGCAAAAAGAGGAAGAGGAACACCTATACAAGGTATTCGCCAAAAACGGATACCCTCGCAATTTCATCAACAGATGCCTAAGGGAGAGACAACGGAACGAGGACATGCCGCAACCCAAAGGACTAGCCACACTACCATACATCAAGAGTATTTCTGAACTGACAGCCAGACTACTGCGACCACTAGGACTCATAACAGCACACAAAGCAACAGCCATGCTCAGACAACAACTCACCAGAACGAAGGACCCGATACCCAACATGAGCAAAACTAATGTAGTGTACAAAATCCCATGCAAGGACTGCACAAAACACTACATCGGACAAACAGGAAGACAGTTAACGATCCATATACATGAACACCAACTAGCCACGAAACGACACGACCAGCTATCCTTAGTAGCCACACACAGAGACGACAAGCAACATGAATTCGACTGGGACAACACTACCATTATAGGGTAAGCCAAACAGAGAACAGCCAGGGAATTCCTAGAGGTATGGCACTCATCCACAGACTCTATCAACAAACACATCGACCTGGACCCAATATACCGGCCACTTCAGCGGACAGCTCGAACTGACAACCGGAAGCGGCAGAGACAGGCCACTATAAATGCCGGAGGAAACAGCACAGAAGCGCTTCACAGGAGGCTCCCAAGCACTGAGGATGTCACCTAGACAGGGGACGAAACGTTTGCAACACAAATTCCCAGCTCGGCGAACAGAACCACAACAACGAGCACCCGAGCTACAAATCTTCTCCCAAACTTTAAGCAGGGACAGTTGTTGGACTGGGGACAGGTGCAGGCAGTCAGCAGCTTGTGAGTCCGCTCAGACTATGTGCAGAAGCCTCCTGCACGCCCTTTACAGAATGGCTGTAATTTTTTAAAAACTTAATTTCTTATTTTTCTAACTTATACCATGAATACTGTCAGGTAATGTAACTTTATTTCTCTAAGATTTATACGTAGGTACTTTTGTCACAAAGCTGTTCCTTTTCTCAAGGATGCTGTGTTCTTGGTTTTTTTCCAGAGGAGTCGTAAGCATCTCCAGATGCCGATTAGACTGGTTTGGAACAGAGATTAAAGGACATTGAGAGGCCTTTTTGTTTATATATAAACAGAGGAAACTTCAGGCCAAAGTGGTCATGTTTTAGAAGTGACCTGTAGAATGAAAGGAGAGTGATCAGCTCTCTAGCTGAGCAGAGCAGTTCAGTCCAGAACTTGTTAGGAGTTCAACAGTGAGCGGTGTAGAAACTCTCTCTCTCTCTCTTTCTGTCCTTCTAACTGCAACCTGTAAGCATCTGTTCCATTTTTTAAACTGTTTTAAGGGGGTTTGCTTATTGGGGCTGTTGTGTATATTCGGAACAGCATAATTAAGTCTAGTTTAGACTGAGTTCTGTAGGGGTTCTTTCTTCTGTTCTTGGTGTTTCATTGTGTAATTTTGTGAATAAATGTTTGTCTGTTTTAAAACCTGGTAGTCAACCTAGCTTGTTTACTCCAGGTAATTCTCACTGTACACTGACTGAAACAAATTGCAAAGTTATGGTCTGGGTTGCCTGCTCAAGAATGTTTCGAGTGGTCTGGCCTAGTCCATAACAGATTGGGAGACTCTTTGCAGGATTTTAAACATCAGGTAGTAGATGTTAGTGTCTTTATTTCGGGTGTTGGTTTGGTTGGGCAGACAAAGTTTGGGATAGGAATGGCTCTTTCAGTCGTCAAATGTTTTCCGGAAGTGGACGCGGTGACTTCGGAAGTTTTGCAAAAGGTGAATAAGACCAAGCTGCAGGAATGAGCAGACCAACTGGAATTGGACCTGCCTGCTTCTGTGAGGAAAGCAGAAATAAGTACAGCAGTAGCTCAGCATTAAAACTTGCTGGAGAAACCATCAGAATCTATAGAGATGGCAAGAATTCAATTGAAGTGAAGCAGCCTGGGTTAGAGGTGAGAGATAAAGAAAGGGCAGCAAAAATGGAACAGTTTGAGTTATGATTCAAAGCAAAAGAGGGAAAAAGAGAGCAGTAGAACAGAAAGAAAAAGAGAGAGCAGCAGAAGAAAGGGAAAAGGAAAGTACAAAAAGAAAAAGATTGTTTGAACTTCAAAAATTGACACTTAAAAAGGAAAGTCAGCTTAAAAGGCTGGAGATAAAGGCTGAAGGAAACCTTAGTGAGAAAGTATTGTGAACTCATGTGGAAGAGCAGAGAGTTAAGGTTAGCAGCTGAAGTGGCTGATGATTATGAGCTGGTCCATAAACCATGGTTTGGCTTCCAGTCCAAAGATGTGCACGCCAGGTGAATTGCCCGTAGTGTTAGTTGAAGGGTTAAATGTACGGGAATGGGTGGGTTACTCTTCTGCGGGTCGGTGTGGACTTGTTGGGCCAAAAGGCCTGTTTCCACACTGTAAGTAATCTAATAAATCAATTTCAGTCCATGAGGGATAGAAACTGGGGCAAAGGGAAATCTTCACATGGAAAGGGACAGGTAGATCTCAGTGAAGATCATAAGGATAACTTACTACTGGGTAAAAAAGAAACCCTTGAGGGGACAAAGAAGTTAAAAGCTCCAATGTTTTCATTGTAATAAAGTGAGCCATACGAAATCAGTGTTGGTGGGCTAGGAGAAAGCTAGCTGTAGGAAAACCCAACAAGCCTGGAAGTTCTATTGGACTAGTAACAAAAAACACAAGGGAAGTTAGACAACTGCCTCAGAGTGTACAAGATGATCAGAGGTTGGTTAAGGAGGAAGTGCCAGATCTGCTTAAGAAATATGCATGCAAGGGTAAAGTTTATGCACATAGGCCAGAAGCAGTAGGTAAGGAGGTTACAATATTAAGGGACACAGGATCCTCTCAGTCTGTAATGCTGAAGGATGAGGAGATATGTATTCCTGAGAGACTCTTGCCAGAAAAGGTACTGGTAACAGGAATTCATGGTGAAACAAAAAGTGTTCAATCAAGTAAAATGAGGCTATAGAGTCCAGAGAAGAGTGGAAATTTTGAGGTAGATGTACTGGACAAACCCTCAGCTCCAGGAATACAATTTGTCCTTGCAAATGATACAGCTGATTCACCAGTAGATGTGCTGCCTACTCTAGTTGAAAAGCCAGTAGAGATGCTGGCAACTGAAGACCTGGAGAAAGATTTTCCAGGTACTTTCCCAGTTTGTGTGATCACAAGATCACAGAGGCACAAACTGAAGCAGGAGAGATCACAGATAAGGAAGCTGACATAGGGTTATCCGAAACTTTCTTTGATTAGGTAAGTGGAACACAGATGGAGCAAAACGTAAACAAGCAAGTACCTTTACCTCTAGTAAGATGAATGAATTACAGCAGAAAAATGAGGAGTTAAACAGTTATATCAAAAGGCATTTACAGAGAAGGAAAGTGAATCCATCCCTGTGTGTTATTACTTTACAAATGATGTCTTAATAAGAAAATGGAGACCACTGCACATCCAAGTAGATGTGAAACGGGCAGAGATTCATCAAATTGTTTTGCCTGTATGGTATACAAAGGAGGTGCTGCAAGTGGTGTATGAGCTACTAATTGTCATACATGTCAGCTAATCGGAAAATCAAAGGCAGCAATAAAACCTGCACTCTTATTACCTATTCCAGCATTTGAGGAACTTTTTACAAGAGTCCTGATTGATCCCTACCTCAAACAAAAAGTGAGAATAAGTATTTATTAACATTAATAGATGTTTCAACTAGATTTCCAGAGGCAATTCCATTACGTAACATCACACCTAAAAGGGTTTTAGAAGAATTACTTAAATTGTTTTACTAGATACGGACTGCCAATAAAGATCCAGTCAGATCAAGTTTCACATCCAAACTATTCAAGACGATTATGGATAACTTGAAAATTAAGCAATTCAACTCTACTGCGTACCATCCAGAATCATAAGGAGTGTGAGAGAGATGGCATCAAACACTAAAGACTATTTTAAGGGCTTATGATCAGGATTATCCAGATGATTGGGATAAGGGAGGTCTGTTTGTACTGTCTGCGATCAGCAATACACTGAATGAATCGACCAAATTCAGTCCATTTGAATTAACATTTGGGCATAAAGTAAGAGAACCGTTAAAACTGATTGAAGAGAAATTAATAAGTCAGAATTCACAGACAATCTAAGTGGACTATGTGTCAAGTTTTAGAGAACAATTAAATAGAGCTGGAGGGTTGGCTAGGCAGCATTTAAAAGTACCACAGCATACAATGAAACAAGAAGCAGATAAGAAATCACAAATTCGGAATTTTGCAATTGGGGATGAGGTGTTGGTGTTACTTCCAGTGACAGGTGAGCCTTTAAAAGCAAAGTTTAGTGGACCTTATCAAATCAAGAAGACATTGAGTGAGGGGAACTACTTCTTCAGGACTCCAGGAAAGAAGAAATCTCACAAAGTGTGTCATGTGAATTTGTTCAAAAGGTATTTTGATAGGGAAGGAAAGCAAGAGGAGGTGATGTTAACGATTACAGCACAGAAGTAAGAACCAAGTTCAGAGGATTCTGAATTGGACATTCCTCAAATCAAATTGGACAATGAAGAAGTTGTCAAAAATTGGGATAAATTATTGAGCTAACTTCCACATGAAAATCGAAATGATCTGAAAGAGATATTACTATCACATGGGGAGATATGCAGAAACAAACTGGGAAGTACTAACATAATTGTGCATGATGTAGAGATAGGAGATGCTGTTCCGATTAAGCAACATCCTCATAGGCATAACCCTCTAAAGTTTCAGAAGGAGATAGAGTGCCTGCTCCAAAATGACATAACTGAAGTGAGTTACAGTAACTGGAGCTTACCCATAATCATGGTGCGAAAGCCAGATGGTACCCAGTGGTTATGCATGGACTATTGCAAAGACAATGATGTTACAAAGACTGAAGCATATCCAATCCCATGGGTAGAGGACCGTGTCAAAAAGGTAGGACAAGCAACTCACATTTCTAAGTTGTACTTGCTCATAGGCGTCTGGTAAGTACCCCTGTCAGACACAGCAAAAGGCAATTTCAGTTTTCGTAACACCAAGTTGACAATATCAGTTCAAACCGAACTCATCCCTTCCTACCTCGACACCGTCCTGTCCCCCTTAGTCCAGAAACTCCCCACCTACCTTCATGACACCACCCACGCCCTTCACCTCCTCCAAGATTTTTGTTTCCCTGGACCCCAATGACTCATCTTCACCATCCAGTCCCTGTGCACATCGATCTGCCACAACAAGGTCTCCAAGCCCTCCATCTCTTCTTCTCACGCGGTCCCAACCAGTATATTTCCACCGACACCCTCATCTACCTGGCTGAAATGGCCCTCACCTCCAACAACTTTTCTTTCTAATCCTCCCACTTTCTCCAAACCAAAAGGTTAGCCATGGGGACCTATGCCTGCCTGTTTGTCAGATACGTGGAACAGTCCATCTTCTGTAGTTACATCGATGCCAGTTTGTGCTCCCACGAGGAGGTTGAACAGTTCATCAACTTTACCAACACCTTCCACCCCAACCTCAAATTCACCTGGACCATCTCAGACACCTCCCTCCCCTTCCTGGACCTTTCCATCACCTTCTCCAATGACCGACTAACCACAGACATCTATCACAAGCCAACCGACTCCCACAGTTCCCTAGATTACACCTCCTCCCACCCTACCTCCTGTAAAAACACCATCTCTTATTCCCAAATCCTCCACCTCAGCTGCATCTGTTCCCAGGATGACCAATTCCACCTCAGAAAGACACCGATGGCCTCCTTCTTTCATGATCACAACTTCCTTTCCCACTTAGTTGATGAAGCCCTCCAGTGCATTTCCTCCACTTCACGCACTACCGCCCTTGAATCCCACTCCTCCCAACGCAACAAGAACAGAACCCCTGTCATCCTCACCTTCCACTCCACCATCCTCCGCACACTTCGCATCATCCTCCGTTACTTCCACCATTTCCGAACGGACCCCACCACAAAGACACATTTCCGTCCCCACCCTGATCAGTGTTCTGGAAAGACCATTCCCTCCGCGACTCCCTTGTCAGGTCCACACCCTCCGGCCCAGACCCTACCACCTCCTCCCCCCTCCACCCTCGGCACCTTTCCTTGCCACCGCAGGAAGTGCAAAACGTGTGCCCACACCACTCCCCTCACCTCCATCCAAGGCTCCAAGGGATCCTTCCACATCCATCAGAAATTTTCCTGTACCTTTATCAATGTCACCTACTGCATCCACTGCACCTGGTGTGGTCTCCTCTATATTGGGGAGACAGGACGCCTTCTTGTGGATTGTTTCAGAGAACATCTCTGGGACACCCACACCAATCAACCCCACCTCCCCGTGGCTGAACAGTTCAACTCCCCATCCCACTCCGTCAAAGACATGCAGCTCCTGGGCCTCCTCCACCGCTAAACCGTTACCACCTGATGCCTTGAGGAAGAAAGCCTCGTATTCTGCCTTGGGACCCTGCGACCACACGAAATAAATGTGGATTTCAACAGCATATGTATTTCCCCTCTCCCCCACATTATCCCAGTCCCAAACCTCCAACTCAGCACTGCCTTTCAGACTTGTCCATCACTCCCCCCTCTGACCTATCACCTTCTCCCTCACCTTCATCCACCTATCGCTTTCTCAGCTACCTTCCCTCCAACCCATTTATCTCTCAGCCCTGGCCCACAAACCTCATTTCTGATGAAAGGTGTATGCCCAAAACGTCGATTCTCCTGCTCTTCAGATGCTGCCTGACCTGCTGTGCTTTTCCGTCAACACACTCTCGACCATATCAGTTCAAAGTCATGCTATTTGGTATGAAAAATGCTCCAGCCACATTTCAGAGACTGACTCATAAGGTATTTCCGGATTACCCAACTGTGCGGTGTATATTGATGACCTGGTGATTTTTAGTCACTCGTGGAAGGAACATTTACAGCATTTATTGGACTTGCTCGATCGACTTTGGAACGCAAACTTGGTAAACTGAGCTAAAAGTGAATTTGCCAAAGCCCAAGTCACCTTCCTAGGCCAAGTTGATGAACATGGACAAATGGCCCACAGGATGTAAAAATGGAAGTAAATTGGGAATTTCCCACACCGTCAACAAAAAAATCAGCACCAACGTTCCTGGGGTTGAGTGGATTTTACCGAAAGGTTGTGCTGAACTTTAACAGTGTGGCTGCTCCACTCACCGAATTGTTAAAGAAGGATAAGAAGTTTCAGTGGACAGCAGACTGTCAAAAGGCATTTGACAGCCTAAAAACTGTGTTAACCACTGCCTCAGTATTAGCCACGCTAGATTACACAAAGGTGGCTATCAATGCCAGTGATGTGGGTGTTGGTGCAGTGCTTGTGCAGGAGGATGATGACGGGATAGAAAGACCCATCGGGTATTTTTCCAGGAAGTTGAACGTTCGTCAACAGAAATATTCAACGGTGCAAAAAGAGACTCTAAGCTTGGTGTTGGCATTACAACATTTCAGTGTTTATATTACCAGCAATGCATCTGAGACAATCATATACACTGATCATATCATATACACTGATCATAACCCATTGACATTTGTGGAAGAATTTAAGGATTAAAATGCCAGCCTGTTTAGGTGGAGCTTGTTGTTGCAGCCGTTCAGTTTGACAATTGTGCATGTGGCAGGTCACGAAAACGTGATTGCTGATGCATTATCGAGACTCAAATGAGATACGGGAGCGTTCGGTTGCGGGTGTGCCACAGCCTGAATTTGCATATGGTTGTGCATGTTTGCAATTTTATCTTTAATATCGTGTATTTGTGGGGTTAGACTACTATGGGCTATTGAAGGGTTTTAAAACTGAAGCCATCTTTTGGTAATGATGGTTCATATTTTAAGGGGGGAATGTGTCACGAAGCTGGTTACGTTTTCTAAAAGCTGTTCCTTTTCTCAAGGATACTGTGTCTTTAGTTTCTTTCAGAGGGGTCGTAAACATCTCCAGATGCAGATTAGACTGGTTTGGAACAGAGATTTAAGAGTATTGATAGACCTTTTTGTTTATATGTAAACTGAAGCGACTTCGGGCCAAAGTGGTCATGTTTTAGAAGAGACCTATAGAATGAAAGGAGAGTGGTCAGCTCTCTAGCTGAGCAGTTCAGGCCAGAACTAGTTAGGAGTTCAACAGTGAGCTGTCTGGAATCTCTCTCTCTTCCTGCCCTTCTAACTTCAACCTGTTAGAAGGGCATGAGCAGAAGGGCATGATTCCTGAAGAAGGGCTCATGCCCGAAATGTCGATTCTCCTGCTCCTTGGATGCTGCCTGATCTGCTGCGCTTTTCCAGCAACACATTTTCAGCTGTGTTGGTTCATAGCCTCACTAAATTCTTGCACAAATTAAAGGGCTAGATTACAAGTGAATTTTATTCAAGACTGGTCCTGCAATCTCTGATATGGCCACCCCATCGACCTCCATTTGGACCAGTATCAAGCAGGATTGTGTCATTCCCCTCGCCTCCCCCTGCCCCCACTGTTCTCAATCTACCTAGCTGCAATGCTTCACCCCACAACTGACAAGCTCCCCGCTGGAGTGGAGCGAACTTACAGAGCCAGCGGTAAATTATTCAACCTTCATGCCAAAACCAAAGTCACCCTAACCAGGGTCGTCAAGCTGCAGTATGCATATGATTCTGGATTAGTGGTGCTGGAAGAGCACAGCAGGTCAGGCAGCATCCAAGGAGCAGGAGAATCGACATTTCGGGCATGAGCCCTTCTTCAGGAATCATGCCCTTCTGCTCATGCCCTTCATGCCCGAAACATTGATTCTCCTGCTCCCTGGATGCTGCCTGACCTGCTGCGCTTTTCCAGCACCACTAATCCAGAATCTGGTTTCCAGCATCTGCAGTCATTGTTTTTACCAGTATGCACATGATGCTTGTTTATGTGCAATCTCAGAGGATGTACTCCAGACCATTGCCAGCACCTTTACTGAGGCAAATGAGAGAATGGGTGTCACCCCCAAAACCTCATGCCTTTGTTGATCCACCATCTTCCCAGGTAGGCTCTCCTTCCAAATCAATTCTGGTCAACTCCTCCCTCATGTTTTTCTAGTTATCTTTACTCAATTGTAATATGGTTGCATCTGATTCTAACTTTTCACTCTCAAACTGCAGGATGAATTCCATCATATTACGGTCACTGCCCCTGAGGGGCTCCTTCATCTTAAGCTCTTTAATCAAGTCTACCTCATTATGCATTACCAAATCCTGAATTGCATGTCCCCTGATAGGGTCTACCAGAAGCTGTTTCAAAAAAACCACCCTGTAGATATTCCACAAGTTACTTTTCCTGAGATCCGTTACCAACCCGATTTTCCCACTCCACCTACATAGTGAAGTCCAGCTTGAGTATTGTAATAGTGGCTTTCATACATGTCTTTTCTTACCTGCATCCTGACTACTGCTAGGAAACCTGCACTTAATAGGAGAAAATGAGGACTGCAGATGCTGGAGATCAGAGTTGAGAGTGTGGTGCTCTCGACTCTGCTCCTCAGATGCTGCCTCACCTGATGTGCTTTTCCAGCACCACACTCCTGAACCAGCACATAATGCCCATCAGAGTCATTTTTCCTTTGCAGTTCCTCAACTCTACCCACACAGTTTCTATGACTTTGAAACTCATTTGATTTGATTTATTCTTTTCATTGTACCAAGGTACACGTGACAAGTTTCTTGCTATCAATTTAATTTCATTATTTATTAACAAAGCAAGCCACCCCTCTGCCTGTCCTTTTGTTTGGGCTCATATCCTGGCATATTTAGTTCCTAGCCCTGATTCCCTTGCAGCCGTGTCTCTGTGATACCCCACAGCATCGTATCCATCAATTTCAATTTGCACTACAAGCTGATTTAACTTGTTTCATATACTGTGTGCATTTAGTTACAGTACCCTCAGACCTATGCTAATTGAACTTCCCCCCACCCCACTCCGTCATCGTTGTCCCTTATCAGTTGAAGTTCAATTCCTGACCCTTCCATACTCTATGTTCTATTACTTGTTCTGGAAACTTTAATAACCTCTGCTGAGACATTCCCCCCACCACCCCCTCACCCCCACCGTCACCGTTTACTTTTTACAAAGTTTTCCATGCAGCTGAACCCAGCCACTGCTCCACTATCTAGTTTCAAGTTCTATCCAGTTAAATGGAAGACACTGACCAGTTTTCTGTTAACAGAAACCTGAACTTACAATGAAAGAGATTCTAACCACAGGTAAACATCTGTGAACTGTCAATATATAACTCTACTCATTAAAAATCTAAATATCCCTCACAGCCCTTTGGCACACAGCCAGACTCAAAAAACAAATGGTGCAATAGGTGGTGGGAAAAAGTCCTGACGAAACAGTTCAATAGCACCAGTCTTCAGGATTTGATGGAGCATTTGTTTTGTTTCCCTACGTCCTTCAGTTCTCTGACCCTTCCTCTGGTGCTTTCACTTTTTTTACAGGAGACACAGTGTAACTAATTTACAAATTCTCAAGTCTTGGACTTCTTGGTAAAACACAAAAGATCTCTGCAAATAGTAGGAAAACTTAAACTGGGTTTCTTCAGATTTTTTGTATTTCACTGGAGAGAGAAAGAGACACATCATCTGCCCATTCAGTAGTCTCAGACTTCTGCCTATATCATTCACACCCATTACCTGTTCAGATATGCAGGTGTCAGATAGTTGCTGTCAAACTGATGGCCATTGGCATCCACAACTGGTCATAACCCCAAAAACCAATCAGCAACCTACCAGTACTGAATCTTAGTTTGTATCAACCCCTGGAGCCAGTCTGTCTCCAAAATATCCTTTCCCACTGTTTGAACAAAACAGCAACAGTGTAAACAGCGTACACAATGACTTTCAGTAACTAGCTTTTATAAAAGTTCATCAATTCCTTCCTCAATCCTTTTCTGTAAAACAGTCATTTTCACCATTGCATTTTTAAAATTCATTCATGGGATTACAGCATCGCTGGCTAGGCTAGCATTTATTGCCTAACCGTAACTGCCCAGAGGATAATTAAGAGTCAACCACATTGCTGTCGGTCTGGAGTCACATGTAAGCCAGATCAGCTAAAGATGGCTATTTTCTTCCCTAAAGGACATGAGTGAACCAGATGGGTTTTTCCAACAATTGGCAAAGGATTCATGGTTGTTATTAGACTCTTATTTCCAGATTTTCACTGAATTCAAATACCACCATTTCGTGTCTGAATTTGAACATGGTTCCCCATAACATTACCTGGGTCTCTGGAGCAACAGTCCAGTAATAATATCATAAGGCCATCACCTCCTTTCTAACTCCAATCAGAAATAAAGTCAAATAAGATCATTCTGTCTTTGCAATAGGAATGCTGGAACAGGTTCAGGGTGCTGAATGCTTTGCTCCAGGTCTCATGTAGTTTGCAGTATATATATATATAAGTGATTTGGAGGAGAACGCAGGTGATCTGACTAGTAAACGTGCAGACAACACAAAGATGAGGGAGCTCCAGATAATGAGAAGATTTTCCAGAAAATACAACAGTATATAGCTAAACTGGAGTAGAGAAATGGCAGGTGGAATTTAATCTGAACACATGGGCCATAATACATTTTGGAAGATCTAATGCAGGAGGGAAGTATACAATAAATTGCAGAACCCTTAGTAGCACCAACATACAGTTCCCTGAAGGTTGGAACACCATTGGATAAGGTGGTCAAGGAGGAATATGGCATGCTTACCTTCAGCAATTGGGACACAGAGAAAATTTATCAAGTGATGTTGCAGCTGTGTAGGACTTTAGTTAGGTCACATTTGGAATATTGTGTACAATTCTGGTCACCACACATTTAGGAGGATGTGGAGGTTTTGGAGCAGGACAGAAGTGGTTGAACAGAATGTTATCTAATTTGGAGGGCATTAGCTATAGGGGGAGATTGGATAAAGCCAGTTTGTTTTCACTTGAACACCAAAGGATGGGCGATGACCTGATAGAAGCTTACAAAATTATGAGTAGCATGGCCAGAATGGATAGTCGGAGTCTTTTTCCCAGGGTAGAAATGTCAATTACCAGGGGACTTAGGTTCAAGATGGAAAGAGAAGATGGGAAGACGGAAGTTTTTTTTAACAGAGGGTGGTAAGTGCGTGGAATGCACAGCCAAAGGATGTGGTGCACGTGGATACAATAGCAGCGCTTAAGAGACATCTTGACAGATACATGAATAGGTAAGGAATACACAGATACAGACCACGTGGAGGGGAAAAGGCTTTTAATTTGGTAAGGCATCATAAATCAGCACAGTCTTGGTTAACTGAAAGGCCTGCTCCTGTGTTGTATTGCTCTTTGTTCTTTCAATTAGTTTTCAGTACTACCCTCCCCTTTCTGGTCAAACCCCTGTTCCCTAGTGACACCCCTCTCGCACACCAATCTCTCCCTTCCTGTCTCATCATCTAAACTTATTTCAAATACTCAATAATGCTTCTCAAATTTTCTTGGAACAGGAATGCGTTTAATTCAAGTGGATACTCTTATTACCAATTGCGATTTTAACATTTAACAATAATTACTATCATGAAAACCAACTAAAGGTAGGGAGAAAAGTAGCATCCCTAGTAGTACTCACTTTGTCACTCCATAGTCAATTCCAATAGTTGCCAAATATTTTGGGACAAACCTCTTCTCACAGTATCGTTTAATGATACAGCTCTGGAAAGACAACACAATTAGTCAGCAATTCGAGCTACACCAGTAAAGCAGCACTTAAATGAGGCACGCCTCATGTCAAACTGAAAATGCTCCAATTCATCCCCAACCTGTGCACAATTGAGCAATCTCACCCAGTATGATACTGAGTTTGTGCATAGCAGATAGCTCCAAGCTCCAGCTGGTACACAATCCCTAACATTACCAAGGAGGGTTCCCTCTACTGACTAATCACTTTGAACTCAGCAAGTGAGGATGCTATCACTTGAAATTTGCATTCACTAAGTAAAAACAACTGAATTACCCACTGACGGCCATACATAGAAACACAGAAGATAGAAGCAGGAGGTGGTCATTCATCACAATCATGGCTGATCATCCCAACTCAACAGCCTAATCCTCCTTAATGGCATTGTAGGTCAATCTACAGCATGTGGACTGCAGAAGTTCAAGAAAGCAGCTCATCACCATCTTAGATTAGATTACTTTAGATTAGATTAGATTACTTTACAGTGTGGAAACAGGCCCTTCGGCCCAACAAGTCCACACCGACCCGCCGAAGCGCACCCCACCCATACCCCTACATTTACCCCTTACCTAACACTATGGGCAATTTAGCATGGCCAATTCACCTGACCTGCACATCTTTGGACTGTGGGAGGAAACCGGAGCACCCGGAGGAAACCCACGCAGACACAGGGAGAACGTGCAAACTCCACACAGTCAGTCGCCTGAGGCGGGAATTGAACCCGGGTCTCCGGCGCTGTGAGGCAGCAGTGCTAACCACTGTGCCACCGTGCCGCCCACAAGGGCAACTTCTCAAGGGCAACTTGGGACAGGCAATAAATGTTGGCCAGATGTGATGCCAACATCCCATGAATGAATTAAAACAAAACTGAAAAACCAGCCAGGCTAGGTTGCTAAAGTTTAACAATATTGTCATTCTTTTTGCAGAAAAAGTTATAAATAAGATGGAGAAGGGGCTTTACAATTAGAATTCCCTGACCCCATAGTTGGAAAGACGGCATTGAATTCTGCCAAAATTTCCAAATGCAAGAGTCTCTCACATTCATGTGGGATAAGAATCACAGATACTTCAAAACAGATAAGGATGACAGATTTTTTTAAATCCAAAAACAGAGTTTTGTAGTAATATTTACACTAGATTTTTGAATCAATCCAAAATCCAAGTCAAAACTTATCTTGGTTTTGTCATTTGAATCCTGACAAAAAAGGAGCTAAGTAGATGGTAGAGTGACGAGGTACTTACAATTTATTAAAAGTGCAACAATGAATTGAAGTGTTAGAGGCACTTAGTTATCAAACATAGAGGGATGTCATTTGACCAATTGTGACTATGCCATCTCTGCAAAGTTGGTCAGTTCAATTCCCCTACTTTCTCTTGAGAGCCCTGCAAATGTATTTTCTTCAATTGTCAATCCAATTTCCACTTGGATCAATTCACTGTCTTCACTTTTATGATCCTCACAGATAACAACTTCCAAGTCATTACTGCTCTGTCAAAAAACAGTCTTCTCAGAGAGCTTTGCAGCAGTTGTCCTTCAAAAGTGGTGACTTGCTGCCTGCTTGATCTGCTGCTGTCCACAGTTCTGGGGGGAACAAAATGCAGAACTTTGACCCAGCAACACTGAAGGAACGAAAAATTTCGGAGAAAGATCTCAAAAGGGAAACTGGTCTCAAAACATTAATGTTGTGTTCTCTTTTTGTTTCGGATCTCTAGTTTACTTTAACATATTTCCAAATGATGGTGAATGGCTTGCAGGGGAACTGGAGGGTGCTGGTGTTCCAATGTACAGTATCTGCTGCCCTTGTATATCTCAGTGGGGGTGGTGGGATTTGGAAGGTATCTAAGGAACCTTGCTGAGACACTAACCCGAACACTGTCCCCCGGCCCAATTACCTCCCGGACTCCCTCACCTTGCCCACCTCGGCGCTCCCCAGGCTGATCACCTTCACCCTCAGCGGCTTCTTGGTTTCACTCCGTTTCTGCAGCTTGGTTTCCATGGTGACGGTGCCGCGGTGGCCGGCCACCACCTCTTTCCCTCTGTCTCCCTCCTAAACCGTTCCTCCCTCACACTCCGTGCTGGTTTCCCCTCACAAACTCTGCTCTCCTCCTTCAGGGTCTGGCCGTCCTATCCCGCCCACAGCTCAGTTCCCGGCCACTGAAACCAGGCCCGTGCTCCCTCCACCGCCAACCACAACACGGCATCTCGCGAGACTCACGGCGCCGCTCCCAATGCATCCAATGGGCAGCGCTGTCCGTCCGTCTGCGGCCAGTGTGTCTCAGCCCAGCACTGTCCGTCTGTCTGCAGCCAGTGTGTCCCAGCCCAGCACTGTCCGTCTGTCTGCAGCCAGTGTGTCCCAGCCCAGCCCAGCACTGACCGTCTGTCTGCGGCCAGTGTGTCCCAGACCAGACCATCACTGTCCGTCCGTCTGCAGCCAGTGTGTCCCAGCCCAGCCCATCACTGTCCGTCCGTCTGCAGCCAGTGTGTCCCAGCCCAGCCCATCACTGTCCGTCTGTCTGCGGCCAGTGTGTCCCAGCCCAGCACTGTCCGTCTGTCTGCAGCCAGTGTGTCCCAGACCAGACCATCACTGTCCGTCCGTCTGCAGCCAGTGTGTCCCAGCCCAGCCCATCACTGTCCGTCCGTCTGCAGCCAGTGTGTCCCAGCCCAGCCCAGCACTGTCCGTCTGCCTGCAGCCAGTGTGCCCTAGCCCAGCCCATCACTGTCCGTCCGTCTGCAGCCAGTGTGCCCCAGCCCAGCCCATCACTGTCCGTCTGCCTGCAGCCAGTGTGCCCTAGCCCAGCCCAGCCCATCACTGTCCGTCTGCCTGCAGCCAGTGTGCCCCAGCCCAGCCCATCACTGTCCGTCTGCCTGCAGCCAGTGTGCCCTAGCCCAGCCCAGCCCATCACTGTCCATCTGCCTGCAGCCAGTGTGCCCTAGCCCAGCCCATCACTGTCCGTCTGCCTGCAGCCAGTGTGTCCCAGCCCAGCCCATCACTGTCCGTCTGCCTGCAGCCAGTGTGCCCTAGCCCAGCCCAGCGCTGTCTGTCTGCCTGCAGCCAGTGTGTCCCAGCCCCGCCCAGCTCAGCACTGTCCGTCTGCCTGCAGCCAGTGTGTCCCAGCCCAGCGCTGTCCGTCTGCCTACAGCCAGTGTGCCACAGCCCAGCACTTTCGTCTGCCTACAGCCAGTGAGCCTCAGTGCAGCCCAGCGCTGTCCATCTGCCTGCAGCCAGTGTGTCCCAGCCCAGCCCAGCACAGCACTGTTCGTCTGCTTGCTGCCAGTGTGTCCCAGCCCAGTACAGCCCAGCACTGTCCGTCTGCCTGAAGCCAGGGTGTCCAAGCACAGCCCAGCCAAGCACTGTCCGTCTGCCTGCAGCCAGTGTGCCCCAGCCCAGCATTGTCCGTCTGCCTGCAGCCAGTGTGCCCCAGCCCAGCACTGTCTGTCTGCCTGCAGCCAGTGTGCCCCAGCCCAGCATTGTCCGTCTGCCTGCAGCCAGTGTGCCCCAGCCCAGCCAAACACTGTCCGTCTGCCTGCAGCCAGTGTGTCCCAGCCCAGCACAGCCCAGCGCTGTCTGTCTGACTGCAGCCAGTATGCCCCAGGCCAGCCCAGCGCTGTCCGTCTGCCTGCAGCCAGTGTGCCCCAGCCCAGCACTGTCCGTCTGCCTGCAGCCAGTGTGTCCCAGCCCAGCCAAGCGCTGTCCATCTGCCTGCAGCCAGTGTGTCCCAGCCCAGCCCAGCGCTGTCCGTCTGCCTGCAGCCAGTGTGCCCCAGCCCAGCACTGTCCGTCTGCCTGGAGCCAGTGTGTCCCAGCCCAGCGCTGTCCGCCTGCCTGCAGCCAGTGTGTCCCAGCCCAGCCAAGCGCTGTCCATCTGCCTGCAGCCAGTGTGTCCGAGCCCAGCCCAGCACTGTCCGTCTGCCTGCAGCCAGTGTGCCCCAGCCCAGCACTGTCCGTCTGCCTGCAGCCAGTGTGTTCCAGCCCAGCCCTGTCCGTCTGCCTGCAGCCAGTGTGCCCCAGCCCAGCACTGTCCATCTGCCTGCAGCCAGTGTGCCCCAGCCCAACGCTGTCCGTCTGTCTGCTGCCAGTGTGCCCCAGCCCCGCCCAGCACTGTCCCTCTGCTTGCATCCAGTGTGTCCGAGCCCAGCCCAGCGCTGTCCGTCTGCCTGCAGCCAATGTGCCCCAGCCCAGCCCAGCCCAGCCCAGTGCTGTCCGTCTGCCTGAAACCAGTGTGTCCCAGCCCAGCCCAGCCCAGTCCATCTACCTACGGGCAGTTTTTCCCGACCAGCCCAGCACTGTCCGTCTGCCTGCAGCCAGTGTGCCCCAGCCCCGCCCAGCGCTGTCCGACTGCCTGCAGCCAGTGTGTCCCAGCCCAGCCGAGCCCAGCGCTGTCCGTCTGCCTGCAGCCAGTGTGTCCCAGACCAGCCCAGCACTGTCCGTCTGCCTGCAGCCAGTTTGGCCCCGCCCAGCGCTATATGTCTGCCTGCAGCCGGTGTGTCCCAGCCCAGCCCAGCACTGTCCGTCTGCCTGCAGCCAGTGTGCCCCAGCCGAGCCCAACGCTGTCCATCTGCCTGCAGCCAGTGTGCCCCAGCCGAGCCCAACGCTGTCCATCTGCCTGCAGCCAGTGTGTCCCAGCCCAGCCCAGCCCAGCGATGTCCGTCTGCCTGCAGCGAGTGTGTCCCAGACCAGCCAAGCACTGTCCGTCTGCCTGCAGCCAGTGTGTCCCAGCCCAGCGCAGCCCAGCACTGTCCGTCTGCCTGCAGCCAGTGTGTTCCAACCCAGCCCAGCGCTATACGCCTGCCTGCAGCCAGTGTGCCCCAGCCCAGCGCTGTCCGTCTACCTGCAGCCAGTGTGCCCCAGCCGAGCCCAACGCTGTCCATCTGCCTGCAGCCAGTGTGTCCCAGCCCAGCCCAGCACTGTCTGTCCGTCTGCCTGCAGCCAGTGTGTCCCAGCCCAGCCCAGCGCTATACGTCTGCCTGCAGCCAGTGTGTCCCAGCCCAGCCCAGCGCTGTCCGTCTGCCTGCAGCCAGTGTGCCCCAGCCGAGCCCAACGCTGTCCATCTGCCTGCAGCCAGTGTGTCCCAGCCCAGCCCAGCACTGTCCGTCTGCCTGCAGCCAGTGTGCCTCAGCCCTGCACTGTCCATCTGCCTGCAGCCAGTGTGTCCCAGCACTGTCTGTCCGTCTGCCTGCAGCCAGTGTGTCCCAGCCCAGCCCAGCGCTATACGTCTGCCTGCAGCCAGTGTGTCCCAGCCCAGCCCAGCGCTGTCCGTCTGCCTGCAGCCAGTGTGCCCCAGCCGAGCCCAACGCTGTCCATCTGCCTGCAGCCAGTGTGTCCCAGCCCAGCCCAGCACTGTCCGTCTGCCTGCAGCAAGTGTGCCTCAGCCCTGCACTGTTCATCTGCCTGTAGCCATTGTGCCACAGCCCAGCGCTGTCCGTCTGCCTGCAGCCAGTGTGTCCCAGCCCAGCCCAGCGCTGTCCGTCTGCCTGCAGCCAGTGTGTCCCAGCCTAGCCCAGCACTGTCCGTCTGCCTGCAGCCAGTGTGCCCCAGCCCAGCCAAGCACTGTCTGTCTGCCTGCAGCCAGTGTGCCCCAGCCCAGCCAAGCACTGTCTGTCTGCCTGCAGCCAGTGTGTCCCAGCCCAGCCCAGCGCTGTCCGTCTGCCTGCAGCCAGTGTGCCCCAGCCCAGCACTGTCCGTCTGCCTGCAGCCAGTGTGCCCCAGCCCAGCACTGTCCGTCTGCCTGGAGCCAGTGTGTCCCAGCCCAGCGCTGTCCGCCTGCCTGCCGCCACTGTGTCCCAGCCCAGCCAAGCGCTGTCCATCTGCCTGCAGCCAGTGTGTCCCAGCCCAGCCCAGCACTGTCCGTCTGCCTGCAGCCAGTGTGCCCCAGCCCAGCACTGTCCGTCTGCCTGCAGCCTGTGTGCCCCAGCCCAGCACTGTCCGTCTGCCTGCAGCCAGTGTGCCCCACCCAGCACTGTCCGTCTGCCTGCAGCCAGTGTGTTCCAGCCCAGCCCTGTCCGTCTGCCTGCAGCCAGTGTGCCCCAGCCCAGCACTGTCCATCTGCCTGCAGCCAGTGTGACCCAGCCCAGCGTTGTCCGTCTGCCTGTAGCCAGTGTGTCCCAGCCCAGCCCAGCGTTGTCCATCTGCCTGCAGCCAGTGTGCCCCAGCCCAACGCTGTCCGTCTGTCTGCTGCCAGTGTGCCCCAGCCACGCCCAGCACTGTCCCTCTGCTTGCATCCAGTGTGTCCGAGCCCAGTCCAGCGCTGTCCGTCTGCCTGCAGCCAGTGTGCCCCAGCCCAGCGCTGTCTGTCTGTCTGCAGTCAGTGTGTCCCAGCCCAGCCCAGCACTGTCCGTCTACCCGCAGCTACTGTGTCCCAGCCCAGCACTGTCCGTCTGCCTGCAGCCAGTGTGCCCCAGCCCAGCGCTGTCTGTCTGCCTGCAGCCAGTGTGTCCCAGCCTAGCCCAGCACTGTCCATCTGCCTGCAATCAGTGTGTCCCAGCCCAGCCTAGCCCAGTGCTCTCTATCTGCCTGCAGCCAGTGTGTCCCAGCCCAGCCCAGCACTGTCCATCTGCCTGCAGCCAATGTGTCCCAGCCCAGCCCAGCCCAGCCCAGCGCTGTCCGTCTGCCTGAAGCCAGTGTGCCCCAGCCCAGCCCAGTCCATCTACCTGCGGGCAGTATGTCCCAGACAAGCCCAGCACTGTCCGTCTGCCTGCAGCCAGTGTGTCCTAGCCCAGCCCAGCCAGCACTGTCCGTCTGCCTGTAGCCAGTGTGTCCCAGCCCAGCCGAGCCCAGCGATGTCCGTCTGCCTGCAGCCAGTGTGTGCCAGCCAAGCACAGCCCAGTGCTGTCCATCTGCCTGCAGCCAGTGTGTCCCAGCCCAGCCCAGCCCAGTCCATCTACCTGCAGCCAGTGTGTCCCAGACCAGCCCAGCCCAGCACTGTCCGTCTGCCTGCAGCCAGTGTGTTCCAACCCAGCCCAGCGCTATACGTCTGCTGCAGCCAGTGTGCCCCAGCCCAGCGCTGTCTGTCTGCCTGCAGCCAGTGTGCCCCAGCCGAGCCCAATGCTGTCCATCTGCCTGCAGCCAATGTGTCCCAGCCCAGCCCAGCGCTGTCTGTCCGTCT
The DNA here is from genome assembly GCF_047496795.1 of Chiloscyllium punctatum. Lineage (NCBI taxonomy): Eukaryota > Metazoa > Chordata > Chondrichthyes > Orectolobiformes > Hemiscylliidae > Chiloscyllium > Chiloscyllium punctatum. Next base: position 1,712,151 of record NC_092749.1, read on the forward strand.
GCCTGCAGCCAGTGTGTCCCAGCCCAGCCCAGCGCTGTCCGTCTGCCTGCAGCCAGTGTGCCCCAGCCGAGCCCAACGCTGTCCATCTGCCTGCAGTCAGTGTGTCCCAGCCCAGCCCAGCACTGTCCGTCTGCCGGCAGCCAGTGTGCCTCAGCCCAGCACTGTCCATCTGCCTGTAGCCATTGTGCCCCAGCCCAGCCCAGCGCAGTCCGTCTGCCTGCAGCCAGTGTGTCCCAGCCCAGCCCAGCGCTGTCCGTCTGCCTGCAGCCAGTGTGTCCCAGCCTAGCCCAGCACTGTCCGTCTGCCTGCAGCCAGTGTGCCCCAGCCCAGCCAAGCACTGTCCGACTGCCTGCAGCCAGTGTGTCCCAGCCCAGCCGAGCCCAGTGCTGTCCGTCTGCCTGAAACCAGTGTGTCCCAGCCCAGCCCAGCCCAGTCCATCTACCTACGGGCAGTTTTTCCCGACCAGCCCAGCACTGTCCGTCTGCCTGCAGCCAGTGTGCCCCAGCCCCGCCCAGCGCTGTCCGACTGCCTGCAGCCAGTGTGTCCCAGCCCAGCCGAGCCCAGCGCTGTCCGTCTGCCTGCAGCCAGTGTGTCCCAGCCCAGCGCTATATGTCTGCCTGCAGCCGGTGTGTCCCAGCCCAGCCCAGCACTGTCCGTCTGCCTGCAGCCAGTGTGCCCCAGCCGAGCCCAACGCTGTCCATCTGCCTGCAGCCAGTGTGCCCCAGCCGAGCCCAACGCTGTCCATCTGCCTGCAGCCAGTGTGTCCCAGCCCAGCACAGCCCAGCGCTGTCTGTCTGCCTGCAGCCAGTATGCCCCAGGCCAGCCCAGCGCTGTCCGTCTGCCTGCAGCCAGTGTGTCCCAGCCCAGCACTGTCCGTCTGCCTGCAGCCAGTGTGCCCCAGCCCAGCACTATCCGTCTGCCTGCAGCCAGTCTGTTCCAGCACAGCCCTGTCCGTCTGCATGCAGCCAGTGTGCCCCAGCCCAGCACTGTCCATCTGCCTGCAGCCAGTGTGTCCCAGACCAGCCCAGCACTGTCCGTCTGCCTGTAGCCAGTGTGTCCCAGCCCAGCGCTGTCCGTCTGCCTGCTGCCAGTGTGCCCCAGCCGAGCCCAACGCTGTCCATCTGCCTGCAGCCAGTGTGTCCCAGCTCAGCCCAGCCCAACACTGTCCGTCTTCCTGCAGCTGGTGTGTCCCAGCCCAGCCCAGCACTGGCCCTCTGCCTTCCTGCAGCCAGTGTGTTCCAGCCCATCCCAGCGCTGTCCATCTCCCTGCCGCCAGTGTGTTCCAACCCAGCCCAACACTGGTCGACTGCCTTCAGCCAATGTGTCCCAGCCAGCGCTGTCCGTCTGCCTGCAGCCAGTGTGTCCCAGCCCAGCCCAGCACTGTCCATCTGCCTGCAGCCAGTGTGTCCCAGCCCAGCCCAGCGCTGTCCGTCTGCCTGCAGTCAGTGTGTCCCAGCCGAGCCAAGTCCATCTGCCTGCAGCCAGTGTGTCCCAGCCCAGCCCAGCACTGTCCGTCTGCCTGCAGCCTGTGTGTCCCAGCCCAGCCCAGCCCAGTCCATCTGCCTGCAGCCAGTGTGCCCCAGCCCCGCCCAGCGCTGTCCGCCTGCCTGCAGCCAGTGTGTCCCAGCCGAGCCCAGCACTGTCAATCTGCCTGCAGCCAGTGTGCCCCAGCCCAGCACTGTCCATCTGCCTGCAGCCAGTGTGTCCTAGCCCAGCCCAGTGCTGTCCATCTGCCTGCAGCCAGTGTGTCCCAGCCCAGCCCAGCCCAGTCCATCTACCTACAGCCGGTGTGTCCCAGCCCAGCCCAGCACTGTCCTTCTGCCTGCCGCCAGTGTGTTCCAGCCCAGCCGAACACTGTCCTTCTGCCTGCAGTCAGTGTGTCCCAGCCCAGCCCAGCGCTGTATGTCCGTCTGCCTGCAGTGTGTCCCAGCCCAGCGCTGTCCGTCTGCCTGCAGCCAGTGTGTCCCAGCCCAGCTCAGCCAAGTCCATCTGCCTGCAGCCAGTGTGTCCCAGACCACACCAGCACTGTCCGTCTGCCTGTAGCCAGTGTGTCCCAGCCCAGCCCAGCCCAGAGCAGTCTGTCTGCCTGCATCCAGTGTGTTCCAACACAGCCCAGCGCTATCCGTCTGCCTGCAGCCCTTGTGTCCCAGCCCAGCACTGTCCATCTGCCTGCAGCCAATGTATCCCAGCCCAGCGCTGTTTATCTGCCTGCCTGCAGCCTGTGTGTCCCAGCCCAGGCAAGCACTGTCCGTCTGCCTGCAGCCAGTGTGTCCCAGCCCAGCCAAGTCCATCTGCCTGCAGCCAGTGTGTCCCAGCCCAGCCCAGCACTGTCCATCTGCCTGCAGTCAGTGTGTCCCAGCCCAGCCCAGCACTGTCCGTCTGCCTGCAGTCAGTGTGTCCCAGCCTAGTCCAGCGCTGTCCGTCTGCCTGCAGTCAGTGTGTCCCAGCCCAGCCCAGCCTAGTCCAGTGCTGTCCATCTGCCTGCAGCCAGTGTGTCACAGCCCAGCCAAGTCCATCTGCCTGCAGCCAGTGTGTCCCAGACCAGACCAGCACTGTCCATCTGCCTATAGCCAGTGTGTCCCAGCCCAGCCAAGCACTGTCCGTCTGCCTGCAGCCAGTGTGCCCCAGCCCAGCGGTGTCCGTCGGCCTGCAGCCAGTGTGCCCCAGACAGCGCTGTCCGTCTCCCTGCAGCCAATGTGTCCCAGCCCAATGCTGTTTATCTGTCTGCCTGCAGCCTGTGTGTCCCAGCCCAGCCCAGCACTGTCCGTCTGCCTGGAGCCAGTGTGTCCCAGCCCAGCCCAGCACTGTCCGTCTGCCTGCAGCCATGTGTCCCAGCCCAGCCCAGCACTGTCCGTCTGCCTGCAGCCAGTGTGTCCCAGCCCAGCCCAGCCCAGCACTGTCCGTCTGCCTGCAGCCAGTTTGTCCCAGCCCAGCCCAGCACTGTCCGTCTGCCTGCAGCCATTGTGCCCCAGCCCAGCTCAGCGCTGTCCGTCTGCCTGCAGCCAGTGTGTCCCAGCCCAGCGCTATATGTCTGCCTGCAGCCGGTGTGTCCCAGCCCAGCCCAGCACTGTCCGTCTGCCTGCAGCCAGTGTGCCCCAGCCGAGCCCAACGCTGTCCATCTGCCTGCAGCCAGTGTGTTCCAGCCCAGCCCAGCCCAGCGATGTCCGTCTGCCTGCAGCCAGTGTGTCCCAGACCAGCCAAGCACTGTCTGTCTGCCTGCAGCCAGTATGCCCCAGGCCAGCCCAGCGCTGTCCGTCTGCCTGCAGCCAGTGTGTCCCAGCCCAGCACTGTCCGTCTGCCTGCAGCCAGTGTGCCCCAGCCCAGCACTGTCCGTCTGCCTGCAGCCAGTCTGTTCCAGCACAGCCCTGTCCGTCTGCATGCAGCCAGTGTGCCCCAGCCCAGCACTGTTCATCTGCCTGCAGCCAGTGTGTCCCAGACCAGCCCAGCACTGTCCGTCTGCCTGTAGCCAGTGTGTCCCAGCCCAGCGCTGTCCGTCTGCCTGCTGCCAGTGTGCCCCAGCCGAGCCCAACGCTGTCCATCTGCCTGCAGCCAGTGTGTCCCAGCCCAGCCCAGCCCAGCACTGTCTGTCTGCCTGAAGCCAATGTGTCCCAGCCCAGCCCAACACTGTCCGTCTTCCTGCAGCTGGTGTGTCCCAGCCCAGCCCAGCACTGGCCCTCTGCCTGCCTGCAGCCAGTGTGTTCCAGCCCATCCCAGCGCTGTCCATCTCCCTGCCGCCAGTGTGTTCCAACCCAGCCCAACACTGGTCGACTGCCTTCAGCCAATGTGTCCCAGCCGGCGCTGTCCGTCTGCCTGCAGCCAGTGTGTCCCAGCCCAGCCCAGCACTGTCCGTCTGCCTGCAGCCTGTGTGTCCCAGCCCAGCCCAGCCCAGTCCATCTGCCTGCAGCCAGTGTGCCCCAGCCCCGCCCAGCGCTGTCCGCCTGCCTGCTGCCAGTGTGTCCCAGCCGAGCCCAGCACTGTCAATCTGCCTGCAGCCAGTGTGCCCCAGCCCAGCACTGTCCATCTGCCTGCAGCCAGTGTGTCCTAGCCCAGCCCAGTGCTGTCCATCTGCCTGCAGCCAGTGTGTCCCAGCCCAGCCCAGCCCAGTCCATCTACCTACAGCCGGTGTGTCCCAGCCCAGCCCAGCACTGTCCTTCTGCCTGCCGCCAGTGTGTTCCAGCCCAGCCGAACACTGTCCTTCTGCCTGCAGTCAGTGTGTCCCAGCCCAGCCCAGCGCTGTATGTCCGTCTGCCTGCAGCCAGTGTGTCCCAGCCCAGCCCAGCGCAGCGCTGTCTGTCCGTCTGCCTGCAGCCAGTGTGTCCCAGCCCAGCCCAGCGCTGTCTGTCCGTCTGCCTGCAGCCAGTGTGTCCCAGCCCAGCCCAGCGCTGTCTGTCCGTCTGCCTGCAGTGTGTCCCAGCCCAGCGCTGTCCGTCTGCCTGCAGCCAGTGTGTCCCAGCCCAGCTCAGCCAAGTCCATCTGCCTGCAGCCAGTGTGTCCCAGACCAGACCAGCACTGTCCGTCTGCCTGTAGCCAGTGTGTCCCAGCCCAGCCCAGCCCAGAGCAGTCTGTCTGCCTGCATCCAGTGTGTTCCAACACAGCCCAGCGCTATCCGTCTGCCTGCAGCCCTTGTGTCCCAGCCCAGCACTGTCCATCTGCCTGCAGCCAATGTGTCCCAGCCCAGCGCTGTTTATCTGCCTGCCTGCAGCCTGTGTGTCCCAGCCCAGGCAAGCACTGTCCGTCTGCCTGCAGCCAGTGTGTCCCAGCCCAGCCAAGTCCATCTGCCTGCAGCCAGTGTGTCCCAGCCCAGCCCAGCACTGTCCATCTGCCTGCAGTCAGTGTGTCCCAGCCCAGCCCAGCACTGTCCGTCTGCCTGCAGTCAGTGTGTCCCAGCCTAGTCCAGCGCTGTCCGTCTGCCTGCAGTCAGTGTGTCCCAGCCCAGCCCAGCCTAGTCCAGTGCTGTCCATCTGCCTGCAGCCAGTGTGTCCCAGCCCAGACAAGTCCATCTGCCTGCAGCCAGTGTGTCCCAGACCAGACCAGCACTGTCCATCTGCCTATAGCCAGTGTGCCCCAGCCCAGCGGTGTCCGTCGGCCTGCAGCCAGTGTGCCCCAGACAGCGCTGTCCATCTCCCTGCAGCCAATGTGTCCCAGCCCAATGCTGTTTATCTGTCTGCCTGCAGCCTGTGTGTCCCAGCCCAGCCCAGCACTGTCCGTCTGCCTGGAGCCAGTGTGTCCCAGCCCAGCCCAGCACTGTCCGTCTGCCTGCAGCCATGTGTCCCAGCCCAGCCCAGCACTGTCCGTCTGCCTGCAGCCATGTGTCCCAGCCCAGCCCAGCCCAGCACTGTCCGTCTGCCTGCAGCCAGTTTGTCCCAGCCCAGCCCAGCACTGTCCGTCTGCCTGCAGCCATTGTGCCCCAGCCCAGCTCAGCGCTGTCCGTCTGCCTGCAGCCAGTGTGTCCCAGCCTAGCCCAGCACTGTCCGTCTGCCTGGAGCCAGTGTGTCCCAGCCCAGCCCAGCCCAGCGCTGTCCATCTGCCTGCAGCCAGTGTGTCCCAGCCCAGCACTGTCCGTCTGCCTGCAGCCTGTGTGTCCCAGCCCAGCCCAGCACTGTCCGTCTGCCTGGAGCCAGTGTGTCCCAGCCCAGCCCAGCACTGTCCGTCTGCCTGCAGCCATGTGTCCCAGCCCAGCCCAGCACTGTCCGTCTGCCTGCAGCCATGTGTCCCAGCCCAGCCCAGCACTGTCCGTCTGCCTGCAGCCTGTGTGTCCCAGCCCAGCCCAGCACTGTCCGTCTGCCTGCAGCCTGTGTGTCCCAGCCCAGCCCAGCACTGTCCGTCTGCCTGCAGCCTGTGTGTCCCAGCCCAGCCCAGCACTGTCCGTCTGCCTGGAGCCAGTGTGTCCCAGCCCAGCCCAGCACTGTCCGTCTGCCTGCAGCCATGTGTCCCAGCCCAGCCCAGCACTGTCCGTCTGCCTGCAGCCATGTGTCCCAGCCCAGCCCAGCCCAGCACTGTCTGTCTGCCTGCAGCCAGTTTGTCCCAGCCCAGCCCAGCACTGTCCGTCTGCCTGCAGCCATTGTGCCCCAGCCCAGCTCAGCGCTGTCCGTCTGCCTGCAGCCAGTGTGTCCCAGCCTAGCCCAGCACTGTCCGTCTGCCTGGAGCCAGTGTGTCCCAGCCCAGCCCAGCCCAGCGCTGTCCATCTGCCTGCAGCCAGTGTGTCCCAGCCCAGACAAGTCCATCTGCCTGGAGCCAGTGTGTCCCAGCCCAGCCCAGCACTGTCCGTCTGCCTGCAGCCATGTGTCCCAGCCCAGCCCAGCACTGTCCGTCTGCCTGCAGCCATGTGTCCCAGCCCAGCCCAGCCCAGCACTGTCCGTCTGCCTGCAGCCAGTTTGTCCCAGCCCAGCCCAGCACTGTCCGTCTGCCTGCAGCCATTGTGCCCCAGCCCAGCTCAGCGCTGTCCGTCTGCCTGCAGCCAGTGTGTCCCAGCCTAGCCCAGCACTGTCCGTCTGCCTGGAGCCAGTGTGTCCCAGCCCAGCCCAGCCCAGCGCTGTCCATCTGCCTGCAGCCAGTGTGTCCCAGCCCAGCACTGTCCGTCTGCCTGCAGCCTGTGTGTCCCAGCCCAGCCCAGCACTGTCCGTCTGCCTGGAGCCAGTGTGTCCCAGCCCAGCCCAGCACTGTCCGTCTGCCTGCAGCCATGTGTCCCAGCCCAGCCCAGCACTGTCCGTCTGCCTGCAGCCATGTGTCCCAGCCCAGCCCAGCACTGTCCGTCTGCCTGCAGCCTGTGTGTCCCAGCCCAGCCCAGCACTGTCCGTCTGCCTGCAGCCTGTGTGTCCCAGCCCAGCCCAGCACTGTCCGTCTGCCTGCAGCCTGTGTGTCCCAGCCCAGCCCAGCACTGTCCGTCTGCCTGGAGCCAGTGTGTCCCAGCCCAGCCCAGCACTGTCCGTCTGCCTGCAGCCATGTGTCCCAGCCCAGCCCAGCACTGTCCGTCTGCCTGCAGCCATGTGTCCCAGCCCAGCCCAGCCCAGCACTGTCTGTCTGCCTGCAGCCAGTTTGTCCCAGCCCAGCCCAGCACTGTCCGTCTGCCTGCAGCCATTGTGCCCCAGCCCAGCTCAGCGCTGTCCGTCTGCCTGCAGCCAGTGTGTCCCAGCCTAGCCCAGCACTGTCCGTCTGCCTGGAGCCAGTGTGTCCCAGCCCAGCCCAGCCCAGCGCTGTCCATCTGCCTGCAGCCAGTGTGTCCCAGCCCAGCACTGTCCGTCTGCCTGCAGCCTGTGTGTCCCAGCCCAGCCCAGCACTGTCCGTCTGCCTGGAGCCAGTGTGTCCCAGCCCAGCCCAGCACTGTCCGTCTGCCTGCAGCCATGTGTCCCAGCCCAGCCCAGCACTGTCCGTCTGCCTGCAGCCATGTGTCCCAGCCCAGCCCAGCACTGTCCGTCTGCCTGCAGCCTGTGTGTCCCAGCCCAGCCCAGCACTGTCCGTCTGCCTGCAGCCTGTGTGTCCCAGCCCAGCCCAGCACTGTCCGTCTGCCTGGAGCCAGTGCGTCCCAGCCCAGCCCAGCACTGTCCGTCTGCCTGCAGCCATGTGTCCCAGCCCAGCCCAGCACTGTCCGTCTGCCTGCAGCCAGTGTGTCCCAGCCCAGCCCAGCACTGTCCGTCTGCCTGCAGCCATTGTGCCCCAGCCCAGCTCAGCGCTGTCCGTCTGCCTGCAGCCAGTGTGTCCCAGCGTAGCCCAGCACTGTCCGTCTGCCTGCAGCCAGTGTGCCCCAGCCCAGCGCTGTCCATCTGCCTGCAGCCAGTGTGCCCCAGCCCAGCACTGTCCATCTCCCTGCAGCCAGTGTGCCCCAGCCCAGCACTGTCCGTCTGCCTGCAGCCAGTCTGTTCCAGCACAGCCCTGTCCGTCTGCCTGCAGCCAGTGTGCCCCAGCCCAGCACTGTCCATCTGCCTGCAGCCAGTGTGTCCCAGCGTAGCCCAGCACTGTCCGTCTGCCTGCAGCCAGTGTGCCCCAGCCCAGCCCAGCCCAGCGCTGTCCATCTGCCTGCAGCCAGTGTGCCCCAGCCCAGCACTGTCCGTCTGGCTGCAGCCAGTGTGCCCCAGCCCAGCACTGTCCGTCTGCCTGCAGCCAGTCTGTTCCAGCACAGCCCTGTCCGTCTGCCTGCAGCCAGTGTGCCCCAGCCCAGCACTGTCCATCTGCCTGCAGCCAGTGTGTCCCAGCCCAGCACTGTCCGTCTGCCTGTAGCCAGTGTGCCCCAGCCCAGCCCAGCGTTGTCCATCTGCCTGCAGCCAGTGTGCCCCAGCCCAGCCCAGCGTTGTCCATCTGCCTGCAGCCAGTGTGTCCCAGCCCAGCCAAGCGCTGTCCGTCTGCCTGCAGCCATTGTGCCCCAGCCCAGCTCAGCGCTGTCCGTCTGCCTGCAGCCAGTGCGTCCCAGCCCAGCCCAGCACTGTCAGTCTGCCTGCAGCCATGTGTCCCAGCACAGCCCTGTCCGTCTGCCTGCAGCCAGTGTGTCCCAGCCCAGCCCAGCCCAGCACTGTCCGTCTGCCTGCAGCCATTGTGCCCCAGCCCAGCTCAGCGCTGTCCGTCTGCCTGCAGCCAGTGTTTCCCAGCCTAGCCCAGCACTGTCCATCTGCCTGGAGCCAGTGTGTCCCAGCCCAGCCCAGCCCAGCGCTGTCCATCTGCCTGCAGCCAGTGTGTCCCAGCCCAGCACTGTCCATCTGCCTGCAGCCTGTGTGTCCCAGCCCAGCCCAGCACTGTCCGTCTGCCTGCAGCCATGTGTCCCAGCCCAGCCCAGCACTGTCTATCTGCCTGCAGCCATGTGTCCCAGCCCAGCCCAGCACTGTCCGTCTGCCTGCAGCCAGTGTGTCCCAGCCCAGCACTGTCCGTCTGCCTGCAGCCTGTGTGTCCCAGCCCAGCCCAGCACTGTCCGTCTGCCTGGAGCCAGTGTGTCCCAGCCCAGCCCAGCACTGTCCGTCTGCCTGCAGCCATGTGTCCCAGCCCAGCCCAGCACTGTCCGTCTGCCTGCAGCCAGTGTGTCCCAGCCCAGCCCAGCACTGTCCGTCTGCCTGCAGCCATTGTGCCCCAGCCCAGCTCAGCGCTGTCCGTCTGCCTGCAGCCTGTGTGTCCCAGCCCAGCCCAGCACTGTCCGTCTGCCTGGAGCCAGTGTGTCCCAGCCCAGCCCAGCACTGTCCGTCTGCCTGCAGCCATGTGTCCCAGCCCAGCCCAGCACTGTCCGTCTGCCTGCAGCCAGTGTGTCCCAGCCCAGCCCAGCACTGTCCGTCCGCCTGCAGCCATTGTGCCCCAGCCCAGCTCAGCGCTGTCCGTCTGCCTGCAGCCAGTGTGTCCCAGCGTAGCCCAGCACTGTCCGTCTGCCTGCAGCCAGTGTGGCCCAGCCCAGCCCAGCGCTGTCCATCTGCCTGCAGCAAGTGTGCCCCAGCCCAGCACTGTCCGTCTGCCTGCAGCCAGTGTGCCCCAGCCCAGCACTGTCCGTCTGCCTGCAGCCAGTCTGTTCCAGCACAGCCCTGTCCGTCTGCCTGCAGCCAGTGTTCCCCAGCCCAGCACTGTCCATCTGCCTGCAGCCAGTGTGTCCCAGCGTAGCCCAGCACTGTCCGTCTGCCTGCAGCCAGTGTGCCCCAGCCCAGCCCAGCCCAGCGCTGTCCATCTGCCTGCAGCCAGTGTGCCCCAGCCCAGCACTGTCCGTCTGCCTGCAGCCAGTGTGCCCCAGCCCGGCACTGTCCGTCTGCCTGCAGCCAGTCTGTTCCAGCACAGCCCTGTCCGTCTGCCTGCAGCCAGTGTGCCCCAGCCCAGCACTGTCCATCTGCCTGCAGCCAGTGTGTCCCAGCCCAGCACTGTCCGTCTGCCTGTAGCCAGTGTGCCCCAGCCCAGCCCAGCGTTGTCCATCTGCCTGCAGCCAGTGTGTCCCAGCCCAGCCAAGCGCTGTCCGTCTGCCTGCAGCCATGTGTCCCAGCCCAGCCCAGCACTGTCCGTCTGCCTGCAGCCATGTGTCCCAGCCCAGCCCAGCACTGTCCGTCCGCCTGCAGCCATGTGTCCCAGTCCAGTCCAGCCCAGCACTGTCCGTCTGCCTGCAGCCAGTGTGTCCCAGCCCAGCCCAGCACTGTCCGTCTGCCTGCAGCCATTGTGCCCCAGCCCAGCTCAGCGCTGTCCGTCTGCCTGCAGCCAGTGTGTCCCAGCCTAGCCCAGCACTGTCCGTCTGCCTGGAGCCAGTGTGTCCCAGCCCAGCCCAGCACTGTCCGTCTGCCTGGAGCCAGTGTGTCCCAGCCCAGCCCAGCACTGTCCGTCTGCCTGCAGCCATGTGTCCCAGCCCAGCCCAGCACTGTCCGTCTGCCTGCAGCCAGTGTGTCCCAGCCCAGCACTGTCCGTCTGCCTGCAGCCAGTGTGCCCCAGCCCAGCCCAGCCCAGCGCTGTCCATCTGCCTGCAGCCAGTGTGCCCCAGCCCAGCACTGTCCGTCTGCCTGCAGCCAGTGTGCCCCAGCCCAGCACTGTCCGTCTGCCTGCAGCCAATCTGTTCCAGCACAGCCCTGTCCGTCTGCCTGCAGCCAGTGTGCCCCAGCCCAGCACTGTCCATCTGCCTGCAGCCAGTGTGTCCCAGCGTAGCCCAGCACTGTCCGTCTGCCTGCAGCCAGTGTGCCCCAGCCCAGCCCAGCCCAGCGCTGTCCATCTGTCTGCAGCCAGTGTGCCCCAGCCCAGCACTGTCCGTCTGCCTGCAGCCAGTGTGCCCCAGCCCAGCACTGTCCGTCTGCCTGCAGCCAGTCTGTTCCAGCACAGCCCTGTCCGTCTGCCTGCAGCCAGTGTGCCCCAGCCCAGCACTGTCCATCTGCCTGCAGCCAGTGTGTCCCAGCCCAGCACGGTCCGTCTGCCTGTAGCCAGTGTGTCCCAGCCCAGCCCAGCGTTGTCCGTCTGCCTGCAGCCAGTGTGCCCCAGCCCAGCCCAGCGTTGTCCATCTGCCTGCAGCCAGTGTGTCCCAGCCCAGCCAAGCGCTGTCCGTCTGCCTGCAGCCATGTGTCCCAGCCCAGCCCAGCACTGTCCGTCTACCTGCAGCCATGTGTCCCAGCCCAGCCCAGCACTGTCCGTCTGCCTGCAGCCATGTGTCCCAGCCCAGCCCAGCCCAGCACTGTCCGTCTGCCTGCAGCCAGTGTGTCCCAGCCCAGCCCAGCACTGTCCGTCTGCCTGCAGCCATTGTGCCCCAGCCCAGCTCAGCGCTGTCCGTCTGCCTGCAGCCAGTGTGTCCCAGCCTAGCCCAGCACTGTCCGTCTGCCTGGAGCCAGTGTGTCCCAGTCCAGCCCAGCACTGTCCGTCTGCCTGCAGCCATTGTGCCCCAGCCCAGCCCAACGCTGTCCGCCTGCCTGCAGCCAGTGTGCCCCAGCTCAGTCCAGCCCAGAGCAGTCTGTCTGCCTACAGCCAGTGTGTTCCAACACAGCCCAGCGCTATCCGTCTGCCTGCAGCCCTTGTATCCCAGCCCAGCCAAGCACTGTCCATCTGCCTGCAGCCAGTGTGCCCCAGCCCAGCGGTGTCCGTCGGCCTACAGCCAGTGTGTCCCAGCCCAGCCCAGCACTGTCCGTCTCCCTGCAGCCAGTGTGTCCCAGCCTAGTCCAGTGCTGTCCATCTGCCTGCAGCCAGTGTGTCCCAGACCAGACCAGCACTATCCATCTGCCTGCAGCCAGTGTGTCCCAACCCAGCCCAGCCCAGTCCATCTACCTGCAGCCAGTGTGTCCCAGACCAGCCCAGCGCTGTCCGTCTGCCTGTAGCCAGTGTGTCCCAACCCAGCCCAGCCCAGTCCATCTACCTGCAGCCAGTGTGTCCCAGACCAGCCCAGCACATTCCGTCTGCCTGCAGCCAGTGTGTCCCAGACCAGCCCAGCGCTGTCCGTCTGCCTGCAGCCAGTGTGTTCCAACCCAGCCCAGCGCTATACGTCTGCCTGCAGCTGGTGTGTCCCAGCCCAGCACTGGCCATCTGCCTGCAGCCAGTGTGTCCCAGCCCAGCGCTGTCCATCTGCCTGCCTGCAGCCAGTGTGTTCCAGCCCAGCCCAGCACTGTCCGTCTGCCTGCAGCCAGTGTGCCCCAGCCCAGCCCAGTGCTGTCCGCCTGTCTGCAGCCAGTGTGTCCCAGCCGAGCCCAGCCCAGCGTTGTCTGTCTGCCTGCAGCCAGTGCGTCCCAGCCCAGCCCAGCACTGTCAGTCTGCCTGCAGCCATGTGTCCCAGCACAGCCCTGTCCGTCTGCCTGCAGCCAGTGTGTCCCAGCCCAGCCCAGCCCAGCACTGTCCGTCTGCCTGCAGCCATTGTGCCCCAGCCCAGCTCAGCGCTGTCCGTCTGCCTGCAGCCAGTGTTTCCCAGCCTAGCCCAGCACTGTCCATCTGCCTGGAGCCAGTGTGTCCCAGCCCAGCCCAGCCCAGCGCTGTCCATCTGCCTGCAGCCAGTGTGTCCCAGCCCAGCACTGTCCATCTGCCTGCAGCCTGTGTGTCCCAGCCCAGCCCAGCACTGTCCGTCTGCCTGCAGCCATGTGTCCCAGCCCAGCCCAGCACTGTCTATCTGCCTGCAGCCATGTGTCCCAGCCCAGCCCAGCACTGTCCGTCTGCCTGCAGCCAGTGTGTCCCAGCCCAGCACTGTCCGTCTGCCTGCAGCCTGTGTGTCCCAGCCCAGCCCAGCACTGTCCGTCTGCCTGGAGCCAGTGTGTCCCAGCCCAGCCCAGCACTGTCCGTCTGCCTGCAGCCATGTGTCCCAGCCCAGCCCAGCACTGTCCGTCTGCCTGCAGCCAGTGTGTCCCAGCCCAGCCCAGCACTGTCCGTCTGCCTGCAGCCATTGTGCCCCAGCCCAGCTCAGCGCTGTCCGTCTGCCTGCAGCCTGTGTGTCCCAGCCCAGCCCAGCACTGTCCGTCTGCCTGGAGCCAGTGTGTCCCAGCCCAGCCCAGCACTGTCCGTCTGCCTGCAGCCATGTGTCCCAGCCCAGCCCAGCACTGTCCGTCTGCCTGCAGCCAGTGTGTCCCAGCCCAGCCCAGCACTGTCCGTCCGCCTGCAGCCATTGTGCCCCAGCCCAGCTCAGCGCTGTCCGTCTGCCTGCAGCCAGTGTGTCCCAGCGTAGCCCAGCACTGTCCGTCTGCCTGCAGCCAGTGTGGCCCAGCCCAGCCCAGCGCTGTCCATCTGCCTGCAGCAAGTGTGCCCCAGCCCAGCACTGTCCGTCTGCCTGCAGCCAGTGTGCCCCAGCCCAGCACTGTCCGTCTGCCTGCAGCCAGTCTGTTCCAGCACAGCCCTGTCCGTCTGCCTGCAGCCAGTGTTCCCCAGCCCAGCACTGTCCATCTGCCTGCAGCCAGTGTGTCCCAGCGTAGCCCAGCACTGTCCGTCTGCCTGCAGCCAGTGTGCCCCAGCCCAGCCCAGCCCAGCGCTGTCCATCTGCCTGCAGCCAGTGTGCCCCAGCCCAGCACTGTCCGTCTGCCTGCAGCCAGTGTGCCCCAGCCCGGCACTGTCCGTCTGCCTGCAGCCAGTCTGTTCCAGCACAGCCCTGTCCGTCTGCCTGCAGCCAGTGTGCCCCAGCCCAGCACTGTCCATCTGCCTGCAGCCAGTGTGTCCCAGCCCAGCACTGTCCGTCTGCCTGTAGCCAGTGTGCCCCAGCCCAGCCCAGCGTTGTCCATCTGCCTGCAGCCAGTGTGTCCCAGCCCAGCCAAGCGCTGTCCGTCTGCCTGCAGCCATGTGTCCCAGCCCAGCCCAGCACTGTCCGTCTGCCTGCAGCCATGTGTCCCAGCCCAGCCCAGCACTGTCCGTCCGCCTGCAGCCATGTGTCCCAGTCCAGTCCAGCCCAGCACTGTCCGTCTGCCTGCAGCCAGTGTGTCCCAGCCCAGCCCAGCACTGTCCGTCTGCCTGCAGCCATTGTGCCCCAGCCCAGCTCAGCGCTGTCCGTCTGCCTGCAGCCAGTGTGTCCCAGCCTAGCCCAGCACTGTCCGTCTGCCTGGAGCCAGTGTGTCCCAGCCCAGCCCAGCACTGTCCGTCTGCCTGGAGCCAGTGTGTCCCAGCCCAGCCCAGCACTGTCCGTCTGCCTGCAGCCATGTGTCCCAGCCCAGCCCAGCACTGTCCGTCTGCCTGCAGCCAGTGTGTCCCAGCCCAGCACTGTCCGTCTGCCTGCAGCCAGTGTGCCCCAGCCCAGCCCAGCCCAGCGCTGTCCATCTGCCTGCAGCCAGTGTGCCCCAGCCCAGCACTGTCCGTCTGCCTGCAGCCAGTGTGCCCCAGCCCAGCACTGTCCGTCTGCCTGCAGCCAATCTGTTCCAGCACAGCCCTGTCCGTCTGCCTGCAGCCAGTGTGCCCCAGCCCAGCACTGTCCATCTGCCTGCAGCCAGTGTGTCCCAGCGTAGCCCAGCACTGTCCGTCTGCCTGCAGCCAGTGTGCCCCAGCCCAGCCCAGCCCAGCGCTGTCCATCTGTCTGCAGCCAGTGTGCCCCAGCCCAGCACTGTCCGTCTGCCTGCAGCCAGTGTGCCCCAGCCCAGCACTGTCCGTCTGCCTGCAGCCAGTCTGTTCCAGCACAGCCCTGTCCGTCTGCCTGCAGCCAGTGTGCCCCAGCCCAGCACTGTCCATCTGCCTGCAGCCAGTGTGTCCCAGCCCAGCACGGTCCGTCTGCCTGTAGCCAGTGTGTCCCAGCCCAGCCCAGCGTTGTCCGTCTGCCTGCAGCCAGTGTGCCCCAGCCCAGCCCAGCGTTGTCCATCTGCCTGCAGCCAGTGTGTCCCAGCCCAGCCAAGCGCTGTCCGTCTGCCTGCAGCCATGTGTCCCAGCCCAGCCCAGCACTGTCCGTCTACCTGCAGCCATGTGTCCCAGCCCAGCCCAGCACTGTCCGTCTGCCTGCAGCCATGTGTCCCAGCCCAGCCCAGCCCAGCACTGTCCGTCTGCCTGCAGCCAGTGTGTCCCAGCCCAGCCCAGCACTGTCCGTCTGCCTGCAGCCATTGTGCCCCAGCCCAGCTCAGCGCTGTCCGTCTGCATGCAGCCAGTGTGTCCCAGCCTAGCCCAGCACTGTCCGTCTGCCTGGAGCCAGTGTGTCCCAGTCCAGCCCAGCACTGTCCGTCTGCCTGCAGCCATTGTGCCCCAGCCCAGCCCAACGCTGTCCGCCTGCCTGCAGCCAGTGTGCCCCAGCTCAGTCCAGCCCAGAGCAGTCTGTCTGCCTACAGCCAGTGTGTTCCAACACAGCCCAGCGCTATCCGTCTGCCTGCAGCCCTTGTATCCCAGCCCAGCCAAGCACTGTCCATCTGCCTGCAGCCAGTGTGCCCCAGCCCAGCGGTGTCCGTCGGCCTACAGCCAGTGTGTCCCAGCCCAGCCCAGCACTGTCCGTCTCCCTGCAGCCAGTGTGTCCCAGCCTAGTCCAGTGCTGTCCATCTGCCTGCAGCCAGTGTGTCCCAGACCAGACCAGCACTATCCATCTGCCTGCAGCCAGTGTGTCCCAACCCAGCCCAGCCCAGTCCATCTACCTGCAGCCAGTGTGTCCCAGACCAGCCCAGCGCTGTCCGTCTGCCTGTAGCCAGTGTGTCCCAACCCAGCCCAGCCCAGTCCATCTACCTGCAGCCAGTGTGTCCCAGACCAGCCCAGCACATTCCGTCTGCCTGCAGCCAGTGTGTCCCAGACCAGCCCAGCGCTGTCCGTCTGCCTGCAGCCAGTGTGTTCCAACCCAGCCCAGCGCTATACGTCTGCCTGCAGCTGGTGTGTCCCAGCCCAGCACTGGCCATCTGCCTGCAGCCAGTGTGTCCCAGCCCAGCGCTGTCCATCTGCCTGCCTGCAGCCAGTGTGTTCCAGCCCAGCCCAGCACTGTCCGTCTGCCTGCAGCCAGTGTGCCCCAGCCCAGCCCAGTGCTGTCCGCCTGTCTGCAGCCAGTGTGTCCCAGCCGAGCCCAGCCCAGCGTTGTCTGTCTGCCTGCAGCCGGTGTGTCCCAGCCCAGCCCAGCACTGTCCTTCTGCCTGCCGCCAGTGTGTTCCAGCCCAGCCGAACACTGTCCTTCTGCCTGCAGTCAGTGTGTCCCAGCCCAGCCCAGCGCTGTCTGTCCGTCTGCCTGCAGCCAGTGTGTCCCAGCCCAGCCCAGCGCTGTCTGTCCGTCTGCCTGCAGCCAGTGTGTCCCAGCCCAGCCCAGCGCTGTCTGTCCGTCTGCCTGCAGCCAATGTGTCCCAGCCCAGCCCAGCGCTGTCTGTCCATCTGCCTGCAGTGTGTCCCAGCCCAGCGCTGTCCGTCTGCCTGCAGCCAGTATGTCCCAGCCCAGCTCAGCCAAGTCCAGCTGCCTGCAGCCAGTGTGTCCCAGACCAGACCAGCACTGTCCATCTGCCCGTAGCCAGTGTGTCCCAGCCCAGCCAAGCACTGTCTGTCTGCCTGCAGCCAGTGTGCCCCAGCCCAGAGCAGTCTGTCTGCCTGCATCCAGTGTGTTCCAACCCAGCCCAGCGCTAACCGTCTGCCTGCAGCCCTTGTGTCCCAGCCCAGCACTGTCCATCTGCCTGCAGCCAATGTGTCCCAGCCCAGCACTGTTTATCTGCCTGCCTGCAGCCTGTGTGTCCCAGCCCAGGCAAGCACTGTCCGTCTGCCTGCAGCCAGTGTGTCCCAGCCCAGCCAAGTCCATCTGCCTGCAGCCAGTGTGTCCCAGCCCAGCCCAGCACTGTCCGTCTGCCTGCAGTCAGTGTGTCCCAGCCCAGCCCTGTCCGTCTGCCTGCAGTCAGTGTGTCCCAGCCCAGCCCAGCACGTCCGTCTGCCTACAGTCAGTGTGTCCCAGCCTAGTCCAGCGCTGTCCGTCTGCCTGCAGTCAGTGTGTCCCAGCCCAGCCCAGCCTAGTCCAGTGCTGTCCATCTGCCTGCAGCCAGTCTGTCCCAGCCCAATGCTGTTTATCTGCCTGTCTGCAGCCTGTGTGTCCGAGACCAGCCCAGCACTGTCCATCTGCCTGCAGCCATGTGTCCCAGCCCATCCCAGCACTGTCCGTCTGCCTGCAGCCAGTGTGTCCCAGCCCAGCCCAGCACTATCCGTCTGCCTGCAGCCATTGTGCCCCAGCCCAGCCCAGCGCTGTCCGTCTGCCTGCAGCCAGTGTGTCCCAGCCTAGCCCAGCACTGTCCGTCTGCCTGGAGCCAGTGTGTCCCAGCCCAGCCCAGCACTGTCCGCCTGCCTGCAGCCAGTGTGCCCCAGCCCAGTCCAGTGCTATCTATCTGCTCAGTTCAGCCAATGTGCTCCAGTGCAGCCAGTGTTGACCAACTGCCCCAGCTTAGCCAGTTTATTCCAGCACAATCACTGAACCCTGATTGTCCCGCTCAGCAAGAGTATCCCAGTCCAGCCGGTGCACTCTGACTAGCTGAGCTCAGCCTGTCTAGCACAGCCCAGCCAGTGCAATCTTATTGCCCAGCTCAGCCAGTGTACCACATTCTAAACAATTACGTGTCTCAGCCCAGCCAATACACTCTTACTGGCCCAGCTCAGTGACTGTACTGCAGCTAAGCCAGTGCACTCTAACTGCTCCAGCTCGTCAATGTACCGCAGCTCAGCCAGTGCCAATTCCTGCCCCACCCAAGCCAACGTATACCACCTCAGCCAGTGCTTACTGACTGCCCTAAATCAGTCACTGTACTTTGACTGCTACTGCACTCTGACTGTGCCATCTCAGCCAGTGTACTCTGACTTGTTGATGTGTTTTTAGAATAGAATAGAATCCCAACAGTATGGAAACCGCCCCTCCGAAGATTATCCTACCTAGACCCATTTCCCTATTACTCTACACTTACCCCTGACTATGGAAATTTAGCATGGCCAATTCACCTAACCTGCACCTCTTTGGATTGTGGGAGGAAACCAGAGCACCCGGAGGAAATCTATGGAGATACGGGGAGAGTGTGCAACCTCCACACAGACTGAGGCTGGAATTGAAACCGGGTTCCTGGCACTGTGGGACAACAGTGCTAACCACTGAGCCACCATGCTGGAATTTATTGTTCTAATTTTCCTGCTGACAGACAAAACATGCCTGCAAGGGTGTCTATCAGAACCAGTGTGTTTGCAGGACCTGACTGCCTACAGAAATCTAATTAAACTTTTCAATGTCTACAAACCACCACTATTCTAAGTATATATCGGTTTGTAGCTTTTCCAACATGCAATTATAATTATAGAACATTACAGCGCAGTACAGGCCCTGCGGCCCTCAATGTTATGCCAACCTGTGAAACTAATCTGAAGCCCATCTAACCTACACTATTCCATTGTCATCCATATGTCTACCCAGTGAGAATTTAAATGCCCTTCAATTTGGTGAGTCTACTATGTTGCAGGCAGGCTGTTCCATGCCCCTACCACTCTAAGTAAAGAAACCAGCTGTGACATCTGTCCTATATCTTTCGCCCCCTCAATTGAAAGCTATGTTTCTTCATGCTAGCTATCACCATCCAAGGAAACAGGCTCTCACTGTTCACCCTATCTAATCCTCTGATCATCTTATCTGTCTCAATAGGTCACCTTTCAACATCTCTCTAACAAAAACAGCCTTGAGTCCCTCAGCCTTTCCTCATATGACCTTCCCTCATACCAGGCAACATCCTATTAAGTCTCCTCTGAACTCTTTCCAAAACTTCCACATCCTTCCCGTAATATGGCGGCCAGAACTTGTACGTAATACTCCAAATGCAGCCGCACTCGAGTTTTGTACAGCTGCAACATGAATTCATGGCTCCAAAACTCAATCCCCTCTACCAATAAAAGCTAACACACTGTACCCCTTCTTAACAACCCTATCAACCTGGGTGGCAACTTTCAGGGATCTATGCACATGGACACAAATCTCTCTGTTTATCTACATTACTAAGAATCTTACCATTAACCCAGTACTCTGAATTCCTGTTCCTCCTTCCAAAGTGAATCATCTCACACTGTTCCACATTAAACTCCATTTGCCACCTCTCAGCCCAGCTTATCTACATCCCTCTGTAACCTGCAACATCCTTCCGCACTATCCACTACTCCACCGACTTTAGCATCATCTGCAAATTTACTAACCCATCCTTCTACGCTATCATCCAGGTCATTTATAAAAATGAGAAACACCAGTAGTCCCAAAACAGATCCTTGCAGAGCATCACCAGTAACTGAACTCCAGGATGAACATTTCCCATTAACTGAGAAATTTCTGATCCAAACCAATAAATCACCCTCAATCCCATCCCTCCTTATTTTCTGCAATAGCCTACCGTGGGGAACCTTATCAACTGCTCTTGTCATTCTAGATGGAAGTGGTTGTGGATTTGGAAGATGCTGTCTGAGAATGTTTGGTGAATTTCTGTAGTGCATCTTGTAGATAGTACACGCTGCTGCTACTGAGTGGAGGGAGTGACTACTTATAGATGTGGTGTCAATCAAATGGGCAGCTTTGTCTTGAATGTTGACAAGTGCTACAACACAGCAGTAAACCCTTCTGCTAATTAACCAAACATACAGAAAAGCTCACCTCACATCATAATCTGTTAAAGTATGAGTGACAGAACTACCCAAATTTAACAAAAATATCCATTTTATTCTTCAATGCCAAAACCGAACATTAAACAACAACTATTTACAATGCTAAGCCTCCTGTCTCTTAATGATTTGTTACCTACTTCCCACTCTAACAACATACTGATCTAATAAAGTCCCTATTAAATTTACAGCAACTTAATTTTCAAAACTAGACAGCAGGTGTCAATCTTCCTCTGTCGTCTTCAGTCTTCTGCTGCAAAGATGTTTCATGTGAAAAGAGTACCTTTCACAGAGAGTGTGGTGACTAGCAGTCTTTCTGTCCAACTGTCCAAAATGTCTGCTTTTTTATACCCCAAAGATCGGATTGTCTCATTAGTTCGATGTTGTCAAAACAATAAAATTCAAATTTGGTTGGATTTTAGTATCTTGGGCATAATTTAAATCAGTTAAATTTGACCTGCTGTGAAAACAACTGTGGTATCAAGGTTACAGCAAAATGTTACATCTTTCAATTTTTTAGCACATACTGTGACTTCGAGTCAGTCACATGGCAGGTGTGTGCCAGCTTTCACTCTCTCTTAAAGGTACAGTACACACCTTCAACTTCATAACAAGCTTTTTGAGTGTTGTTGGGGCTGCTCAGACAAGTGGGGAGTATTCCATCACACTCATGACATGTCTTGTAGATGGTGGACAGGCTTTGGGGCGTCAGGAGGTTGCTATCTCGCTGTCTCTCTGTGTCTCTCTCTCTGTCTGTCTCTCTCGGTCTGTCTGTCTTCGCTGTGCCAAGGAGTGTTTATGGGTATTGTTGCAAGTAATTGGAACAGGATCATTAAGTTGGGATGATCTGTTGGGTTTTCAGATAGGATAAATTATCCAGTATTCCATTCTCATGTTATTGTTTCATTTGGTAATCTTGTAAATAAATTCTGCTTTGTTTAAAACTAAGTGGTTAGGCCAGCTGTATCGCTACTGGAATAACCACTTCTACACCTGCTTAAAACAACTAGCAAAGTTAGAGTCTGGGTGACTTTCTTGAAATATTTTAAGGGGGTCTGATCTGGTCCATAACAATCCCCTTCTGACCTTATGATGGAGGGAAGGTCATTGAAATCGCTGAAGATGGTTGGGCCTAGGACACTACCCTGAGGAGCTCCTGCAGAGATGTCCTGGAGCTGAGATGACTGATCTTCAACAACCTCAACCATCTCTCTACGTGCCAGGTATGACTCCAATCATTAGATAGTTTGTCCACTAATACCCATTGATTCAGTTTAGCTTAAGCTCCTTGATGCCACACTCTGTTAAATGCAGCCTTGATGTCAAGGACAGTCACTCTCACCTCACTTCTGGAATTCAGCTCTTTTGTCCATGGTAGAGCTGAGCCAGTGTTGTAATTGTACTGGAATGGGGAAAGGGAGCGGCAAGTTCTGGGGCACAAACCTTCAATATTATTGTTGTCAGCGCCTATAGCCATAAGACCATAAGACCATAAGACATAGGAGTGGAAGTAAGGCCATTCGGCCCATCGAGTCCACTCCGCCATTCAATCATGGCTGATGCGCATTTCAGCTCCACTTGCCAGCATTCTCCCCGTAGCCCTTAATTCCTCTAGACAACAAGAACCTATCAATCTCGGCCTTGAAGACATTTAGCGTCCCGGCTTCCACTGCACTCCGTGGCAATGAATTCCACAGGCCCACCACTCTCTGGCTGAAGAAATGTCTCCGCATTTCCGTTCTGAAATGACCCCCTCTAATTCTAAGGCTGTGTCCACGGGTCCTAGTCTCCTCGCCTAACAGAAACAATTTTCTAGCATCCACCTTTTCAAAGCCATGTATTATTTTGTACGTCTCTATTAGATCTCCCCTTAATCTTCTAAACTCCAACGAATACAATCCCAGTATCCTCAGCCGTTCCTCATATGCTAGACCTGTCATTCCAGGGATCATCCGTGTGAATCTCCGCTGGACACGTTCCAGTGCCAGTATGTCCTTCCTGAGGTGTGGGGACCAAAACTGGACACAGTACTCCAAATGGGGCCTAACCAGAGCTTTATAAAGTCTTAGTAGTACATCTCTGCTTTTATATTCCAACCCTCTTGAGATAAGAGACAACATTGCATTCGCTTTCTTAATCACAGACTCAACCTGCATGTTTACCTTTAGAGAATCCTCGACTAGCACTCCCAGATCCCTTTGTGCTTTGGCTTTATTAAGTTTCTCACCATTTAGAAAGTAGTCCATTCCTATATTCTTTTTGCCAAAGTGTCTTCGACCGTTTCTTGATACCATGTGAAGTGAATTGAATTGGTTGAAAACTGGTATCTATAGTGCTGGGGACCTCTGGACATAGCCGACTTGGTTCGTCCACTCGGCTGCAAAAGCTTCAGTCTTATCTTTTGAACTGATGTGCCAGACTCTTCATCATTGAGAAAGAGAATATCTGCAGAGCCATCTCCTCCAATGAGTTGTTCAATTGTCTACCACCATTCACAACTAGATATGGAGCAACTGCAAAGCTCAGATCTGATCTGTAGGTTGTGGGATCTCTTAGTTCTGTCCATCACTTGCTGCTTATGCTGGTTGGCATGCAAGTAGCCTTGTTAATAGCTTCACCAGGTTGACACCTCATCTCCAGATATGCCGTCTTGCACTCTCCATTGAATCAGGGTCCATCTTGTGACTTGATAGTAATGGTTGAGTGGAGGATATGCTGGGCCGTGAGGTTCAGATTGTCGTGGAGTACAATTCTGCTGTTGATAGGTCACAGCACCTCATGGATGCCAATTCTTGAGATGCCAGATCTGTTCGTAGTCTATCCCATTTGATTGACTCTAAATTCACAAGTAGTGACTCCCTGTACCACCGACACTCAGTAGCAGCACTGTGTACTATCTACAAGACGCATCCTTAGACAGCACCTTCCAAATCCATGATCATTTCCATCTAGAATAAAAGGACCAGTTCCAATATCGCTGTTACTGGGAGAAATCATGGAATTCCCTCCCTAATGGTACAATGGGTCAACCCACAGCAGGTTCCTGTCTCCCTTTCAAGCTAATTTAAAATAGCTCAACAGCAATAGCAAATCTCCATGCAAGTCTCAATCCCATTAGGGTGTAACCCATTCAGCCTGTATAGGCCCTAAGTGTCCCAGAACCAGTCCAAATTCTTCAAATCTGATGTCTTCTCTCTGACAACAATTCAAGTAGTGTGGCTGAGTGGTCTAAGGTGCTGGATGTAGGCTTCAATCTCTAAGGAGGCGTGGGTTTGGATCTCACCGTTGCCATTTGTTAAAAGGGGATTGGTTAGCTCAGTAGGCTAGACATATGGGCTGTAATACAGAATGATGTTTCCATAACATGGGTTCAATTCTTACACAGGCTGAGCTTGATTCAAAGACCTCTCCTTCTCAGCAGTGCCTCTTGCCTGTAACATCGTGACCTTCAGTTAAAGCCACCATTAGGTGGCTCTTGCTCTAATGAGAAAGTAGGACAATGATAACATTATCCTTATTTTACAAAGGTATTTGGATGGGTATATGAATAGGAAGGGTTTGGAGGGATATGGACCGAGTGTTGGCAGGTGGGACTAGATTGGGTTGGGATATCTGATCAGCATGGACGGGTTGGACTGAAGGGTCAGTTTCCATGCTGTACATCTCTATGACTGTATGACTATGACTCTATATTCAATTGATTAATCCAACTGTACTTGTGCTTGAAAGTATTTGGTACTGAGATTATTGCTCAAGGTCCTGTTTTTAAATTTCCTTCCTAAATCCCTGAAATCTGCCCTTGAGGACCTCATCCCACTTCTTACCTAGGTTGTTAGTACCAAAGTGGATTCTAGCTGTTTCCTGTCTCTCAGAAGAATGTCCTGCAGCAGCTCTGTGACATCCTTGACCCTGGCATAAGGAAGGCAATACACCGTCCTGAAATCATGATTCAAGCCCCAGAAACACTTGTCTTATTTCCTCCTGCCTTGTGCAGCTCAGTCACCCTTGTTGTCATGGGTTTGGCTCCAGCTGCACTTCAATAAGGAACTATCACCCTCACCAGTTTCCTAGGTGGAATATCAGTAAGTAAGCAAGTTAGACTTAAGAACAGAGAGCAGCTGTTCCCATTTGTAAACAAATAAAGAACGAGAGGGCACAGATTTAAAGTAATGTGCAAATGAAGGAAGAGTGACATGAGCAGTTAGGATATACACTGCCTGGAAATGTGGAAGCACCTTCAATTAAGGGCATTTGATGATTGTATTTTAGAAATGGTGCATCGGGATGTGGGGATAAGGCAGGAGATTGGTACTAGGTAATAGAACTAGTAAAAGCACAATGGACTGAATAGCCTCCTTCTGTGCCATAGTCAAAAGGTGTGGCACTGGAAAAGCACAGCAGGTCAGACAGGATCCAAGGAGCAGGAGAATTGATTTTTCGGGCACGTGCCCTTCATCTGGAAGGGGGGTGAGTGTGGAGGGAAGGTAGCTGGGAAGGCAATAGATAGATGCAGGTGACTATGACCTGGTGTTGCGTGCTTTTTAACTTTCTTCTTACAGATGTTATTGTCTGGGACATGTAGGGGGTATGCCCATAACTTCACACATATCATTGGAAGTACACTCTATTTAGCCTTTCTGAACTGCCATCTTGTAACACTAAAAAGTACTTGTTACTCTTAGTATAAAAATGAATTAGTATAAATACTTATCAAGTTATTCCTCACAAAAAAACTTCCTAAAAGTTGTTGAGACTTAATTACAAACCAAATACCCAAAATTTGATTATTAGAGACCAGACCTACTCACCAATCAGCTGCTTTTCCTGAATCATTCACTATTGGATTCAGTGTAGATGGGCCTCTGAATCGCAGCTCTTTTTCCCCTCTGCCCCTGGTCTGAATTCCCATTTTGACTCAAATTCCCCATTATTCATCCTGTTTCTGCCTCACTCCAGCAAAGTCTTGCCCACTCTGACGATGCAGCTTTGAGGGTGCCCTTCTTACGTAGACAGCACTGATGAGTCACTTTTTTTAATGTCCTGCCGGTTATCAACGCCAAAAATTCATTTGTTTGATAGTTAACTGCCACTAGCAGGCAGTTGCCTGTTTAACTGGGCTATTTTAACTTCCTTAAAGACTAGGCCTGATTATTTTCTGTCTTATAATTAAATTTGCAAAAGATTTACCGGTTGAATTCCCACCTTGACCCAAATTCCCAGTTACTCTAATTCTGACTCAGGGCAGCAGATCTCCCTCACACTGACCATGTTGCTTACTTTCTAATGTCCAATTATCTTTTAAACGTTGACCAGTCTGGCCACTTGTTTAATAGTGAGTTTTATAATATAATGGATAAATTAGTGAGTTCATTTTTAAAAATCCAGTAAAATCTAGGAATCTTTTATTCTGCATTGAAATGCAGAAAGGTAAAAATGGACTATTTTGATGAATAAATCAAATCTTTTACACTGCTAGTATGACACGTGGTGTAGTGGGACTTGACTATCAGCACATCCCTCCATTTATAGTCAATAACACCTCAAAGATTGCTGCCAAATTGTAATTGAAAATGAATGCAGCACAAGCCCATGCTCACTGCCCTATACTAGGGGTTAGTGTAATAACGCCGCGATTTTAAAACTGTCATTGTTTTCAAATGTCTTTCACTACCTACAGCCCTCTTTCAACAAGCTTTTGGACACGAGGTCTCATATCACTTGTAAAGGGCCTTGGATTGTTATCCAAAATAAAGGCACTATAGAAATGCAAACTGAGATTCAGGGAAGAACACTATTTCACATGTTTGGTTTTGAGGAACGGTTTGGGACGAGGGTTCCACAGAGGAAGACCTGAGGCTCCCGCTCCCGCGCCAACATTCAAATCCCAACCGCTGTCGCTGCACGTGCCAGTACATCCCGACAAAGCGCGCGGCTCGCCCTACCCGCCATTAGCTCAGAGCTTGACTCGCCCTTCCTCCATTGGCTCAGAGCCAGGCCCGCCCTTCCCCCCCATTGGCTCAGAGCCAGGCCCGCCCCCATTGGCTCAGAGCCAGGCCCGCCCTTCTCTCCCCATTGGCTCAGAGTCCGGCCCGCCCCATTGGCTCAGAGCCAGGCCCGCCCTTCTCCCCCCATTGGCTCAGAGCCAGGCCCGCCCTCCCCCCATTGGCTCAGAGCCCGGCCCGCCCTCCCCTCCATTGGCTCAGAGCCTGGCCTACCCTGCCCCCCATTGGCTCAGAGCCCGGCCTACCCTGCCCCCCATTTGCTCAGAGCCTTGTGCTCATTGCTCCATCAACTGGAGTTAAAGGGAGATCGGAATGTCAGGTAAATGGCGATGGTGTTGTGTCTTTATATCCTCAGCCAGACAGAGGCAGAGGGCTGCTCATCCGAGATCCTTCTCCATAAGTTCTGAGACCATTGACCCTTCACTCATCCCCACAAACGCTGCAATTGCTGATCCTTTTCATGAATCCCAAGACCCCATCCCTATGAACCTTGAAACTTCTAACCGTATTACCACTATTAACCTCTCCCTATAAACCCTGCTCCTGTTAGTGCCATTAACGCCTTTTCATAAACCCTGAGTACCCTGACCCAATTATTGCCAACCCTGAGACTGCTGATCCTGTGACATCCGTTAACTCACTCCTCAAACCCCAGGACCCTTGCCGTATTATCTCCATTTAACTTGAGTACTATATTTATTAGCATTTCCCATCCCCTCATAAGCCACAAGTCCCCTAAACTTGTTTAACCCACGTACCTTCTCCATAAACCCTGAAACACCTGACCCAGTTATCTGCTTCACCACCTTTCCACAAATCCCAAGACACTGTTATCTCCACTATTCCCTTCTCATAAACCCTGAGGCTGCTAATGCTTATTCCACCCCCCTCCCAAAAAGCCTCAAAACCATTGATCATGTAACCCACACTCCCCATTAAACCCAGGACCTTGATCCTGTTATTCCCAAGCACCTCATGAACCCAAATTCCCTAACCCTGTTATCCCAGTGACCCTGTTCATCCCACTCAGCCCAAAGATCCTTAGATATCACTGTCCAAACCCACTACCACTTCCATCTTGAAGGACAAAGGCAGCAGATAGGTAGGAATACCACCCCCTGCAAGTTTCCCTTCAAGCCAATCACCATCCTGACTTACAGCAACAGTACGTGATGGATGACAGTTATAGGAAGGGGGGAATGTCTCAGATACAGTCACATAGATGGGTTAACTCCAGGAAGGGTGAGAGAGGTCGGCACCTAGTGCAGGAGTCTTTTGTGGATATACCCATTTCAAACAGTTATGCTGTTTTGGAAAATGTAAGGGGTGATGGCTTCTCAGGGGAACGTAGCACGAGTAGCCAAGTTTCTGGAATTGAGACTGGCTCTAATGCAACGAAGACTACGTCGGCTTCCAAAAGATCAATTGTGTTAGGGGATTCTGTAGTCCGAGGTACAGACAGACGTTTTTGTGGCTAGCCGAGAAAAAGCAGAATGGTGTGTTGTTTCTCTGGTGCCAGGATCAAGGATGTCTCAGAAAGGGTGCAGAATGTTCTCACCGGGGATAGAGGCCAGCAGGATGTCATTGTCCACACTGGAACCAATGACATAGGAACGGAAAAGGTTGAGACTCTGAAGGGAGATTACAGACAGGCAGAAATTTAAAAAGGAGGTCCTCAAGAGTAGTAATATCTGGATTACTCCCAGTGCTACGAACTAGTGAGGGCAGGAATAGGAGGATAGAGCAGATGAATGCATGGCTGGTGTATGGGAGAAGGATTCACACTTTTAGATCATTGGAATAAGAAGGACGGATTGCACCTAAATTGGAAGGGGACTAACATACTGGCAGGGAAATTTGCAAGAGCTGCTTGGGAGGATCTAAACTAATAAGGTGGGAGGGGTGGGATCTAGGGAGATAGTGAGGAAAGAGATCGATCTGAGATGGGTACAGCTGAGAACTGAAGTGAGTCAAACAGTTAGGGCAGGCAGGGATAAGGTAGGACTAATAAATTAAACTGCATTTATTTCAATGCAAGGGACCTAACAGGGAAGGCAGATGAACTCAGGGCATGGTTAGGAACATGGGACTGGGATATCATAGTAATTACAGAAACATGGCTCAGGGATGGGCAGGACTGGCAGCTTAATGTTCCAGGACACAAATGCTACTGGAAGGATAGAAGCTGATGATGTGAATAAAGAGTTTTTCTGGGGAACATAGAATCTGGACAAGCAAGATGGTCTGCACCTGAACCGTTCTTGTGGGTAGATTTGCCTGTGCTCTTAATAGGAATTTAAAGTAGTTCACCAGGCAAGGAGACATAGAGTGTTAGTACAAAGGGATACTGAATACTTTAGTCAAGGAATAAAGGCTGAGCGAGTTCAGCCATGTGTTTCAAGAAAGTAACGTGAAGCTGGCTGACCTCTCCTTTAATGCTAGATATATTGCAGGTTAGACAAGATGTGTTAAGGGCATGGCTTGTCACATTGAATTAAATGTTGTTGTTATCATAGAGACATGATTGAGGGAGGGGCAGGAGTGGCAACTCAACATTCTGCAGTATAAAATCTGCAGGTGTGTACAGGGGAGGATATCAGAGAGAAGGTGGTGTTCGGTTATTAATAAGGAAGTCAGCTACTGCAGAAATGAGGTATGATATCTTGGAAGAATCTCCAAAAGAGGCTTTTGAATCATAGAATCCCTACAGTGTGGAAACAGGCCCTTCAGCCCAAAAACAAATCCACACCGACCCTCTGAAGAGTAACCCACCCAGACCCATTCCCCTATCCTAAATTTACCCCTGACTAAGCACTTAACCTACACATTCCTGAACACTGTGGGCAATTTTGCATGGTCAGTGCACTTAACCCGCACATCTTTGGGTTGTGGGAAGAAATCCACGCAGATGCAGGGAGAACATGCAAACCACACAGACAGTCGCCCAAAGCTGGAATCGAACCCGAGTGCCTGGCGCTGTGAGGCAGCAGTGCTAACCACTGAGGAGCCAGGCTGCCCCTTTGTGGGTACAGTTTAGGAATAAAATGGAACAGTTACATTGCTGGAAGTGTATTGTAGACTCCCAACAATTATCGATCAATAGGCGAATAAGTATGTAATCAATTCACTGAGGTGTGTAAAAACAATTGTCCTGCCTTTCTCACATTTCTATCATTTAATCAACTCCATCAACACCCTTTCTTCTCCCAGCACTTCACCCCCCCCCCACCATTGCATAAATGCTGCCCCTGCACACTTACGTCAGCTCGAATGAAGAGACATCTTGACTCAAAACATTAACTTTCTCTCTCTCTCTCTCTCTCTCTCTCTCTCTCTCTCTCTCTCTCTCTCTCTCTCTCCATGGATGCTGCCTGACGTGCTGTGATTCCCAGGATTTTTTGTTTTATTAAAACAAATGCAGGATCTGGCCGACGGTGACTGGGAATAGTGACCTTTGAGTTAATCTGTTGAAGAGGGGCATGTAGAGGAGCATTCAGAATGGAACTAGGAAGAGTGAAGACTTAACCTGTTCCCTTTAGAGTGAAATATAGGAACAACAAGCTCAGGTAATTCTGGATCTCCAAAGTATTCAGGACTCAATCAGAAAGAAAAAAAGGTGACTAACAAGTACAAAGGGAGCAAATCAATGGATACCCGGACGGAGTTTTTAAACAATTTGTACATGCAAGAAGGAGTCATGAGAAACACTGGTTGGTAAGATTAGGGTAAATTGCAAAATATTCCATTTGTATATTAAAGAGAAAAGGATAACCAGGCAAAGAGTAGCTCCCATTAAGGATCC
Source organism: Chiloscyllium punctatum (assembly GCF_047496795.1). NCBI lineage: Eukaryota > Metazoa > Chordata > Chondrichthyes > Orectolobiformes > Hemiscylliidae > Chiloscyllium > Chiloscyllium punctatum. The sequence goes on from NC_092749.1 coordinate 1,741,374, forward strand.
AGGATGTGTGTGCAGCTAGAGGATATTGGCCTGGTGTTAAATAAGTACTTTGCATCAGCCTTCAGTTTGGAGGAGGCTATAGGTACAGAATTTAAGAGGGATGGTGAAGTTCTTGAGCAATTTGACAAAGGGAGGTATTGTAGATTTTGGCTGGACTAAAAGCAGACAACTGCCCAGGTCTGGATCAGTTCTATTGCAGACTGCTAGGGGATACGAGAGAGGAATTTACAAAGATTGTGACCCAAATGTTTAATTCTACTCTGACCACAGGTTGTGCCAGCGGACAGGATGACAGCTAACATGGGTCCATTTTTCAGGAAGGAGGATAGAAATAAACCAGGGAATTTGCAAACCAGTTAGTCTCACATTAGAAATATAGGAGAAAATTCTGATGGAGAGGATTAATCTCCACATGGAGAGGCAAGGATTGATCAGAGTAGTTAACATAGCTTTGTGTGGGAGGTCATGCCAAACAAAATTGCCAAACATTAATTTTTTGAGAAGGTGGCCAGGTGTGGAGATGAGAATGTTGCAATTGATGTCATTTATATGGAATTCAGCAAAACCTTTGACAAGGTCCCATATGGGAGATTAATTGATTAAGAAGGTAAACCACATGGGATTCAGGATAACTTGGCAAGTTGTTTGCAAACTTGGCTCAATAAGTGACAGAGGGTAGTAGATGGCTGTTTGTGTGATTGAAGACTGGTGTTTAATGACGTACCACAGTGATCAATGCTAGGTCCCTTATTATTTGTAATATACATAAACAATACAGATGAGAACTTAGGGGAATGATGAATAAGTTTACAGCTGATACAGAGAGTTGACAGTAAAGAAAGTGTGAAGTTTTAGGAGAACACAGACCAATTATCCACATGAGCTGAATAGTAGCATATGAAGATTAACTCTGATTAGTGTGAGATGATGCACTTTGGAAGAAGTACCAAGGCAAGGGAGTACTAAATGAATGAAGGCAACAAAGGGATCTTGTGATGTTTGTCCACAGACCTCTGCAAGTGACAGAACAAGTTAAGAGGGTAATTAAGAAGACATGTAGGGCATTTGCCTTAATCAGTCATGGCATAGATTTTAAGAGCATGGGGGTTACGTTGGAGTTGTACAGCAATTTAGTTAAGCCACAACCCGAGTACCATGAGTCATTCTAGTCACCAATGTATGAATGATGTGATTGCACTAAAGTGCGATGCAAGGAGATTCACCATGACGTTGTCTGCACTTTAGCTATGAAGAGAGGCTGAATAAACTCGGATTGTTTTCTTTCAAGCTCAGAATGCTAAGCAGTAAATTGATTGAGGTATATAAAAGATAAGGGCATGGATAGACATGGTAGATAGAAAGCAACTGTTCCCCTTAGTTGAAAGGTCAATAACAGGCATATATAATGCTAAAGTGGTAACCAGGAGGTTTAGAGGGGATTTCAGGATAAATGTGTTCGGAATCTGGAATGCAGTGCCTCGAAGGTAGTTTAGGTAGGAAACCTCCCAAACCTTTAAAAAGTCCTTACATGAGCACTTGAGATGTCATAACATTGAAGACTTTGGGCTGGAAAGTGCAATTAGTTTTGTTAGTGCAGCCTCAATGGGCCAAAGGACTTCTTCTGTATTATATGATTTTATGAAAACTTCAACAGTATTCCAGTCTGACTGGTGCTTTGTGTAGTTTTAGCAAGACCTCACTATTTTTGAAATGAAGTCCAGCATTCAATTTGCCTTCCCTATTACTCGTTGGACTTGGATACAGTCGGTTCTGATATAATGCAATAGTTGTGTTCTTGTGCAATATCGCATTATAAGAAAATTGCACAATAGCTGCGCCATTTGAACTAATGGAGCCAGAATCATGTTATAGCTAATGCAGGTAAGGAAAGTTCACGTTCTACAAATAACGGTCTAAATTCTTCAATTGCGTTAAAGCCAATTTGTGTTGAAGAAACATGCATTATAGCAAAACCAAGTGTATTAGCTTTTTGTTATTTATGCCCTAGGACTGCAACTTTCTCCGTGCTGCAGTGATCTACAGTATTTGCTTAGATAATGTTCAGTTTTACCAAATGTGCATAACCTCACATTTTCTCACATTATGGTCTATCTGCCAAGTTTTGGTCATTCGCTTAATCTGTCTGTATAATGCTGTAGCTTCCTTGTATCATTCTCACTCCTTACTTTCCCACATTTCTATGTTTTCTGCAAACTTGGCAGTGATACATTTACTTCCCTCATCCAAGTCATTTGTATATAATGTAAAAAATTGTGGCTCCAACATTGATCACTGTGGCACTTCACCAGCTAAAGGCTGCAATCTTGAAAATTTGCCCTTTATCCCAACTCTCTGTCTTGTATTAGCATTCTGGCCATTACGCCATGGGTTCTTTCCTTATTAATGACTTTTATGTGTGGTCCCTTATTGAATTCCCTTTGGAAACCAAATATATGACATCCACTGATTTCCCTTTATCAAACCTCATTCTTACCTCCTCAAAGAGATGTAATACATTTGTCAGGCATGATTTCCTCCTCAAGAAACCATGCTGATCTTCTCGATTTTCTATCCAATTTGGTATTGCATCCTTGATCATATCCTGGTCTTTTTCTCAGAGTAGCGAAGTCCAAAACTAGAGGTCAAAGGTTTAAGGTGAAAGGGGAAAGATTTTAAAGGGATCTGAGGGGAAACCTTTTCATGCAGAGGGTGGTGCGTGTTTGGAACAAACTGCCAGAGGAGATGGTGGAGACTGGTACAATAACAGCATTGAAAAGGCATCTGGTTGGATACCTGAATAAGAAGGATTTAGATGGATGTGAGCCAAATGCTGGCAAATGGGACTACATCAGTTAAGGATATCTGGCGCAGACGAGTTGGACCAAAGGATCTGTTTCCATGCTGTATGACTCTGTGACTCTTAACATTTTCCCAATGATGCATGTTAAGCTAACTGGCCTATAGTTACCTGTAATCTGTCTCCCTTCCTTTTTGAATAAGGCAAATACATTGGCAATTTTCTAATTCCCTGGGACTTTTCCAGAATCTAAGAGTTCTCGGAAGATTCCTACTAATGTATCCACCATATCCACTATATCTGCAGCTACTTCCCTTAAAATCCCAAACTTGACATATCAGGTCTTTGTAACCTTTAACCACATTAATTTCCCTCATGACATTGTGTTTATTCCCTCCTTCCTTTTAGCCCCTAGATTATTTATTATTTTTGGAGTGCTGTTATTATCCTTGAATGTGAAGACTAGTGCAAAATGTTTGGTCCCCTCTTCTGCCATTTCCTGCTTTCCATTATATTTCCTCAGTCTTGTTCTTTAAGGGACCTATGTTCACTGCTGCCTCTCTCATCCTTTATAAATATTTAAAGAAGCTCTTGCCATCTGTCTGTTTTTATGTTACTTTCTAGTTTTTCCTCAGTTTATTATCCTCCTCTTCTTTATTTTTTGGTAATCTTTTGTTGGCTATCAAAATATTCCTCAATTTGATATTTAATTTCACCGTTTAACTATTGTGTCAGTTTATCCCCATCCGAGTATCTTTCTTTCTCACTGGCATGTGTGTCTGCTTCGAGTCATTGACTTTTTTTAAACATTTGACAAATGTTCATCAACCTTATTTTCTCCTTTCCCAATCTACTGTGGGAAACTATAAGACCACAAGTCTATAAGACATAGGAACAGAAATTCAGCTATTCAGCCCATGGAGTCTACTCTGCCATTCAATTATGGCTGGTAAGTTTTTCAACCTAATTCTCCCGCTTTCTGCCTGTAACCTTTGATCCCTTTGATACTGTTATGAATGTGTGGGTGTGCTGTACCTTTAAGAGAGTTAAAAGCTAGCAGAACTACCTGACAGCACCAACTCTTCTGAACAAGTTATAACGTAGCCTTTTGGTCTAGTAGCTAGGGTAGCTGGTTGCTTGGAAATGACAAAACAAATTTGAATTAGGCCAATCGGTTTAAATTATACCCCAAAACATGCCAAACTCAAATCAATTTGAATTTAGTACATTGACGATCTTAAAAGCCAGTGACACAATCCAATGCTTGGGGGTATAAGACCGGGGAAAAGTGAACAGTTGGGAGGAGAATTACCAAGCCACCGGCCTCTGCAGACTGCCAGGAGAATAGCTCTCTTAAGGATACCTTTACCGATCAGTAACCTGTGCAACAGAAATCTCTAAGAAGAAGAAGAGAAGACTGTGGAAGATATAAAGAGAAGATTTGACATCTAGCTGGTTTTGAAAATTTAATTTTTTGGTAAATCTTAATCAGGGGTTTAATCGGACTATTATTATTAAAAGGAAAGTAAAAGATAGGTTAGAGGAAGGAGTTGTAAATAGTTATTAGCTAACTATTCCCTGTTATACTTTAAGAAATAAAATTGTTAATTTTTACTTTAAATAGTTCTTGGCCTCTCGAATTTTCAGATTAATGCGTAGGAATAAATATTTTCTGTGCTGCTGGTTAAAATTAAGCAGGAGAGTTTACTCCATGAAATAAAAATACTCAAAAACCCATCTATCTCAGTCTTAAATATACTCAACGACCTGACATCCACAGCCTTCTGTGGCAATGAATTCCATAGATTCACCATTCTCTGGCTGAAGATATTTCTCCTTATCTCTGTTCTGAAAGTCTTCCTTTTCTCTAACGCTACTCCCTCAGGTCCTAGTCTCTCCTACCAGTGGAAACCTCTTCCCAGCATCTACTCTGTCCAGGCAATTCAGTATTCTGTATGTTTCAATTAGATCCCCCCTATAAACACCATTGTGTATAAATCCAGAGTCCTCAAACATTCCCCATATGTTAAGCTTTTCATTTCTGGGACCATTCTTGTGAACTTCCTCTAAACATGCTCCAGGGCCAGTACATCTTTCCTGAGATACGGGGCCCAAAACTGCACATGATACTCCAAATGTGGTGTTACCAGAGCCTTAATAGAGTCTCGGAAGTACATCCCTGCTTTTATATTCAACTTCTGTCAAAATAAATGCCAACATTACATTTGCCTTCCTCACTACTGACTCAACCTGCAAGTTTACATTGAGAGATTTCTGGACTAGAATTTCCAAGTCTTTTTCCACTTCAGACTTCTGAATTTTCTCCCCATATAGAAAATAGTCCATACCTACCAAAGTACCTTACACTTTCCCACATTGTGCTCCATCTGCCACTTCTTTGTCCACTCTCGTAACCTATCCAAATCCTTCAGCAGTCTTCCTGACTCTTCAATGCTACCTGTCCCTCTACATATCTTTGTTTCATCTGCAAACCTTGCCAGAGTACCCTCAGTTCCTTCATCCAGATCATTAATGAATAAAATAAAAAGTTGTGGTCCCAACATTGAGCCTTGTGGAGCACCACTTGTCACCGGCTATTATCCTGAGAAGGACCTTTTTATCCCCATTCTCTGTTTTCTGCTAGACAGCCAAGCTTCTATCCATGCTAGCACCTTGCCTCTGACTCCATGGGCCCTTATCATACTCAGTAGCCTCCTGTGTGGCACCTTGTCAAAGGCGTTTTTGAAGTCCAAGAAGCTAACATCCATTGGCTGTCCTTTGTTTCACCTGCTTATTACTTCCTCAAAAAATTATAGCAGATCTGTCAGGCATGACTTTCCCTTGATGAAACCATGCTGACTTTGCTTTATTTTACCACACACTTCCAAGTATCTCTGCCCTCATTACCCTTATTTAAGTTTAGCACAGTTTTTTTCTGTTTCAACTTTCTCACTTTCAACATGAATGCTAAATTCTACAATGTATAGGTCATTATCAGCTTTCTCTTACTCAAAGTTCATTTATTGAACCTCATTATACAAGACCAGATCCAAAATCACCTGATCCCTGATTGGATACACAACATATTATTTCAGGAAACTATCCCAAATACATTCGATGAATTCTTCCTCATGAATACGTCTGCCAATTTGATTTTGCCAATCTGCATGAAGATTAAAATCACCCATAATTAATGTAGTGCACTATTACACGTTATCTCCTTAACCCCTGATATACTGAACCAACACATTGTATACTGTTCTTCTAAGTGGAGCTCCAGCACAGACAGTACATTAGTTTCTAAGCAGTACTGTGTGTTTTTTCACTTTTTCTTCCCAGAAAGAGTTCAAGAGACTCATAGTTCTGTGAGAAAGAAATTCTCATCTTTTTCTTAAGTGGGCACCTACATATATTGAAACGGTGACCTTAGTTCTAGATTCTCCCACATGAGAAAATCATCCGTTCCACATGTACCCTGTCAAGAATCCTCAATCAGATTATATGTTACCCATCTAAACTCCAGTGGATAGAACCTATCCTGCCTAATCTTTCCTCATTGGATAACCTAGGAGACAGTGAAGTCTGCAGATGCTGGAGATCAGAGTTGAGAATGTGTTGCTGGAAAAGCACAGCAGGTCAGGCAGCATCTGAGGATCAGAGTTGAGAGTGTGTTGCTGGAAAAGAATGGAAACTCTCATTCCTGATGAAGGGCTCTGGCCCGAAACATTGATTTTCCAGCTCCTCAGAAGCTGCCTGACCTGTACTTTTCCAGCAACACATTCTTAACTCATGGGATAACATGCCTATTCTAGCTATTAATCTTATAACCCTTTTGTAAACTGCTTCCAATGTATTTACATCTTTCCATAAGTAAGGAAACCAACACTGTACCCAGTGTTCCAAATGTGGTCTGATCAATGCCCTGTTCAATTGAAGCATAACCTCCCTGCATTTCTATTCAAATTTTCTTGCAATAAATTGGAACATTCTATTGGCTTTCCTATTACTTGCTCTACCCTGGATATGAGAGTTTTTGTGGCTCATGCATGAGGACACTCCAATCCCTCTGCATCATAGAGCTCTGCAGTCTCTCACCATTTAGGGAATATGCTTCATTCTTATTGTTCCTGACTAAATGGACAATTTAACATTTTCCCATAGTAAAATCCATTTACCTGATCTTTACCCCCTCATTTAACCCATCTATGTCCCTCCATAACACAAAAACAGAAATTGCTAGAGAAACTCAACATTTCAGCAATGGAGTTTAATTTAGATAAGTACAGACCTTGTGGAGTGCTGTCTAACAGAGAGACCTAAAGAAACACGTATATTGTTCCTTGAAAGTGGCATCACAGATTAACAAGGTGGTAAAGAAGACATTTGGCACGCTTGCCTTTATCAGTCAGAGAACTGAGTACAAGAGTTGGGATAATATGTTATAGCTGCATGAGATATTGATAAGGCCCCATGCATATAAGTCTGGTTGCCCTGCTATAGGAAGAATGTTATTAAACTGGAAAGGTGCAAAAAAGGTTTACAAGGACGGTTATTACACTGGAAGGTTTGAGTTATGAGAAGAGGCTGGATAGGTTTTTTCGCTCTGAGTATAGGAGGCTGAGGGGTATTCTTATGGAGGTTTATAAAATCGAATGGGGCATAGATAAGGTATTAATGACCAGGCCCGACTCCCTCAAAACATTTCAAGAAATAGATCAGACCCTAACTTTGCTTGTTGTTTTAAGCAGGTGTATAGTGGATATTCAAGGAGAGATGCTGCTGGTCAAACAAACAGAATTTATTTACAAGATTCCTGAATTAAACACAAACAAAAGAGAACAGAATACCGACTAACTTAACCTATCAGAGAACTCAACAGATCATCCCAACTTAATGATGCTGTTCCAAATACTTGCAACAATCCTGATAAACACCCCTTGGCACACAAGGTAAAAGTCAAACACAGGGTACATAGAACAGTACAGCGCAGCACAGGCCCTTTGGTCCATGTTGTTGTGCCGAGCATTTATCTTAATCTAAGATCAAACTAACTATCCATGTGCTTGTCCAGCAGTCGCTTAAATGTCCCTAATGTCTCTGATTCCACTAGCATTGCTGGCAGTGCATTCTGCACACCCACCACTCTCTGCATAAAGAACCTACCTCTGACATCTCCCTTATACCTTTCTGCAATCACCTTAAAATTATGACCCCTCGTGACAGCTGTTTCTGCCCTGGGGAAAAGTCTCTGACTATCTAGCTAAGTCTCTCATTACCTTGTACACCAATATAAAGTCACCTCTCTTCCTTCTCCCCAGTGTGAAAAGCCCGAGTTCACTCAACATCTCTTCATAAGACAAGACCTCCAATCCAGAAAGCACCAGGTAAATCTCTTCTGCATCCCCTAAAGCATCTAGATCCTTCCTATAATGAGGAGACCAGAACCGGACACAATATTCCAAGTTTGATCCAACCAGGGTTTTATAGAGCTGTAGCAAAACCTCGCGGCTCTTAAACTCAATCCCCCTATTAATGAAAACCAAATCATCATATGCCTTCTTAACAATCCTTTCAACTTGGGTGGCAACTTTGAGGTATCTATGTACATGGACCCCAAGATCCCACTGTTACTCCACACTGCCAAGAATCCTGTCTTTAGCCCTGTACTCAGCATTCAAATTCGGCCTTCCAAAATGAATCACTTCGCATTCGTCCAGGTTGAACTCCATCTGCCACTTACTGGAGAGATGTCAGAGAGGGTCAGCATGGACCTGCTTCTCTTGGATCCAGCAGCCTCACAACTGCCTGACTGCTTTCAATGAATAGACAGGCCAGAGAAAATCTGAGCTGGGAGAACTGACCACTCCTCTTTTATTGTACAAGTGTTTTTTTTAACGTAAAAGCCTTTTACCTGAGGCAGTATCTGTTACCTGTAATCAAATTGGCCCTAAAACCCTTCAAAGTTAGACTTTTTGGAGTCTGCCTTTTACGACCCCTGTGAAAAAAAAGCCAAGAACAACAAAGGGTCAGTTAGACTCGAAACATCAGCTATTTTCTCTCCTTACAGATGCTGCCAGATCTGCTGAGATTTTCCAGCATTTTCTCTTTTGGTCCAAGAAGAACATAACTTTGCTAAAGGAACAGTATCATCACACCACCTCCCCTTAAAACAAAAGTGAACTATCAATATCCAAAGTCAGCTTCACCTTGAAACTCCTTACTCTCAAACTGTTAGTACTCTATAACACATATACCTTATATTGACAATAATTATGCAAACATGCGCTCTTACATTTTGTATCAGTTACTTTACTCCTGCAACCGAACGACTCCGTTTCTCATTCAAGCCTCGACAATGTATCGATAATCACATTTTCTTGTCCTGCCACAAGCTCAATTTTCAAATTGAATGGCTATAACAACAAGCTCCATCTAAACAGTCTGGCATTTATGTCCTTAAATTTCTCCACAAACTTCAGTGGGTTCTGATCAGTGTATATGATTGACTCAGATACGTTACTGGTAACATTAATTGAAATTAATTGGTAATTGAAATATTGTAACGCCAACATCAAACTCAGTGTCCTTCCCAACTGTTGAGTATTACTGATGATGATTGTTCACTTTCCTGAATAATTACCTGAAAGGTCTTTCTATCTTCTCATCGTTTTCCTGCAAGAGCACTGCGCCGACACCCACATCACTTGCTTCGATAGCCACTTTGAATGGCTTTGCATAATTAGGTGTGGCTAATACTGGGGCAGTGGTCAACACAGCTTTCAGACTGTCAAATGCCTTCTGACAGTCCACTATCCACTGAAACCTCTTGCCTTTAGCAGTTCAGTGAGTGGAAGAGCCACACTGCCAAAGTTGTCTCCACTCTTTCTGACAAAGATAGTTGCCACTATCCTCTGAGCAAGTCCAACCTATAAATATAAGTTGCTAGTCTCACCGTTTCAACACAGTCTTCAAAAAGCAGAACTGGATATGCATCAGTCTTTGAAACTGTATTGACTTTGCAATAGTAAACACATAACTGTTAGGTACCATCTGGTCTTGGCACCATTACTATGGGCGAGCTCCAGTCACTGTAATCCACTTTGATTATGTCGAGAGTGTAGTGCTGGAAAAACACAGCAGGTCAGGCAGCATCAGAGGAGCACGAGAATTAACATTTGGGGCATAAGGCCTTCATCAGGAATGAAGGAGGCTTGGGGGAAAGTTAGCTGAGAATGAAGGTAGGGAGAAGGTGATAGGTTGGAGAGGAAGGTGGAGCAAATAGGTGGGAAAGACAATGGACAGATCAAAAGGGTGGTGCCGAATTGGAGGCTTAGGACTGGGATAAGGTGGGGGGAGGGGAAATGAGAAATGTGGTGAAATCCACATTAATCCCATGTGGTTGCCGGGTCCCAAGGCGGAAGATGAGGCATTCTTCCTTCAGGCGTCGGATGGTTAGTGTTTGGTGATGGAGGAGGCCCAGGACCTGCAAGTCCTTGGTGGAGTGGGAGGGGGAGTTGAAGAGTTCAGCCAGGGGTGGGTGTGGTTGGTTGTGCGGTTGTCCCGGAGATGTTCTCTGAAACAATCCACAAATTGGCGTCCTGTCTCTCCGATGTAGAGGAGACCACAACAGGTGCCAAGGATTACAATAGATAACTTTGTGGAAGTACAGGTGAATTTCTGTTGGATGTGGAAAAATCGTTTGGTGCCTTAGACAGAGGTGAGGGGGGAGGTGTGGGTGCAGGTTTTGCACTTATTGTGGTGGCAGCGGAATGTGCTGGGAGTGGGATATGGGCTGCATGGGGCAGCGTGGATCTGACAAGGAAGTCATGGAGGGAATGGTCTCTCTGAAATGCTGATGGGGTGGGGATAGAAATATATCCTTTGTGGTGGGGTCTGTTTGTAGGTGGTGGAAGTGGCGGAGGATGGTACGATGTATACGGATGTTGGTGGGGTGAAAGGTGAGGACCAGGAAAGTTCTGTCCTTGTTGCGTTGGGAGGTAGAGGTTCAACGGCAGAGGTGCAGAAAGTGGAGGAGATGCGCTGGAGGGCATTGTTGACCACTTGGGAGGGGAAATTGCGGTTTTTTACACAGGAGGCCATCTGGGATTTTCTGTGCTGGAATTCGTCATCCAGGGAACAGATGTGGCGGAGGCGGAGGAATTGGGAATAAGGGATGATGTTTTTGTAGGAGGCAGGGTAGGAGGAGTTGTAATGCAGGTAGCTGTGGGAATCGTTGGGTTTGTAATAGGTGTCTGTAGTTAGTCGGTTGCCAGAGATGGAGATGGAGCGGCCCAGGAAGGGGAGGGAGGTGTCCGAGATGGTCCAGGTGAATTTGAGGTTAGGTTGTAAGGTGTTAGTGAAGTTGATGAAGTGTAAAATCTCATGGGGGCACCAGGTGGTGCTGATACAGTTATCTATGTAGTGGAGGAAAAGATGGAGGATGGTGCTGGTGTAGCTGCAGAAGATGGACTGTTCCATGTACCCAACAAAGAGGCAGGCAAAGCTGGGACTCATGCAGGTTCCAATCACTACCTCCTTAGTTTGGAGGAAGTGGAAGGATTGGAAGGAGAAGTTGTTAAGAATGAGGACCAGTTTAGCCAGGCAGATGAGCGTGTCAGTGGAAGGGTACTGGTTAGGATGGCGTGAGAGGAAGAAACGGAGGGCCTGGAGGCCTTTGTTGTGGCAGATAGATGTGTACAGGGACTAGATGTCAATGGTGAAAATAAGGCATAGGGGCTGGGGAAACAAAGGTCTTCGAGGAGGCGAAGGGCGTGGATGGTATCCCAAATGTAGGTAGGGGATTCCTGGACTAAGTGGCAATGAACGGTGTCAAGGTATCTTTAGGACACGGGGTAAACCCCTTTGCTAATTTAAAACCAACACACAGAGATGCTCACCTTGCGCCGTATTCTGTTAAATTTGGAGAGGTAAAGAACTATCCCAGAGATCACTATTTAAGGTAAAAATTAACTATTTTATTTCTTAACAACTCCTTTCTCTTAAACCTCTCTTTTACCTCCCACTCTACAATACTGGTCCGATAAAAACACCAATTAAGATTTACAAAAACAACACAAATTTGAAAACCAGTGAGCTGTCGAATCTTCCTATGTAGATTTTCTTCTGTTGTCTATTCTTCAGTATTCTGCTTCATTGGTCTTTCATATGAACAGGCACCTTTCAGAGAGCTAATTAGCCAGTAGTCTGTACTTGTTGGTTTTCTTGGCAGTTCTCCCCTAACTGTTCAAAATGTCAAGTTTTATACCCTAAAATATTGGATTATCTCTTTGGTTTGATGTTGTCAAAATACTAAATTCAAACTTGATTGGATTTTGGTATCGGAGGATACTTTAAACTGATTGGCCAAATCTGAATTTGTTTTTTGTATCCTGGCAACTCAGCTGCACTGTTGGTTTCACAGTCAAATGTTGCATTTTAAATTCTTTCAGGCCATTCTGTGCCTTTCTAAGTCCGTGCCAGCTTCCAGTTTCTCTTAAAGGTACAGTACACACCTACACCTTCATAACACCTCCCCCCTTAAGAAAAAAATTAACCATCATAATGAAAGCATGGCTTCATTTTTTTTCTATTCTTTAACCACATTACCATAATATACAGATAACTCTAATTTAAGTTCATCCTAATGTCTCCCTATATATCTCTTCTAAGCTTTGTCAGTTAAATCCGCAATAATGCATCTGCGACTACATTCTTATGAACCGCAACATGTACGATTTGTAAATTAAAAGTCTGTAACATAAGACTCCAATGAAATAGTCTCATATTCTTGTCTAAAACATTCCAAGAATGTGAAAGAATTGTGATCCGTGTAGACAACTGTTTCCGACACATTGTTCATGACATACACATTAAAATGTAAGGTCAGTACCGAACTCAATAGTTCTTTTTCGATCGTGGAGTATTTCCTC